>NC_082721.1:7881850-8199707 GCF_030144855.1 Hypanus sabinus
TCTACCAACCAGCGTGTCTTTGGACTGTGGGAAGAAACCGGAGCGCCCGGAGGAAACACTCGCGGCTACGGGGAGAGCGTACAAACTCCTTACAGATGGTAGCGGGAATTGAACCCGGTTGACTGTACTGTAAAGTGTCGCGCTAACCACGACGCTACCGTGCCTGCCCCAGTGAATCTCGGTGTAGTGTCTGATCACAAAAACGTACTTTGATAATAAATTTACTTTGAACTTTGAACTCGGCCACAAACCGAAACACCGCGGACAATGCCCTTTGAACTAAATACTGCAGAGAAGCAACGACATACAAGTAACCACTAATTGTGCGTTGAAAATGTAGTTTCTCTCTGATACTGGACGATATTTAATTGTTCCTCAGGCCGAGTTACTAAAGATGGAAAATATCAATTCCAGATAGGAGTGTGCAGTTCCCGTATCGGAAAGAGGAACATTACATCTTAAATCGATTTGTAATTACAACTCAAACCCCGGGCGGATGTCCGATTGCTTTAGTTTTGAGTCTGGAGTTGTCAGTGATCAGGAGTTCAGAACTAACCCCCACAACCGGAACTCATTAAATTATTCCGTGAGCCGGTTCCCGATTCAAGGGACCTGGTTGCGTTGAATCGGGTAAATAAACGAATTGGCCTGATCCCGGAAGACGGGGATGGAGACTCGGAGTCCAGGTAAGCAAGCAGCGGGTGAAGAGGGATCGGCTATTGTCACGCCTCGGCTCGGAGCGCTTGGTATTCTGTGAATTTACCACAGGCGTTTGAAAATCTTTATAGAAGGACGAATGATTACTAGAATTAAAATAATTTATACCATCTTTTATTCCATATTTCACATACTTTCACATTATATTTCCAGTTGGAGAGAGAGAGAAAGAAAGGGGGAGTGTGAGAGATGCAAAAAGAGATAGAGGGGGGTGTTTATAAATCTTTATATGACCAACGAATCATTATAATTAAATTGTAATACTTTATACCAGCTTTTATTCCATATTTCACATAATTTCGCATTCTATCTCCAGTTGGAGAGAGATAGAGTGTGGGGGTGTTTATAAATCTTTATAGAAGGACCAATGAATTATTAGAATTAAAATGAAATCTCTTATTCCACATTTCACATAATTTTGCATTATATTTCCAGTTGGAGAGAGAGAGAGAGGGTGTGCGTGGGGAGGTTATAAATCTTTACAGAAAGACGAATGATTTAAAAAAAAGAATTAAATGTAATATTTGATTCTATTTTTTATTCCATATTTCACATTATATTTCCAGTTTGGGTGGGGAGGAAGAGAGAAATGTAACCGCTTGTATCCGCATCTTTGGGTTTGTTATTAAAAATGCGGCAGTACGGAGCGTTCTCAGTCTGTGAAATCTCTACAAACAACAATGGAACCATATTTGTTCAATGTCAACAGACGAACAGACTCTCAACGCAGTAGGTACAATGAACTGTATGTATTTTGACATTGCTATTAACAAGCGGAAGTATAAATTCTAAACACGCTGTGAATCCCGATTCCAAGCTGTCATATGTAGTACATTTTGGTTGGAATATTCTATTTTACTCTTTCACTGTATTTTAAGAAAATTATTTTATAGATAATTGCAATCAATCTGTATACAATGTGAAAATATCTCAAACCCGTTTGATTTATTTAATCAATCGTTTTATAAAAAGTACGACTGTGAATGTAGCCAGTGTACAGAAGGCAATATCTTCAGCGGCCAAGAGTTGGCCCGGAATGAATCCGTGAATCCAGAGAAAAATATATTATTTTTAAAATTCATATTAGGTAGAATTCTGAAGTGAAACATGTAAGTATTTAGATAGTTTATCTCATATTACTGAAGACAGCAAAACTTATTTTTAAATTATTTATCACATCAATTTGGCCAATGGATTACATTAAAACAAGTTCGTTCGTTTGAATAGAAGATAACCAGAAACAATGCAATAAACCGTGATACCTTTACTTACTTATAGCTACTTTTGTTCGTCGGTTTCGTTACAGATTTAATTGAAATGCGACGTTATTCAGTTGAGATTTTCAGGAATTTTAATTTAATTTAAGTAGATAATTTCAAATTTTTAAAGAATTTAAATCGACGAAAATATTCTTTAAAATTATCAGCATTTGACAGAATTGTGTCGCTCTACGTTATCGGTAACTCCTGCTGATTTTGCAACGGCAAAGACATTTGTTTGAATGTAAAGTACATATTTTCCAGCTTTGAAATTATTTCTGTTAATGTCACTGATTACCTGGTCCGAATCATGTTTTGGGCCTTACTCAAAACTGAGTCACTCTGGAATGTCAAAGCTCAATTAATTATGCTAATTTTCTGGGTGGTCGTTTAAGGCGATGAATGGATATTCTGGGGGTTGGGGGTGGGGTGGTGTTTGCTATAATGTTCTGCTCTCCCGGGGTCCCTTTTACACCGCGGGTTTCTCTCCGAGACTCCGGGAAACTCACTCCCGCCTCAGTGTCACAACGGCTCCCCCTACTGACCAAGCGCGATGTTTGCGCATCCTCCGGGTTACCTCCTGTGTTCCCGACTCGACAAGTTAGAGTAGACCAACACTGACCGTTTCCTCCTAGATCTTTAGATTTCACCGCAGAAGGACCAATATGACTTTTATCTCTCAGCCAAATAAGATTACAAATAAAACATTATTGAGAAGCAAACATTTAACTGTCTCTATCAATGAAGATTTCCCAATAGCAGCTTGGCAAAATAATCGAATTCTCGATGCTCGGAAGACAGACGACACAGTGCTTCAATAATAGGTTACAACACAGGCTTGCAGTTGACTTCATAACAAAAGAACTACAAAAAATCTTTTAACGTATTATGAAGAAGAAGATTAACTTTGGTAGAACATAAGATCTGTAAGTGCAACGTGTCCCCTCCACCCTAATGCGAGTGGGACGAACATTTCATAAGCAGGGTGGGTGGGATCCTTCATGACGGTCCTGATGGCCCTTTTCTGGCACTGACATACAGTCCTGTGCAAAAGTCTTAGGCACATATATATATAGTTAAGGTGCCAAAGGGTTTTGCACAGTACTGTATTTGTGAACGTGAAGCTGAGAGTGAATTTGTAAATCTGGCAGGAACAAAGGACGTTAAGAATAGGGAGAGTGTGGGACAGGTGGTAGAGAAGCTGTGCCAAGGGCAGGGCTGCAGTCACAGCCAGTCCTGAGACACCAGGCAAGGTCATTTGATTCCAAACAATTGGTTTATTGATCATTATAGAATATCTCTCTCGCGTTCCCGCTCCCTCCCCCCTCCGTTCCCCTTTTTCCAACCATGATTCCCCTCTCCCTTCCCCCTTCCCACTCACAGTTCACAATAGAGACCCAGATCAGAATCTGGTTTATCATCACTCATGTCATGATTTTGCTTTGTAAAAACCGGTACAATGCAATACATAAAATTACTACAGTACTGTTGCAAGTTTAGAGGCTCCCTAGCTATACATATGTGCCCAAGACTTTTGCATGCCATGAAATTTGTTGCTTTACAGTAGCAGTACAGTGCAACATTTAAACATACTATAAATTACAACAGGAAATATTCATTTCACTACCTCGATGTATTGGTGCATGGAAAGACCAGTGTGAATGGTACACAGACAAAAGCTTTTCTGTGTGTTCTGACATATTTTCTGAAAATTGTTGGCTTGAAGCAACAATACTACAAATTACAGCAAAAATATATATGAAAAATTAATTAAATAGTGCAAAAAGTGAGCAAAAATAGTGATGTTGTGTTCAAGTGTTCATTGTTCATTCAGAAATCTGATGGTGGAAGGGAAGAACCAGTGCTTAAAAAAGAATGATAACCAGTAGTTACTCATTTGAAGGAAGAACATCAGTAACACAAGAGTTTCTGCAGGTGCTGGAAATCCAGAGCAACACACACAAAATGCTGGAGGAGCTCAGCAGGTCAGGCAGCATCTGTGGTGTTTAGTGACTAGCACAACAGTACCATCGACCCAGGTTCAAATTTGCTGCCTGTAAGGTGTTTGTACGTTTTCCCTGGGACTACATGGATTTCCTGCGGATGCTCCGGTTTCTTTCCCAGTCGAAAGAGCTTCTGGCTGGTAGGTTAATTGTCATTGTAAGTTGTCCTGTGATTAGGCTACAGTTAAATCATATGATTGCAGGGTGACGTGGCTCAAAGTGTTGGAAGGACCTGTATCTCAATAAATCAATAAACAATCAATGTTTTGGGCTGACACCGGCGACAATGAGGGGTCTCGCCCCGAAATGAGAACAGTTTATTTCTCTCCAACAGTATTAGTAACAGCCTTTGTTAGTGGTAAGATGGGAAATCTGGGATACTGGAACATCTCTGCCTGTAAATTTCAACTGCTAATTCAGAACAAAATGGAATTGATTGGTGAAAAATTACAATGAAAAGAGTAACCACAATAGTTACTTGCTGAGAGCAAGCATTTTTATTTCTTTTCAGATAGACCAGGCAAGAGTTCAAGCTGATCATGCTGATTCTCTTCTAAAAGTTACATAGAAACATAGAAAGCCTACAGCACAATACAGGCCCTTCGGCCCACAAAGTTGTGCTGAACACGTCCCTATCTGAGAAATTACTAGGCTTACCTATAGCCCTCTATTTTACTAAGCTCCATGTACCTCTCTAAAAGCCTATTGTATCTGCCTCCACCACCGTTGCTGGCAGCCCATTCCTGACACTCACCACGCTCTGAGTAAAAAACTTACTCCTGACATCTCCTCTGTACCTACTCCCCAGCACCTTAAACCTTTGTCCTCTTGTGGCAACCATTTCAGCCCTGGAAAAAAGCCTCTGACTATCCACACAATCAATCGCTCTCACCATCACCTTTATCAGGTCACCTCTCATTTTTCTTCGCTCCAAGGAGAAATGGCCAAGCTCACTCAACCTATTCTCATAAGGCACGCACCCCAATCCAGGTAACAAAATTGTAAATTTCCTCGCACCTTTTCTGTGGCTTCCAGATCCTTCCTGTAGTGAGGTGACCAGAACTGAGCACAGTACTCCAAGTGGGGTCTGACCAGGGTCCTATATAGCTGCAACATTACCTCTTGGCTCCTAAATACAATTCCATGATTAATGAAGGCCAATACACCATATGCCTTTTTAACCACAGAGTCAACCTACGCAGCTATTTTCTGCCATCATATTTGACCTACCAAAATGAACCACTTCACACCTATCTGGGTTGAACTCCATCTGCCACTTCTCAGCCCAGTTTTGCATCCTATCAATGTCCCGCTGTAACCTCTGACAGCCCTCCACACTATCCACAACACTTCCAACCATTGTGTCATCAAAGGTTGATTGGTACATTGGACTTAAAAAAGACTTAGAGCTATTAGTATCCATATGCTCTTGTACAAAACTTCAAGAGGTGTGTCGCTGGGTGGTGATTAATATTCCTATGAACTGGAAGTGAAAGAGTGAAATTATAATAACAAGAGAGAAAACAAATTTACCACTCTAGAGTCCATGGACCTCCTGGTTAGTCTATGGCATAAAAAAAGCTGGTAACCCCTGCATTATAGTTTCCAAGTTTATAAAGCCATTCTACAGTTGACAGTGAATTCCTGCACCTAGCGTCACCTTATGTACATACAATAAGTCTACTGAAATAAACTAATCTTGTGTATATATGACCACTCTCAAACAGTTATTTGAACATTGTGTTTTATAGGATTGCTTTTATATGTTTCATCTGTTTTTTGTTTTTTTATTGTGTTCTTTACAATTATTGTGTTTTTTATGCTGCATCAGATCAGAAGTAACAATCACTTCATTCTCATTAGACACGTGTGCTAAAGAATGACAATGAACATTCCTGAATCGTGAATCTTAATTTTCAGAAGCATGAGAATGTAGAGTTTCCATTACAGTTTTCAAAAAGAATACTCAAAAGCCATCAAGGATTGAGGATCAATGTTATTCTCCGTGCGTTAAGAATTTGCTGTGGTCTGTTGGTCAGGGCGAGACCTGACGAGAAAAAATAACATTACTAACAATTATAAAGAATAAAGAATTACATTAAATATTAAATTGGAAGTTAAAGTACAGATATGGGTTGAAATGTGAATAAATACATAAATACTGGTATGTATTTACAATGTAAGCAGTATTATACAAAGTAGTTTAAAGTGTTCCTGCTGTTGACAGTGAACTCTTAATTTTCAGAAGCTTCAGAACATGGAGAGAATTTATGCTGAAACTCTGTACGTGTGGAAAGAGAACTAGAATCATCTGTGCTCTAATGGAAGTAGCTTGTAAAGGCGTGCTCAGCATCAGCGTGCCTTCTGTAAGCAATGTTGTCAGCATCTAATCAGCTCAGATCACCCTGTTTAGTGTGTTACTGGTATCGAAGAAAATAGAAAACTATCTCTCAAGTATTTGTGTTAAACTTCAAAAATCTCATCTGTAAGCAATTCCCACTTTAACTACTGAGTTTATTTCTCAAATAGGAATTCATCAGTGTTTATCTGCTTTCCTTCAAGAGTGCTGGATTCAATAAACATTTCAAAGCACACCATGATTTACATGTTACATGGTATAAAATTGATTGGTGTAGTGTTACCAATATGATGTGAAAACACCAATAACACCAATAACACATTAAGAATTTGTTTAGTAATGATTTCCAGCACCTGTAGAATTTCTTATGTTTTGTGGTCGTCTATCACTTTCTAGCTGTCCTCCTTCCACTCCCCCATCTTTTTATTCTGGCATCTTCCCCATTCCTTCTCAGTCCTGAAGACGTGTCTCGGCCTGAAATGTTGACTTTATTCATCTCCATAGATGCTGCCTAACCTGCGGAGTTACTCTAGCATTTTGCTTTTGTGTTTTAAGTCTATAGTATGTTAATTTGTACATGATAGCTGCTCATATATTTAATTGTAAATTTAGCTACTAAGCCTGGAGGAACCATTTCTACTGGCAGTAGAAGGGGCAAAGGCAGGTTACTGGTGTCTTAAAACCAGTTGCTTCGGGCAGATGAGGTTCATCAGCCATGATGGGCAGCTCATTTAGGAGGAGGAAAAATCTGATCCCAGGCCCCTGCTGCCTTGTAGCTATACCCACTCATGGGGAAGATTTGGGAGTAAACCTCGAGGGGGAGATCTGGAACTGGAGTGCCTAAGGCAATCCTATGTTGAGTTCAACACTGACAGGCCACTCCTGCAACACCGCTGGTGCCAAATTGTATTGGTTTCTGCCGTTCCTTTGGGTTCATCAGATGTATAGAGAAGGGGAGCCTGCTACATGGGCAACAGCTTGCTCTCCATATTGTACTGCCCTGGCTTGTGTATCTAGACAGCTAGGATGCAATATCATGGTCAACTCTGACCAATAGAGGCCAAAGAAGAAGAATTTACCGTATCATAAGATTGGTTCTTGACCACATGACTTTTTCAGTGCTTTCATCAATGAGAAGTGATTTAAGGAATATCCGCAATCAGTTTTATGAATCGATCACTATTTTTGAACTGGAGACTGGTAGGGGGAGTATAAGGTTGGGATGCATCACAGTGGATTGCTCAGAGAAACAATGGAATGGGTGCAATAACTAAAGATTCATTAGCAAAACATTATCAGACTCTGTGCGACTATGCAGTTATTTTCTGGAGACAAACACAACAGGCAAATTGCATAGAGCAAGGTCTCATAAATAACAAATAAGATTATGAGCAGTTAATTTGTATTGGTGGAATTGTTTTGGGGATAAATGTGAACTCTCAGCTCTTCTTCAAGTAGTGCCTTGGGATCTTTTACATCGACCCAAGTAAGCAGATGGGGCTTTTGTTTTAATATCTCAGTCTAAAAGGCAGCATTGATATGCTAACCAGAATTATTTGCTCAGGCCTAGGAGGTGAGGTTAGTTGCTTCACACTCTGATTAAGTGGCAAAGCAGCTAGCACTATATAAACTAAACTGACATTGATATCTGGGAAAGACAGAGAAAGGAGCCAGGAAGCTTTTTGCACATTGACCTTCATAGATCAAAGTTGGGATGTTATTTTGAGGTTGTATAAGACATTGGAGAGACCAAATTTGGAGCATTGTGTGTAGTTTTGGTCACCTACCTACAGGAAAGATGTAAATAAGAGTGCAGAGAAAATTTACAAGGATGTTGCCGGGACTGGAGGAACTGAATTAAAATTAAAGATTGAATAGGTTAGGACTTTATTCCTTGGAATGTAGAAGGTTGCGAGGAGATTTGTTAGAGGTATACAAAATTACGAGTGGTAGAGATAGGTTAAATGCAAGCAGGCTTTTTCACTGAGGTTGGGTGGAATGACAACCAGAGGTCATGGGTTAAGGGTGAAAGGTGAAAAGTTTAAGGGGAACATGTGGGGAAACTATTTGACTCAGAGGGTGGTGAGAGTGTGGAACGAGCCTCCAGCACAAATGGTGCATGCAATTTCGATTTCAATGCTTAAAGAGAACTTTGGATAGGTATATGGATGGGAGGGGTATGGAGGTCTCGGTGCAGGTCAGTGGGAGTAGGTAGCTTAACTGTTTCAGCATGGACTAGATGAGTCAAAAGGCCTATTTTTGTGCTGTACATTACTATTATTCTATGAAGCAAGTAGCCATAGCCCTTATTCACAGCTTAATTTAAGAAGCTGTTTTAGGGCCATATTGTCCCACAAAACTTTTGAGAATTACCTGAGTTTCTGATCTGAAGCAGAGAAGAAACATCACATTAAATAAACACTTAACCAAAAGCTGGAGAAACTCATCAGCTCTGGAAATGACCAAACAGTTGATGTTTCAGGCCGAGACCCTTCTTCTGGACTGAAAAGGAAGGGGGAAGATGCCAAAATAAAAAGGTGGAGAGGAGGGGGAAGGAGGACAAGCTAGAAGGTGATAGATGAAGCCAAGGGTGAGGGGGTGCTGGGATGAAGTAAGAAGCTGGGAGGCGATAGGTGAAAAAAGTAAAGGGCTAGAGAAGAAGGAATCTGATAGGAGATAAATATTATTTATCACAATAAGTAGTATATCTCATCTTCTGCCATTAAGTTACAATGTAAAGCAGGAAGACAGGAAGCAATCCATTTGCCACAATCAGGAGCAATCCATTCTCCCTATAATGGCCATGCTTCCTGAGAGTTAACAAATAAACAAACTGCAACATGCCACCAATGTTCCCACTATATTTTTTACAGCTGTGCGGATCAACTATTTCTCTGAGCAGGAAATTCTTACATGACCTGAAAACTGCACAGCACTCCAAAAGTTTATTTTTGTAATATGCATGTCAAACAACTACAGACTACAGCTCACACCACAAGTAAACAATGTCAGGCAGTCAAATCAACCGACAGGTGCAAGGCAAAAATAAAGTTTTTTGACTAGGTGGCGTTAGCGGTCAGTAGGTTGGTGGTTTATTAACAGTGAGCTACTGACTTCCATTCTGTGTTTATTGTTACAATTTATGACAATATTGTAACTTGAAGCACGGTCAATGTAAATACATTGATGCTTTAAAATATTTCAAAGTAAAGGTTGCAGTACATTTACTTAGATAATTTACGGATTATATTCATTAATCTAATTAATTACAGAGTATTTCACAATTAGATTAATATAGATTTCAAAAATATATTAGCATAATTTCAAAATTAGATTAACATTATACAAAAGAAAATTCCAGCTGCACAGCAACAAATACTACATGCACAGGATCATTTTGGTTACTGCGCAATTGCGCACCCATGCAGCTTAGAAGGAACAGATCATGCTACACTTGTCTCTCTGCCCTTTTCAACACAACGATATTGTTGCAGTAATTTGTGCACAGACTTAAGCAAATTCTACTGTTAAGACAAAAGCCTGCCCATCTCCGGCTCTTTAGTTCCTTGTCTGATTAAAAGTGACACATTCTGCACATGCTTTCTGCTATTCTAATGATTCAGCAGAGTTTTTTTATCATTAATTTCTTTCTCCTATTTAATTGTTAATCAGTTTCTCCTCTCAATTTCCCTGAAGGCTTTATTTTTTCTAGTAGAAGCAGTCTAGTGACCATCACTTATGTGCAGACAGGGAAAGTCAGGTGATCTGAAGCACAAGAGATTCTGCAGATGCTGGAAATTCAAAACAACACACACAAAGTACTGGAAGAACTCAGCAGGTCAGGCAGCATCTATGGAGGGTACTAAATCGTCAACATTTCAGGCTGAGATCTCATCAGGAGTGTGAGAGTCAAGAGATCTATTGTTTTAAAAAATATATTTTAGCTGAACATATACCTTGTTTGTTATGTGCCATGTCATATGATGTAGGCAATCATGGTCTATGACCATGACTGTTCTTGGCAAATTTTTCTATAGAAGTAGTTTGCCGTTGCCTTCTTCTGGGCAGTGCTTTTACAAGATGGGTGACCCCATCCAATACCAATACCCTTCAGAGATTGTCTGCCTGGCGTCTGTGGTCACATAACCCAGACTTGTGATTTGCAACAACTGCTCATATGACCATCCGCACCTGCTCCCATGGCTTCACTTGACCCTCATTGGGTGGTCTGCAGGCTAGCGGAGGGAAGGAGTGCCTTACACCTCCTCTAGTAGAGATGTATCTCCACCCCACCACCCTAACAGAGTACACTCACCCAATAGTAATCAGTTTTAATAACTTTCTACATATCATGAGGTTGCTACCAAACAATTGATAACGAACAAACAATAATATCAGTTAAAAGATTTTGTAAAGTGGGAAATGTAGATCTATTAGTGAATAAAGCTGATCACATAGACACAATAAACATCTGTGGAATGTCTCCAAATAGCAGACATATCGATACTTGTTCTCTATATCAATGCTTCAGTTCTCTTTCCTTGTAATTGGTAATTAATAATTAGTAATTAGTTTATCATTGTCACATGTTCTGAGATGTGTAGAAAAACTTCATATTGCATTTCATCCATACAGAATTAGAATCAGAATCAGGTTTAATATCACTGGCATATGGTATCTCATGAAATTTGTTGTTTTGTGGCAACAATGCATTGCAATATTTAATAATAAGAGCAGTAAATTACAGTAAGAAACATATTTTAGAAGTTAAATTAAATAAGCAGTGCAAAAAAGAGCAAAATAAAACAATAAAAAAGGAAAAAAATAGTGAGGTAGTGTTCATGGGTTCATTGTCCATTCAAAAATCTGACGGCAGAGGGAAAGGAACTACTCCTGAAACATTGAGTGTGTGTCTTCAGATTCCTGTACCTCCTCCCTGATGGTAGCAATGAGATGAGGACATGTCCTGGGTGACAGGTATTATTAATGATGGATGCTGCCTTCTTGAGGCATTGCCTTTTAAAGATGTTCTCGATGCTGGAGACGTTCTCTATGCCCATGATGGAGGCAGCTGAGTTCACAATTTCCTTCAGCTTCTTCAAATCTTGTGCATTCGTCCCTTCATACCAGACAGTATTGAAACCAGTAAGAATGCTTTCCACAGTACTGTGGAGAGTATCACAATACATACAGGTTATTTGTAACAAGGCAGTGCACAGGGAAAAGCACGAACAGCATGTGAAATATTGTGTTAAAGATACTGTTGCACAGAAAGTACAGTGTAGATAGATAAATAATTTGCAAAGTCTATGACAAGGTAGAATGTGACATCAAGAGTGTATCTTTATTGCACAAGGGGCCTGTACAAGGATCTTTATACAAAGGGATCTGGGAGTTCAGATACGTAATTCCCTGAAAGTGGTATCACAGGGAGACAGGGTTGTAAAGAAGGCTTTTGGCATCCTGGCATTCATAAATCAAATTATTGAGTATAGGAGTTGGGTTGTTATGGTGAGGTTGTATAAGACATTGGAGAGACCAAATTTGGAGTATTGTGTGCATTTCTGGTCACCTAATTATAGGAAGGATATCAGTAAAATTGAAAGCGTGCAGAGAAGATTTACTAGGATGTTGTCGGGTCTTCAGGAGTTGAGTTACAGGCAAAAATTGAACAGGTTAGGACTTTATTCCTTGGAGTGTAGAAGAATGAGGGGGACTTAATGGAGGATTACAAAATTATGAGGGGTATAGACAGAGTAAATGTGAGTAGTTTCTTTCCACTTAGATTAGGAGAGATAAATATGAGAGGACATGGCTTTAGGGTGAAAGGGGAAATGTTTAGGGGGAACTTCTTCACTCAGAGTGGTGGGAGTGTGGAATGAGCTACCACCTGACATGGTAAATACAGGCTCACTCTTAAGTTTTAAGAATAAATTGGATAGATACATGGATGGGAGAGGTCTGGAGGGCTATGAACTGGCTGCAGGTCAATGGGACTAGCAGAATAAAGTTTCGGCGCAGACTAGAAGAGCCAAATGGCCTGTTTTCTGTGCTGTAGTGTTCTATGGTTTTATGGGATTGAGATTGAGAGTTCAAAAGTTTATCTGTGTCGTACAAGAGGTCCACTCAGTAGCAGATAAGAAGCCTGTCTTGATCCTTGGCTGCTCGCAAGCTTTTGTATCTTCTGCCCAAAAGACAAGAGAATGAGGAGGGTGAATGTGGTTTATGCTTCTGTCTGTTCTTTTCCCCTGGCAGCAGGAAATGTAGACAGAATGAATGGAGGACAACGAGATGGTCACTCAACTCTTTGCGGCCTGTGGCTTTCAATGTTGACCATATCAATACCCTTCATTTTGAAGAGCTTTGATGGTGGGACCACTGTTCCCATAATGTTGCGTAGGTGTACGGCCACACAGTAACCAAAATGCCGCTGTGCACACAGCCTTCGTTGCCACACAGCTGGAATAAATACACGAGAAAAAGTTTACAAAATGTGAAAACATTTTCTTTGTTGTACTTTATTTCATTATACCCTTCAGTTGCTAAAAATAATCAAGTTATGTGGTTTTTCAATCTTCGTTCTAAGTATTCATAGTGTGCATATTGCAAAACATTTAAAGCGCTGTGCAGTTTGTAGGCCATGTAAAAATTTCCTGCCCAGCGCCATGATAAGTCTGCACAACTGTAAAAAAGTTAGAGGGAACGTTGGGTGGGGATGACATGTCTGTCCACTCTCCTATCCTATCAGATTCCTTCTTCTTCAGCCTTTTATCTTTTCTACCTATCACCTCCCTGCTTCTCACTTCATCCCCCCTCACCCACTCACCTTCCCCTCGGACCTGATCTCACCCATCACCTACCAGCTAGACACAAAAATACAACTGCAGATGCTGTGGATCAACGAATACGTACACAATGCTGGAAGAACTCAGCAGACCAGGCAGCATCTGTGAGAAAAGAGTAGCCAACGTTTCGGGCTGAGACCCTTCATCACCTACCAGCTAGTACTCCTTTCCCTCCCTCCATTTCCTTATTCTGGTATCTTCCCCCTTCCTTTCCAGTCCTAAAGAAGGGCCTTGGCCCAAAACATCAACTGTTCATTCATTTCCATAGATGCTGCCTGACCTGCTGAGTTCCTCCAGCATCTCGTGAGTGTTGTTTTGGCGTTGTTGTTCTTGCTGATGTTCTTTGTGTTGTTCTGTGAACATTGTGGGCATGTTATTGTTGGTGCCAGAATGTTTGGTGAATCTTGACGGGCTGCCTGCAGTATTTCCTTAGGATGTGAACCCTAAATGACACATTTCACTGTATGTTTCAATGTACATGAATCTAAATTTGAATCTGATCTGATCTTGGGGAGCATCATACCTAATTTTATATCTACCTGAAACCTCAAGCACAATTCCGGGGCTGGCAGGAAGTTGGGGGGGGGGGGATGTTTGGATAGGGAGCATTGATAGATCTGCAAAGAGCTGCCGGCATGAAATTACAGCCTACGTTTATCTTCTGTAGCCCAGGAGAGGCTCAGTACAACTCCTCTACCACCACTCAGGAAGGAGAGCCAAACATAGAATGAGCCTGAGACCTTGAAGATTTTTTCTGGAGTCATTGACAAAGCTTTTGGAATAGTATTTTAGTCATTACACCCCATAAAATATGGATGCATAGGGGAAGCCATGAAGGACACAAACTGATATGATGTTGAGTAATTGAAACAAATAACTCTTCCCTCAGTAATTTGGGAGTTTACATCATGGGATGCTAAATAATTTTATTCTTTTAATAAAATTAGCAGGTCAGCTGTTTTGAACTAAGCTCCTAATCTGTGGAATACCTAAAACTATAAGGGATAAGACTCAGTTGATACTTTTAAATGCCAGTTCAAAACTATTTATTTAACCTTGCTTTTTAACTGACACCTTTTTGTCTTTTATTTTCATGTTTATTTTTGTTTCTTTATTTAACTTTGATTTTATTTTCATGTTTGCACTTTATCCCATTGTAAAGCACTTTGAACTACATCGTCTGTTTGAAAAGCACTCTATAAATAACTTAATATTATCATCATTATTATTATTATTTTAAAACAAGCCCAAAACTGTATTTACATTAAAGGTGTTTGGAAGAATTACATTTGTAATCCCAATGAAAGATTTAGGAAAATAACTTGTATAAATTAGAATTCCAAACAGTGGAGAATATCTCAAAGCAGTGTAATGTTGCTTTGGAATGAATTGTTTCTTTAAATGTTGACATTTCATTTTCAGTGAAATAGCAGACATGACTTTGTGTATCTCAATTCCCAGATGCGAAGCATTTATTTTTAGCTTTACTGGCTGGAAGGACTAGGAAGTAAGAGTCAAGGACTTTCTGCAAAGTTCAAAGTTCAAAGTGCATTTATTATCGAAGTATATATATCACATACAAACTTCAGATTCATTTTTTGTATGCAATAGAATCCACAAAAGAACACACACAGCAAAGACTGACAAACATCCAATGTGTACAAGAGGACAAACTATGCAAATAAGAAAAAAGTAAACAAATTAAATTGAGAATATGTACATTGCAATATATAATAATAAAAACTGTGACTTACAGTACAACGTGCATATATATGCAATAATGAGGTAGTTTTCATGGGTTCAGTATCCAATTAGAAATCTGAGGGCAGAGTGGAGGAAACAGTTTCTGAATTGTTGAGTGTGTGCCTTCAAACTCCTATACTTCTTCCCTGATGGTAGCAATGAGAAGAGGGCAGGTCCTGGGTGATGGATGCTGCCTTTTTGAGGCATCTCTCCTGGAAGATGTCTGAGATGCTGGGAGGCTGGTGCCCATGATGGAGCTGAATATATTTGCAACTTTCTGCAACTTATTTCGATTCTGTGCAGTGACCTCTCCAGAATAGCAGGTGATGTAACCAGTTAGAATGCACTTCACTGTACAGCTGTAGAAAGTTGTGAGTGTCTTTAGTCACATATCATATCTTAAACTCCTAATGAAATATAACTGCTGTTGTACCTTCTTTGAAACTGCGAATCTTTGTCAAACCAAAGAAAAAACAGAAACTGCAGTAAATACTCCACAGGTCAGGCAGCATCTGTTGAAGGAGAAACAGAGTTAAAATTTCAGATTGACATCATCAGAACTAATGAAAACCTGAACTATTAACTCTGATTTTCTTTCCACAGATGCTGCCTGATCTGCATATTCTGTTTATATTTCAGATTTTCACTTCTCACATTGAGTTGTGTGTCCAGCCTCCCATTGCGTTGAGTTCAATGTTCTGAGCAGTGAAAACTAAAAGAAAAGACCAAAAGAAACAAGAGAAAGAAAGTAACTAAAGGAAATAAAAATCATGAATTCAAAAATAACATGAAGATGATTTATAATTGATCAACATCATTAATAACTATTGCTGAATGATATAATGCCATTCTGCTTGGTCTCCAATCCAAAACAATGTACATTTTTAAATGATAATACCATAAGATATCGAAGCAGAATTTGACCATTCAGCCCATTGTGTCCGCTCCGCCATTCCATCATAGCTGATATATTTTTCCGCTCAACCCCATTCTCCTGCTTTCTCCCCATTACCTTTGACATCCTGAGTAATCATGATTCTATCAGCCTCTGCTTTAAATGCGCCCAGTGACTCAGCCTCCACAGCTGCCTGTGGCAGTGAATTCCACAGATTCCCCACCCTCTAGATGAAGAAATTCCTCCTCATCTCTATTCTGATGGAATGTATTCTGAGGCTGTGCCCTCTGGTTCTACACTCCCCCCATCTACTCTATCTAGGCCTTTCTAAAAGTCTGGTGGCCTTTTAAGTGGAAAGTTTAACTTTGAAAGTTATTTTAATATCGTGCTTTCTGTCTATGTATGTGTTAAAGACTTGTAGGAACACAACAAGCAACCTATGAGTTTAATGCAGGTCATTTTTAAAAAATCTGATTTGTTCACTTCACACTTACCTGTTACTTTGTAATTCCTCTTCACTCTGGGTTTCTAGTTTTACAATTATAGAAACCTTTGTCTCTTTTTCCCAACTACAGAGATCTCAATGCCCATATACTTCCTGCCTTCATAACTCATGATTATGCACATTCTCTTTCCTTCATCTTCTCACACATCTACTATTGTACTTAGTGTTAAGAGTAATTTTCCCTCCTTGGTAAACTAGTAAATGATTGTAGTTTACTGTTAAAGACATAGACAGGATAATGTTTCACGTGTAGCAGGTAGCACAGTAGCTTGGTGGTTAACACAGCGCGTTCAAGCACCAGGGATCAGGGGTCAATTCCCATCGCTGTCTGCAAGGAGTTTTTATGTTCTCCCCTTGATCGTGTGGGCTTCCTCCAGGCGTTCCTGTTTCCTCCCACAGTGCAAAGATGTAGACGTTAGTAAGTTGTGGGCATGTTATTTTGGTGGAGGAAGCCTGGTGACACTTGCAGGCTGCCCCCAGCACATCTTCGGAATGTGTTGGTTGTTGATGCAAATGATAAATTTTCACTGTATGTTTCGAAGTTTCGATGTAGGTATAACAAATAGAGCTTATTTTTAGAATGTTATTGTGGTGCAAACATGCATAGACCATAGGCGTGAAGAAATAAAAAACTGTTCAGTAAGGAAAATGCTTTATCAGAGAGGGAATTACATTGGTAATAATGATATCCCAAAGTGTAATTTGTTTGTAACTAGTGGATATGATCCAATAATCTGGATGTCCTTGTTAGCAAGCCACTGAGAAGACCATGCAGGAGTAGTAAGTTATTATGAAAGCAAATTGTACGTAGGCCTTGGTATTGAAGGATTTGACCCCAGAAATGTTGGCAGAGTGGAAGAAGATGTTCCTGAAACTTTGAGTGTGTGTCTTCAGATCTGATATCTCCTCCCTGATGGTAACAATGAAGAGAGGGAAAGTCCTGGGTGATGGAGATGCTTAACGATGAATGCCACCTTTTTTGAGGCATCACCTTTTGAAGATGTCCTCAATACTGGGGAGGCTAGTGGCCACAATGGAGCTGCCTAAAGGTTTGACGTGTTATGCATATAGGGATGCTCTTCTGCACACCGCTATTTAACACGCGGTCACCTTCCTGCCAGCATGAACCAGTCTGGCCAGTCTCCTCCGACCTCTCTCTTAACACGATATTTTCACCGCTCACTGAATGCTTTGTTTGGTTTTCATCTTCTTGTCTGTAAACTCCAGAGACTGCGCTGCATGAAAGTGCCAAGAAATCATTAGTTTCTGAGATATAACAGTGTTGAAGGAAAGGAGCTGAGCATTAAGCACTGATCAGTTCCTATTTGAGAAATAAACTCCATGGTTAATGTGGGAATTGCGTACAGATGTGATTTTTGAAGTTTAACGTCAGAAAAGATTTTTATTTATATCGGGCAGACACAAGTACTTGAGAGGTAGTTTTATATTTTATTCGATTCCAATAAGAAACCAAACAGGGTGATCTGAGCTGATTAGATGCTGACAACATTGCTTACAGAAGGCAGGCTGATGCTGAGCACGCCTTTACAAGCTACTTCCATTAGAGCACAGATGATTCTAGTTCTCTTTCCACACGTACAGAGTTTCAGCATAAATTCTCTCCATGTTCTGGAGCTTCTGACAATTAAGAGTTCACTGTCAACAGCAAGAGCACTTTAAACCACTTTTTATAGTGCTGTTTACATTGCAAATATATGCTGGTGTTTTTGTATTTATGCACATTTCATTCCACATCCATACCAACTTCTAACTTTATTTTATATATAATTTTTTATTCTTTGTATTTGTTGAATGTTCTTGTTTTTTTGTTGTTGCATGTTGCGCCCTGACCAATAGACTGCAGCAAATTCCTAGTACAGTACGTGTAGTGTGGCATGGTAGCGTAGTGGTTAGCACAACGCTTTACAGCATCAACGAATCCCACCGCTGCCTGTAAGCAGTTTGTACGTTCTCCCTCTGACTGTGTGGGTTTCCTCTGGGTGCTCTGGTTTCCTCCCACAGTTCAGAGATGTGCCGGTTGGTAGATAATTGGTCATTGTAAATTGTCCCATGATTAGGCTAGTATTAAATTGGGGGTTGCTGGGAGACACAACTCAAAAGGCCTGAAGGGTTTATTCTGCACTGTATCTCAATAAATAAATAAATGTATTTGGTGAATAAAGCTGATCGTTGAATTCACTAATAATTAAAGAGTTACTCAATGTCGGTGAGAATTCTGTGCAAATAGGACAACAGAGTTCAGTTTGCTCAGTACTAGCCAACCTCTCTCTATTGTAAACCAATCAGCATGGTCTTTCTGTCACAATAAATCACAGTCTAGTGATCAGATTGTCCAGTGCACATCTGTCAACACTTCATTTTCGAAGCTCTTGTGGAGTTACATTCGATAAATTAGATGCAAGCCGAACCAGAACGTTAAACCTTTATGAAAGCAAGTTATATGCTGCATGGATGCCTTTGAAAGGAGAATATTATGTTTCTATTTTATAGAAGAATTAAAACACCATCTTAGAAGTTTCTTCCCTTGACTGAATTAAGAATATCCCATTTTGGTGAAGACATTCATCAAGCTGGATTTGTTTCTGTTTTAGCATTTAATGAAACTACATGAGACCTCCACTGGTCAGGGTCTTAGCTATCTAAGTGTATGGAGGCTAGGGCAGTGCGATATGGAGAGCAAGCTGTTGCCCATGCAGTTGATGAATCCATTGCAACAGCAGAGGTGGATACAGTTTTCCACCAGGGGCATCACAGGAGTTGCCAGTCAGCGTTGAACTCAATGTAGGACCGCCTTAGGAACTCCAGCTCTGGATTTTTCCTCTGGGTTTACTCCTGAAGCCTTCCCCGTGAGTGGGTGTAGCCGCAAGGCAGTGGAGGTTTGAGATCAGAGTTTTCCTTCTCCTCGATGAGCTGCCAATCACAGCTGACGAGTCCCATCTACCCAAAGTGACTGGTTTTAAGGCACCAGTAACCCATCTTTGCTCCTTTTCCTGTCCGCAGAAACTGTTCTGCTGGGTTTAGTAGAGGGCCAGGAGATGGACTTGGTTATCAGAGGGTATTTGAGACACATGCTATTGAGAGCATTTAATAGGTAGTGGGAGCTCATCCTCAGAACCGCTCCTTCTACAGTTATCACAACCCTTAATCAAACTACATGATTTGTTCAATTCCAAGGGTCATACGGACTGGGGAATTTCATATTTCTACTGCAAACTTCTTAAAGTCAAATGATTTGATTCAAACTCAGATTTATTTATCACATGTTCATCGGAACAGATGGTGAAATGTGTCCTTTGTGTTAACAACAAAGGAAGTGCTGGGGGCAACCCGCAAGCATCCCACGTATTCCAGTACCGAAATAATGTGCCCACAATTTTCCACAGACAAGCAGCAACAGCAACAACAAAATGAGGCGACAACAGTGAAGCAGCTCCCTTCCCCACCTCTGAGGGTATCTGTCAATAGCGAGGCTTCAAAAGGTGGAATCCATCATTAAGGACCCCCGTCACCCAGAACCTGCCCTCTTCTCATTGATACCATCCAAGAGGAGGTACAAGAGCCTGAAAACACACACTCAATGTTTTAGGAACAGATTCTTCCCCTCTGCCATCAGATTCCTGAATGGACAAAGAATCCATGAACACGACCTCACTTTTTTCACTCTCTTTTTGCACTACTTAATTAATTTTATTTTTATAAATATTTTTTCTTTTAGTTTTTAAAAATTATTATGTGTAACAATGTACTGCTGCCACATGACTACAAATGCCATGACATATGCCAGTGATGTGAAACCCGATTCTGATTCTCCCTTGCACCTATCCACTCACATACCAGGCAGTCCTGCAGAGGATGGCTATCTAGCCCTTCAGTCCTTGTCCCTGGATTCTCAGATGCACAGATATTGGGCCTACAGCCGTGCACTTCACCCCAGGATGCTGAACGTGGGTTTGACAGAATAAGCCAATAATATAACTACAAAAACAGACAGCACACTGAATAATACTGAAGTTGCAGACTTCTGTGTGTGTGTCAAACTGAAATGCCATGTGTATTTTTGCTCGTTTTGGATCTAGTCTATTCTCATTTAGTTGGTTATCCATCATACCCAACAATGACATAAGACCCGTGTGGGAGAGTTTTTAAAAGCACTGGGACAGTTCCACTCTCTCCAGCTCAGAAGTCCAGGTCCGGTGGTACAAGTAGACATCACAAACTGGGATCTTCCTTGGTTACAGTAGGTGACCATGACTTTTTCACGGCTTTTTGTCTCCACAAAACGTTGCAGAACTACCTTCCTGGCCTTTGGATCTCTCTGTTGATCTCACCCGCCCTGTCCGCCGGAGCTGACTTTGCATGCTGGGACAGGCAGGTCCCTGTCTCACTGAGATTCGAGGCCTGCCGGATTAGCCCGCCTGTCGAAGCGGTGTACCGGGGCTGTGGCCACTGTCGCGTGCAAATGGCTACTTGGAGTCACAGGTGAATGAGCCCCAAACAAGCCCCTTCAGCAGAGGTTCTACCCCTCTCTGGGCACCCGATACACCCCATTTGAACATGAATAACTTATAACAAATATAGTCATTTTATAAATGCCTAAAGTCTGGCTTTGTGTCTGTGGTCCTGCGACATTTGCTCACATCTGTGATGAACTGAGGCTCCAATGCCTGGCTTTGTCTCTTTCATAACATTTCAGTTCTGAAGGCTATTTGCTTACTTTTATTGTTTGCATGATTTGTCTTTTTTTTCTCTGTCCTGGATGCTCGACAGTCTTTTTTTAAAGGGGTTCTTTTTGGGTTTCTTTGTTTTGTGGCTGTCTGTAAGGAGACTAATTCCAAGGCTGTACGATGCATACATACTTTGATAATAAATGTACATTGATAAAGAATGGTGTTCAGATTCAATCTGAGGTAATTCTGGAAAATGGCTTGTACTTCCTGCTTCAGAGAACAGAAAGGATTAAGGGAGGCAGTACCACACCAAGAGAGTCATTACCAGTCCAGGCCCACACACAATTAGACAGTAAATATTGAGTTATCAGTTTATTGGTAGCAATTCACACTAATTAATTTAAAAACAATTGTCTGACTGGCAGCTACCTTGGTGAATAAGCAGTACATTACTGTGCCAATTAAATTAATGTTTTTGTCAAAATAGCAGTAAATATAGCCAAGTCAGTGTCTGAATAATCAATCACTAATACATAAATGCACACACACACAGAGCTTTAATAAATAAGTTCATTACACTAGCAATTTTAAATACACGGGAGTTAGGACTGCTGCCAAGAATCCCATTTGCTTTTGATTGTGTTGCAAATAACTTTACATTATATAATTTTCCAATCATTAATTGTGAAACATATGAGAACCGTCAGAACTTATAACTTTTAAGTATCAATCTTATTGATTCAACAACATCAACAGTGTAGCTAATAAAGTGGCCACTGAGTGTGTGTTCGTGGTCTTCTGCTGCTGTGGCCCGTCCACTTCAAGGTTCGATGTGTTGTGCTCTTCTGCACACCACTGTTGTAACGTGTGGTTATCTGAGTTACTGTCACCTTCCTGTCAGCTTGAACCAGCCTGGCCCTTCTCCTCTGACCTCTCTCATTAACAAGCATTTTCACCCTCCGAACTGCCGCTGTCTAGATTTTTTTTTGCTGTTGCGCCATTCGCTGTAAACTGTAGAGACTTATGCATGAAAATCCCGGGAGATCAGCAGCTTCTGAGATACCCAACCCCACCCTCCACCCACATCTGATACTAACAATCATTCTGTGGTTAGTCACTTTTCTTCCCCATTCTGACGTTTGGTCTGAACAACAACTGAACCTCTTGATGTTATCTACATGCTTTTATGCATTGAGTTGCTGCTACATAATTGGTTAATTATATATTTTTGTATTAACAAGCAGCTGTACAGGTGTACCTTAGAAAGTGGCCACTGAGTGTATAATCTTACGGTATACAAGTATGTAGAACACAGAATGCTACAGCACAATTTAAGCTCTTCAGCTCATGATGTTGTGCCAGTCCTTTAACCTACTCTAAAATCAAATGACCCCTGCCCTCCCACATAGTCCTCCATTTTTCTATCTTCCACGTGTCTGTCTATGAGCTTCTGAAATACTCCTAATGTGTCGGCCTCTACCACCACCTGTGGCAAAAGCATATCACACACTCACCACTCCCTGTGTAGAAAACCACCCCCCTTTCCTCTTCTCTATTCACCTTAAAATTATGTCCCCTTTTCTTAGGCATTTCTGCCCAGTCTCAGGCTGCCCATTCGATCTAATCCTCTCAACATCTTGCGCCTTTCATCCTCCTCCACTCCAGAGTGAAAAGCCCTCGCTCACTCCTCATAAGACGTGATCTCTAATCTAGGTATCATTACGGTAAATCTCCTTTGCAACCCCTCAAAAAATTATGGTCTGTGCATCTTTAAACTCTTACATGTTTTCTCTTGTGGAAAATTCATGTAATTTGTTTGTTGTGTTTTATGGACAGATTTGGTACTGGTATCAGCTTCAATGTTCTCTTTAATTTTTTTATATATAGCTGTACTGACCTAGCATTGCTCTAAGCATGACATTTCTACACAGCCCGAAAATTGTGCGACACCTTAAATGTGTTTTTTATAATCTGCTTACTATGAATATTCAGAATGAAAAATTTAAAAATCTCACACGTTTGATTTTATTTATTAATCGAAGGGTATAATGAAATATAAAACAACAAGGAAAATCTTTCATGTTTTGTAAACCTTTGAACTTAGACAGTCAGCATTCAGAAGGCCAGCGGTTTATGAACAATTAGTTATCCATTCTGTCTTTATTGTTACAATTTGAAACAGCGCTGTAACTTGAAACACTGACAATGTACGTGGGGTGATTGATAAGTTTGTGGCCCAAGGTAGAAGGAGTCAATTTTAGAAAACACAGCACATTTATTTTTCAACATAGTCCCCTCCTACACTTACACACTTAGTCTAACGGTCGTGAAGCATACAGATCCTTCTTTGTAGAAGTCAGCGTCTTGGACCTCCAGAAAGTGTCCAGAGCAGGGGTGATTGATAAGTTTGTGGCCTAAGGTACATGGAGATGAGTTATACAGCTCTCGTTATATGCACGTGCAGTTCAACTCTTTGAGTGATTAGGCAGAAAGTTTGAACTCGTCTCCTTCTGCTCTACCACCTGCTCCCAGGGCTTCCCAGGACCCTGATCGGTAGGGCTAAGCAAGTGCTATGACTCGCCCAAGGGTGACCTGCAGGCCAGCAGAGGGAAGGAGCACCTCTTCCTTTGGAAGAGATGTATCTCCACCTTACCACCCAATTGACGTTACTGTATATAAAAGAGACAAAGGCTATGTGTGTGGGAGCATTTCAGTTACCGCACAGTCGTGCACCCGTGAACAGTCGTGAACAGTGTCCATACCGTATATAATTATGTCAAGGCAGTAAAAAGACATCAGAATGCAGAACATAGTGTTGCAAATTTTGTCGATAATGTCCTGTACCCTGGATGGGAATAGCTAAATTATTTTTGCCTTTAAGATTTAAGATTCAAGACTGAAGATTATTCATTGATATTCTTCAGTACAAAGAGTAAAGGAGAGCGCAATTTTTGAAACTCCAAATCCAATGCAGCATAAACACACTAAAAATAAAGAGCACAATGGAAAATATATATATAACCAATCCTATATGTTCAAGTAGTGGTTATATCATCATCATTTTGTGCCATGTTGTATGACGTGGGCGATCATCGTCTCCCATCTGTCTTTAATCTGACAAGATCCAATATGCTTTTCAAAACTTTTGCCTATCTGTCCCTTGATGTAACTCATGAATGTCATGTGATGTCAACAACGATGTTTTCTTACTTCAATTTTTCCCGATGTCTGAGTTTCTCTTTCCTCAGTACATGTTCCCGAAATTGCCATTTCCTGATGGACACTTAGCAGTTATGTACAAAGACCAATCTGATTGTAATTACTGCTACACACACCATCGCCCGGTATCCAGGCCAGGCTCTATTCGCACTGCTGCTATTGGGAAGGAGGTACAGGAGCCTCCGGACTCACACCACCAAGTTCAGAAGCAGTTATTACGCCTCAAGCATCAGACTCTTGAACCAGAGGCGATACCTTCGCTCACCCCAACACTGAACTGTTCTCATAACCTATGGACTCACTTACAAGGACTCTTCATCTCACGTTCTTGATCTTTATTGTTTATTCATTTTTTATTATTTCTGTCCATTTCTTATTTGCACAATTTGTTGTCTTTTGCACACTGGTTGTTTGTCTGTCTTGTTGGGTGTGGTCTTTCATTGACTCTATTGTTTCTTTGTACTTACTGTGTATGCCCACGAGGAGATGAATTTCAGGGTAGTATATGGTGACATATTGTGCTTTGATAATAGATTTACTTTGAACTTTGATATACATAGACTAACAGCATAGATAAAAGGATGTATAGTAAATTAAATATACAAACGTGTGTTGAATGACCCCTGGAATCAATTTCAGAGGGGAAATACAGCACACCATTACTGCAATATCCTAACAGTGTTGCCCTTCAGGGCTCTGCAATGTTCACCAAGTGGCAAAGATCACTTGGGCAAAATTCTGGTTAAGATTCCAATTCCGAGAAATTGAGTACACTGACTGTAAGCCCAATTTTTGAATACACAGCGGTAACACACACAAAATGCTGGAGTAACTCAACGTATCAGGCAGCTTCTAATGAGGCTGTCTGTTGGTTGGAGTTGACCATGGAGATCACAGCCTAGATGTCTATGTGATACACAAGCTAGGGCAGTACAATATGAAGAGCAAGCAGCAAGCTCCTCTTCTCCACGCAGCCGATGAATCCAAAGGAAATGCAGAGACTGGCACAGTTTGGCACCAACGGCATTGAAGGAGTTGCCAGTCAGCACTGAACTTAATGTAGGACTGCCTTAGCGACTCCAGCTCCAGATTTTATATTGGGATTTACCCCATGATTGGGTATAGCTGCAAGGCATTGGCGGTTTGCGATCAGAGGTTTTTTTGCTCCTGCCAGCCGCAACTGTTGAGCCCCATCTGCCTGAAGCGACTGGAGCAAGTAATGCAGCTTTGTCTCCTCTCCTGTCAGGAGATAAAGTTCAGCTGGGTGTAGTCACTAAGCCACAAGTAAAGGTGAAGAGCTGGACAGTTGTCTGTTTGAGATGCCTGCCCTTGGGAGCATTCAATAGGTGGTGGAAGCTTAGCCCCCATTGCCACCCCCAGGTATGACATCCTTAAGGAACCAAGGCAGCATCAACCGAGAGAAACAAACAGTCAACATTTCAGGCTGAGACCCTCCACTAGAACTGCTCCTAATGAATTTTAATACCCCTAACCAGCGGCAGGAATTGCCCTCACATTCTGTCGGCTGACTCTCATGAGAACCAAGCCACTATTTCTCATTATTGCAATTCCAGAGGGCAAAGCTTTGTGTAGACCATGGCTTTTCAGAAAATCAGCTTCGATTTTCACTCATAGTTTTGAAAAGAGTGACATAATTTTGTCTCTCCTGAGTTGGTTTTGAAATTCTGACCCTCTGTAGTTCTGTACCCTTGCCCGTTGGTCAGGGGATGGATTCTACTGTGAGGAACGGTCTGCGGCTCATTTTGGGACAGAAAAGTGAAAGGCAAGCATCTAATTGAGCAACATCTAATCCAACCAATGCTGAACTAGTCCACAACCTGCAGACTCACTTTCAGGAACTCTACAACTGGCATTCTCCGTATTATTTATTTATTTATCTATTTATAGTTGATGGGGCTCATCAACTGAGCTTGGCAGCTCATCTAGGAGAAGGAAAACTCTGACCTCGAACCTCTGCTGCCTCGCAGCTCTACCAACTAACCACGGGGAAGGCTTCCGGAGCGAACCCCCAAGGAAAAATCCAGAGCTGGAGTTCCTAAGGCAGCCTTACTTTGTTCAATGCTGACTGGCACCTCCTGCCACACTGCTGGAGCAAAACTGTATCGGTACCTGTTGTTCCTTTGGAGTTGTCAGCTGCGTGGAGAGGGGGAGCCTGCTACATGGGCAACAGCTCTCCATATTGTACTGCCCTGGCTTGCATATCATGTAGACAGCTGGAACACAACATCTATAGTCAACCCTGACTAACAGAGTGTCTCACCTATCTATCTATCTATCTATCTATCTATCTATCTATCTATCTATCTATCTATCTATCTATCTATCTATCTATCTATCTATCTATCTACTTACTTATTTATAAAACTACTATGTAAATGTCTGAGGCACATATACATAGCTAGGGTGCCTAAGACTTCTGCACAGTTCTGTAGTAATTTAATGTATTACACTGTATTGTTGCTAAAAAAAATCATGACTATGTGAGTGATGATAAACCTGATTCTGATACGGATCTCTGTTGTGGGAATAGGGCAGGGAGAGGGGGATCACGGTTGGGAAAAGAGGAAGGGAGAGGGGATTGGAGCAGGAAGCACCAGAGCGACATTCTGTAATGATCAATGAACCAATTGTTCGGAATCAAGTGACCTTGCCTGGTGTCTCAGGGACGGGTGTGACCTCACCAGCACACCCCCTCTCCCCTGGCACTCCTCGTCAGTCACCTGTCCGACACCCCTCAGGCGGTGCTCCACTGTTGTCATTCCCAACATCTTTTGCTTCTGCTAGATTTACAAACTCGCTCTCCACTCTATGTTGACAAAAAAAGTACCGTGTTTGGCCTCAGACTTCTGCACAGTTCTGTAACCATCTCTGTCCATCTATTTACTATTTGTTTCCCCTTTGTGTTTGCACGGTTTGTCTTTTGCTCGTTGGTTGTCTCTCTGTCTCTGTGTGTAGGTTTCCATTGATTCCATTGCATTTCCTTGATCTACTGTGAATGCCTGCAAGAAGGCTGACATATGGACTTTGATATCAAATTCATCTTGAAATTTAACTCTTTGGGTTTTATTCACCTTGTGTCCAAATGAAGTGGGCAGACGGGACAGAGCTGAGATGCCTCTGTATCGCTCCACCCCAGATCCCAATGCAGCAGAACCAGACGGGAAATCCATTCCCCTCATCAACCAGGCTTTCAGCTCCCTGAGTAAGATTGATAGATTAGTGTCAATTAGTCATGAATTATGGTCCGTTTTGTAGTGTGTGTGCCTCCCCACTGGGACCTGGGGTGAATCTGTGTGATAATTTACATTGGATTCTTATACCTGTTAGTTTTGCCTTGAGTTGAAACCAGCTCCCAGAGGTGGAAACCAACATCTTTATTCATTGTGCTTACAGACACAAGAGGTACTGCAGATGCTGGAAATCCAGAGTAACGAACACAAAAAAAAATGCTGGAAGAATTCAGCAGGTTAGGCAGCATCTAAGGAGGGGAATAAATAGTGGACGTTTCAAGCTAGGACCCTTCATCTGGACTGATAAGGAAGAGAGAAAAAGCCAGAATAAGCAGGTGAGGGGGAGGGGTGGGGTTCAGGAGAGGATTACAAGCTGGTAGGTGGTAGGTGAGACCAAGTGAGAGGGAAGGTGGTGGCTGGGGGTAGGGGAGGGATGAAGTAGATAGCTGGGCGATGATAGGTGGAAGAGGTAAAGATGACCTTTACCCTTGTCCTTCCCTTTATTCCATGTTCCACTGTCTTCTTCCTATTAGATTCCTTCTCCCTTAGCCCTTCATCTCTTCCAGTATGGCTGCTGGAGAGCGCAACCAGTGGCCATTGCAACAAGTGGTCAGTGTAACCGGCGCTAACTGGTGGCCAGTGTAACCGGTGGCTCAGCTGATTCAGTGTCTAGTGGTCAGTGTTACCAGTGTTCAGTGTAACTGGTGGTCAGTGTGACCAGTGGTCAGTGTTACCAGTGTTCAGTGTAACTGGTGGTCAGTGTGACCAGTGGTCAGTGTTACCAGTGTTCAGTGTAACTGGTGGTCAGTGTGACCAGTGGTCAGTGTTACCAGTGTCCAGTGTAACTGGTGGTCAGTGCAAACAGTGAGCAGTGTAACTGGTGGCCAGTGTAACCGGTGGCTCAGCTGATTCAGTGTCTAGTGTCAGTGTTACCAGTGTTCAGTGTAACTGGTGGTCAGTGCAAACAGTGAGCAGTGTAACTGGTGGCTAGTGTAACCGGTGGTCAGTGTTACCAGTGTTCAGTGTGACCAGTGGTCAGTGTTACCAGTGTTCAGTGTAACTGGTGGTCAGTGTGACCAGTGGTCAGTGTTACCAGTGTCCAGTGTAACTGGTGGTCAGTGCAAACAGTGAGCAGTGTAACTGGTGGTCAGTGTTACCAGTGTTCAGTGTAACTGGTGGTCAGTGCAAACAGTGAGCAGTGTAACTGGTGGCCAGTGTAACCGGTGGCTCAGCTGATTCAGTGTCTAGTGTCAGTGTTACCAGTGTTCAGTGTAACTGGTGGTCAGTGCAAACAGTGAGCAGTGTAACTGGTGGCTAGTGTAACCGGTGGTCAGTGTTACCAGTGTCCAGTGTAACTGGTGGTCAGTGCAAACAGTGAGCAGTGTAACTGGTGGCCAGTGTAACCGGTGGCTCAGCTGATTCAGTGTCTAGTGTCAGTGTTACCAGTGTTCAGTGTAATTGGTGGTCAGTGTGACCAGTGGTCAGTGTTACCAGTGTTCAGTGTAACTGGTGGTCAGTGTTACCAGTGTCCAGTGTAACTGGTGGTCAGTGCAAACAGTGAGCAGTGTAACTGGTGGCCAGTGTAACCGATGGCTCAGCTGATTCAGTGTCTAGTGTCAGTGTTACCAGTGTTCAGTGTGACCAGTGGTCAGTGCAAACAGTAGTCATTGTGACTTGTCACTTCACTTCTTCACTTGGACCCTTGGCTCTAGTGTAACTTGTGGTGAGTATAACCAGTGGTCAGTGTAACTGGAGGTGAGTGTAACCAGCAGTCAATATTCGAATGGCTTGAACACTAACTCTCTAGCTTCAGGTAACTGTTCCCCCCCCCCCCCCTTATATATTTCTCTCTCCTCCTGGTCCATCCAGTTCCTTCTACATCCACCCCAGGCCCCATCATCCTGCTGCATTCTCTCCCCACCCACCCACTCCTTCTGCCCATCACTTTATAAAGAACGCCTGCTTGTTAATGCAAATCTCTAATCAGCCAATCATGAGGCAGAAGCTCAAAGCATAAAAGCATGCCGACATGGTCAAGAGGTTCAGTCGTTGTTCAAACATCAGAATGGGGAAGGAATGTGATCTAAGTGACTTTGACTGTGGAATGACTGCTGGTGCCAGGCGGGGTGGTTTGAGTATCTCAGAAACTACTGGTCCCCTGGAATTTTCACACACGTCAGTCTAGAGTTTACAGACAATGGAGCAAGAAACAAGAAAAAAACTCCAGTGAGCAGCAGTTCTGTGCATGAAAATGCCTTGTTAAAGAGAGAGGTCAATGGTTAGACTGGTTCGAGCTGACAGGAAGGTGACAGTAACTCAAATAATCACAGTGGTGTACAGAAGAGCATCTCTGAATGCACAACTCATCAAACCTTGAAGAGGATGGGCCACAGCAGCAGAAGATTATGAACATACACTTTATGGTTACAGAAGGTACCAAATAAAGCGGCCATTGGATTATGGTTACTGGTTAGTTTTATTATTATTATTATCATCATCATCATCACATATGAGATAGGCTGAAACACTTCTGTATGTTTGCCAGTCAGGCAGATTGTACAACAATGAACAGTACAGCACAGTACAGCACAGTCCACAATCTTGTGCCAACCTTTTAAACTACTGGAAGATCGATTTCACGCTTTCCTCCCCCATAGCCCTCCATATTTCTATCATCCATGTACCTGTCTAAGAGTCACTCAAATACTCTTAATGTATCTGCCTCTAATGCCACCCCTGGCAGGGTGTTCCACACACCCACCACTATCAGTGGTCATTGTAAATTGTCCCGTGATCGTCCTGGGGTTAAATCAGTACCTATTCTGTGCCGTATCTCTAAATAAGTAAGTAAACCAACAGATAAACAAATCACCTTAAAAATAATGCCCCTTGTCATCAGCCATTTCTACTCTGGGTAAAAGTCTTTGGCTGTACTCTCCAGCTGTGTCTCTTAACATCTTGTACTCATCTATCAATACCATGCATGAGTACAGGGAGGTAACAGAAATAAATCAGAATGTAGAAAAGGTGTTGCTTTTGTTCCATAATTCTGTAGTGATTACCAAGGTAATTTCAGGCCATGGGATCCAGATATCCACCTCTCATTTAGTGAAATAACTTATCGCTCAACACCATAAGTTCAACCAATTACTTTGTTAATACTGTCTAGCCTGCACGTTCAGGCACCTCCCAGTCTCCACCCAGCTAACAGGAGTCACTTGCCACTCGTTTCTAACTCGTCACCTGCAGCCTATTTGAACCCAGCTCCCATCCACAGTCCTTGTTCTCTCATTGCAGCCAGGTAGCTTCAGCCAATTGCTCCTAGCCTTTAGTTGCTTTGTTGCCTTGTTGTGTTAAGTATCCATTCCTGATGAAGGGTTTCGGTCCGAAACGTCGTCACTACCTGCTCCCATAGATGCTGTCTGGCCTGCTGAGTTCTGCCAGCATTTTGTGTTTTTAAGTATCCATTCTCTCTTGTTTTGTGGCTTGTTATTCTGCAGTTTATTAGTAAAGTTACTGCTCACCACTAAATCATCTCTGCTGCTCTGCATTTGGGTCAAGCCTTTGGTATACTTCCTGACAAGTAGCTGCTGATCTAAACTGCAAAAGGAAATAAATCATGGACACTTTCGCTGATCAGACCTCTCACAATTTTATGCAGTTCAGTTAAATCTTAGTTTCTCACCCTCTGTTCTCCCCTCCCACCCTTCATGTGTACCAAAGAAAATCCAGTCCAGCTTCTGCAGTCTCTCACAACAGGACTGTGTACTTGCGTGGGAAGGTGGGGATTGTTTTCTTGTTGTTGTTTGTAGTGTTCTGTGTTGTACTGCCAAGCATTGTGGGTAGCTATGTCAGCAACGGAATGTGTGTGGCACTTGCAGGCTGCATTTCAGTGAATGTTTCAATGCACTTGTGATATACATTAACCCATCCACCGTGTCCCCCAACAAAACACAACCCTCAGCATGCCACACCCACTGTGATCACACTTTCACCGCCACAACCCCCACCACAACACCCCTCACCAACACATCCCCAACACACCACCCCCAACACACATCCCCAACACACCACACCCCAACATACCACACCCCAACATACCACAAACTCAACACTCCACAACACAACACAACACATCACACACCCAACACACCGCTCCCCCACCACCAAATCTCAACACACCACACCCCCAACCACAACATCCCCAACACACCACACCCCAACACACCACCCCCCAACACACCACACCCCAACACATCACATCCCCAACACACCACACCCAACACACCACATCCCAACTCACCACACCCAACACACCACACCCCAAAACACTACCCCCCAACACACCACATCCCAACACACCACACCCAACACACCACACCCCAAAACACCACACCCAACACACCACACCCCAACTCACCACACCCAACACACTACACCCCAACACACCACCCACCAACACACCAAATCCCAACACACCACCCCCCAAAACACCACCCCCCAACACACCACACCCCAACACACCACCCCCCAACACACCACAACCCCCAGCACACCACTCCCCCACCACCAAATCCTCAACACACCACACCCCCAACCACAACATCCCCAACACACCACACCCCAACACACCACCCCCCAACACACCACACCCCAACACACCACACCCCAACACACCACCCCCCAACACACCACACCCCAACACACCACATCCCCAACACACCACACCCAACACACCACATCCCAACTCACCACACCCAACACACCACACCCCAAAACACCACCCCCCAACACACCACACCCAACACACCACACCTAACACACCACATCCCAAAACACCACACCCAACACACCACACCCCAACACACCACACCCAATACACCACATCCCAACACACCACACCCAACACACCACAACCCCCAGCACACCACTCCCCCACCACCAAATCCTCAACACACCACACCCCCAACCACAACATCCCCAACACACCACATCCCCAACACACCACATCCCCAACACACTACACCCAACACACCACATCCCCAACACACCACAACCTCAACACACCACATCCCCAACAACAACATCTCCAACACACCACATCTCCAACACACCACATCCCCAACACACTACACCCCAACACACCACATCCCCAACACACCACATCCCCAACACACTGCACCCCAACACACCACATCCCCAACACACCACATCCCCAACACACTACACCCCAACACTCCACAACCTCAACACTCCACAACCCCAACACACCACACCCCCAACACACCACATCCCCAAAACTCCACAACCTCAACACTCCACACCCCTATACACACCACACTCCCCAACACACACGCTCAACACGCCACACTACCAACACACCACACCCCAACACCTAAACCCCCAACAAACACATCCCCAACACACCATGCACCCCACCACCACAACTTTATCGTTTCCTGTTGGAGTTACCTTATATACAGATGCTCCTGTACTTAGCATCACTTTAAGGACAAATAATTAACATATATAAGGCAACCTTGTGCTTGTATATTTATAGTATTTTATTGTATTCTTTATGCTTACTGTGTGTATATTATGCTGCATCAGTCCAGAGTAACAATCATTTCATTCTCCTTTACACTCACATGAAACAATAAACATTTTTGAATTTGAATCTTGAATAACTAAATCTAAATCTTGAATCTTCAAGTTTAAGTTTATTGTCATTCAACTATACACATGTATACAGCTAAATGAAACAACATTCCTCTGGGAAAACACAGTACATGTACCACATACAGCACATAAATACACTAACAGATAAAAAAAAATGTATTCTGTAGATGTACAGGTTGACAGAAAGTGCATAAATATGACACATTGCTAAATAAACAACAGTATATTGCTGCTGGTGCTGTCATAAATAATGTTTACTGGATGGTAGCCGGGTTCTGAGGTGGAGATACATCTCTACAAAAGCATCTCTACAAGGTGCTCCTTCCCACTGCTACCACACGTCACTCTTGGACAAGGTGTAGCACCGGCATAGGCCCCCCAAACAAGGTCATGTGAAGCCATAGGAGAGGTGGAGGATGGTCCTGTGAACAGCTGGTGCATACCACAATTCCTGGTTATGTGACTGCTGACACCATGTAGACAATCTCTGAAGAGTGTTGATTAACGGCTGGGGTCAACTGTCTTTAAAAGATTCTGCCCATAAGAAGGCAATGGCAAACCACTTCTGTAGCAAGATTTGCCAAGAACAATCATGGTCGTGGATAGAGAAAAGAGTAAAAATAGCAGTGTGAAGGAGATATTAAGCACAGATGGAAGACCATGATTGCCTGTGTCATATGACAGGACACAAAAATGATGATGATGACTGGGTGTTAGCAGGGTGTTCAAAAGTCTCATAGCCTGAAGGAAGAAGATGTTACCTAGCCTAACCGTTCTCATCTTTATGCTGCCATACCTTCTGCAGGAGGTTCAAAGAGATGTGGAGTGGAGGGGAGGGACCCTTGGCAATGCTGAGAGCTCTGTAAACACATCTCTTCTGGAATACAGTATACCCTGGATAGTGTGCAGGGAGACCCTTGCACCTTGAATCTGGAAGCTAACAGAGTCATTCATGTAAGACTTTCTCCAGAACTGTATACTTTCCTGATGTAATTCCAGTAACCTTTCACAGAGCCCATTCCAAGCTAGTGTTTGAAACACTATGTTCATTATTAATGATCTGGTTGGCTAAGCAGGATTTCTTGTAGATAATGGCCAAGCATCCAGAATGACATCAAACTGCTTCTTCCATTGGTGTCCTTGTCCATCAAATCCTCCTAAAGGCCATTCTTATTGGTCTCATCCCTTCTCTGAAAAATTTCCTGTTCCTAATTAACTAAAACCTATTTACTGATCTCTCTGCCAAGGGACATAGCTCTTCTTGTTTACGCAACCATTGCCTCTCATTATCTCATCGGTTCATTTCCATACTTTCCCCTCCAGCCTGACAACTCGGATACTTTACTCATATTTCTCTTCTCTCCATCGCACCTTACATTCAGAAACAGAATCAGGAACAAGTCAAGTTCAAGTTTATTGTCATCTGACTGTATATATGTAAATACAACCAAACTAAACAACATTCCCCTGGACCACAAAAAAATAGATCACATACAGCACATAAAACAAAAAAATTACCATAAGTAAGTTAATAAACTATAATTCAAAATGCACGTAGTGCACAGCACAGGTAAACAGGAAACAGCTCACTGTCCTAGTGACGAGACCTCGGTGGTGGCAGGTATTCATTAGTCTCACAGCCTGGGGGAAGAAGCTGTTTCCCAGTCTGACAGTCCTAGTCCTGATGCTCCTGAACCTCCTACCTGATGGGACTGGGTCAAAGAGGTTGTGGGATGGGTGGTAGGGATTGTCAACAATGCTTTGGGCCCTTCATCTACAATATTCTGGGTAAATGTCACAGAGTGTGGAAATTCTTGGTGACCCTGTTGGTTTTTACTATCCTCTGCAGAGTCTTGCAGCTTCCATACCACACAATGACAGAGACACTCTTGATAATAATTAGGTTTATTATCACCAACATATGTCATGAAATTTATTATTTTGTAGCAGCACTACAGTGCAATACATAAAACAAAATTACAATTTTACAATAACAATAATTTTTTATGCTACTCAGCAGTGTAGCGGTTGCATAACGTATTACAGAGCCAGCGATCACCAATTGGGGTTCAATTCCTGCTGTTGCCTATACGTTTACCCTATGATCACGCGAGTTTCCTCCCGGTACTTTGGTTTCTTCCCACAGCTTAGAGACGTATGACAGAGGGTTAGTGAGTTGTGGGCATGTATTGTTGGCACTGGAAACGTGGCAATGCTTGCAGGCAGCCCAGCACAATCCTCGCTAATTTGATTTGATGCAACAATGTTTTGATGTACACATGACAAATAAAGGGGTTCATAGACTGGACAGAAATCTGATGGCCAAGGTGAAGAAGCTGTTCCTAAGTTACTGAATGTAGGTCTTGAGGCTGCTGTATTTCCTTCCTGATGGTACAATGAGAAGAGGGCATGTCCTGGGTGGTGAGGATCCAAAGGTGTAACATCTCCTTTCCAATTTTCCGAAGCCAAGCTTTACTTCTGCCTCCGTTCATTTAACCAGGATTTTTGCACAGTATTTGTTTTTGTCAAGGTGGAACAGAAAGCGAGTTTGTAGATCTGGCGGGAGCAAGGAATGTTAGGAATGACGAGGGTGGAGCACTGCAGGAGGGGATGTGGGACAGGTGGCAGAGAAGGAGCGCCAGTGGCAGGGGGTGGCATGGGTGCAGACACATCCAGCCCTGAGACACCAAACAAGGTCATTTGATTCCAAACAGTTGATTTATTGATCATTATGGAATGACTCTCTCTGGTGCTTCCCACTTCCTCCCTCTCCCTTCCCCTTTTCCCAACCATGATTCCCCTCTCCCTATCCCCTTCCCACTCTCAGTCCACAATGGAGACCCATATCAGAATCAAGTCTTTTTTGTCACTCGCATGTCAAGCAGTAGTACAGTGCGCTACATAAAATTACTACAGTGGTGTGCTCAAGTTTTAAAACCCCTATCTGTATGTGCCTAATATGTTTGCAGTATTGTAAGAGCAGAATTAGGCCATTCAGCCCATCGAGTCTGCTCCTCCATTACATCATGGCTGATTTATTATCCTTCACATCCCTATTCACCTGCCTTCTCCCCGTAACCTTTGATACCCTTACAAATCAAAAACTAAAAAACCTTTGCTATAAAAATATCCAATGACTTGGCCCCAATAGCCATCTGTGCCAGCAAATTCCACATATTCACCACTCTCTAGCTAAAGAAATCTCTCCTCGTCTCTGCTTTAAATGGATGCCCCTCTATTTTGAGGCTGTGATCTCTGGTCCTAGATTCTCCCACTAATGGGATCATCTTTCTAGATCTTTCAATATTTGGTGGGTTACAATGAGGTTCCCTCCTCATTCTTCTAAACTCCAGTGAATACAGTCCAAGAGACATCAAGAGAACACTTTCACCCCTGGGATCATTCTCATAAATCTCCTCTGGACCCTCTCCAATGACAGCAAATTCTTTCTTGAGAATGGGCTCCAAATATTTTGAGCTGTTTTTAAAGTATCCCGAGATATTTTGTTACCCTACAAATAATTTAAAATGGTATGTACTTCTTAGATTGTTCTGGATATCAAAACAAATATACTGATATCCTAAAATCTTAGTACCTAAGTATAAACACAGTGGCCACTTTGTTAGGTACAACTATACACCAACTATTTAGTACAGATATCTGATCAGCCAATCATGTGACAGCAACTCATGCATAAAAGCATGCAGACATAGTCAAAAGTTTCAGCTGCTGTTCAGACCAAACATCAGAATGGGGAGTAAATGTGATGTAAGTGACTTAGACCATAGAATGTTTGTGGGTGCCAGATGAGTTGATTTGAGTATTTCAGAAAATGCTGATATCCTGGGGTTTTCACAAGGAACATTCTTCAGAGTTTACTGCGAATGGCGTGAAGAAAATCAAAATAAAACATGTAGTGAGCAGCAGCCCTGTGGGCAGATGTGTCCTGTTGATAAGAGGGGTCAGAGGAGGATGGCCTGACAGGTTCAAGCTGACAGGAAGGTGACAGTGATTCTGATAACCATGTATTGCAACAGAGGTGTGCAGAGGAACATCTCTGAATGCACAACACATCAAACTTTCACATGGATGAGGTAAAGCAGAAGACTACACCAAGTTCTGGTATCTAATAAAGTGGCCAGTGAGTGTAGAATTTTCTGCAGTGTTGAACAATAAGATTTAGGAAGAATGATTCCTGGCCAGTACACAAGACTCCCAGTATGGCTCACCAATCTCTTTTACAGCTGCAACATAACATCTCATGTGTCTTGTATTATTGAGAGTATTATTAAACCCCACTATCTACTCACAATAAAAATAAAGCAGCCACTTATTTTTGTAAAGAAACAATATTCCTTTCAACGCCTTCTTTCCACTTTACAAGTACACCAGTGTAGCAGAAAACAGCTTCCATTTTCCCGATCAACAATCAGCTGGGGTAACACACAAAATGCTGGAGGAACTCAGCAGATCAGGCAGCGTTATTGGAAATGAATAAACAGTCGATGTTTCAGGCTGAGACTCTTCTGCAGGACTGGAAATGAAGGGGGAAGAAGCCAGAATAAGAAGGTTGGGTGGGGGGGGGGGAAAGGGGATGGAAAATGAGTACAAGGTGATAGGTGAGGGGAATGGTGGGTGGGTGGGGGAGTAGGATGAAGTAGGAAGCTGGAAGATGATGGGGGAAGAGGTAAAGGACTGAAGAAGGAAGAGGTTAATAGGAGAGGACAGTGGATCATGGAAGAAAAGGAATAATGAGGGGAAATAGAGGGAGGTGAGAGGCAAGTGAGAAGAGGAGGGATGAGAGGGTAACCAGAATGGAGACTGGAAAAAGCGAGAAGGAGGGAGAGAGTAGAAATTACCAGATGCTGGAGAATCAGTGTTCATGCCATCAAAGTGGAAGTGACTCAGATGGAATATGAACTGTTCCTCCTCCAACCAAAGTTTGGCTTCTTTGTAGCAGTAGAGAAAACCATGGATCCTTCTCCTTCAGCCCTGTAACCTCAATCATCTCAATATTTTCTGTCTAAACAGAGTATGGAAAAGTATGGAGAATGATATCCCTGAAGTAATGCTCACAAAATGTTGCAGGAACTCAGCAGGTCAGACAGCATCTATGGAGAAGAAATATACAGCCAATGTTTTGCACCAAGACCCTTCATTGGGACTGGAAAGGAAGGGGGCAGAAGTCAGAATAATATGATGGGAGGAGGGGAAGGAGTACAGGCTGGAAGGTGAAAGGTGAAACCAGATGAATGGGACGTTAATAGATTCTTGATTAGTCAGGGCATCAAAAGTTACGGGAGAAGGCAGGAGAATGGGGTTGAGAAGGGGAAAGAATCTGGTCATGATCAAGTGACACAGCATCCTTGAATGGCCTAATTCTGCTCCTATGTCTTATGGTCTTGGTTGTGATGCCACGTCTAGTGGAATAGTCCGTTAATAAACCTGCAGATATAAATGGCCACTTGGGTTTGCAGCAAATCAGGATCAATTCCAGCAAACGACAGCAGAAGAGTAAATAAAGCGAGAAAGAGTCAATGAATATCAATGGTGTGCATGCAGTTATGACACCATCTTGACCATTTTGGTTGCTATTGGTAACAACCTGAATTGTCATAGGTTGTTGTAATTGCTTACTTCCTGACCCTGTCCGCTGGGAACCAGAATGCATTTTAAGGCATTTTTTTTACAGGCCACTTGGTATCTCTGTAAACGATAGACAATAATGAAATGGCTATTTGTTTCGTACGTCACAGCAGTTACAGAGCTGTTAATCACCAATCTGTTAAAAGGTTTTAAAAAATCTACAAATCGGGCACTGTGCGGTGCCAATTAATCATGGGTTGGCGGCTTGCATGAAATTCAGAAATTTTCCTTTGAGCGATCAATGGCAGCTTGCAGGGTTGGTGCTTTTGTTTCTCATAATGCGTGCATGACTGTGGATAGTATTGATTGATACACAATCTCCAATCACGTGATAGACTGCTGGTCGATCAATATAACTCAAAGGTGATAGTGTTTAAATTTCTGCAGTTCATATTTTTTTCCCTTGAATTCCCTGTAGATTTATGTGTGTGGAGGAGGGCTCGACTTACAGTGCCGAACCCTCAATCGACTAATTTGGTTGCTATGAGATTGTAAAACATTTCATCGATCGCCATGAACGGCACAGATTCAGAGATGTACCAAAGGCCAGGTTCGGCACTGAGACTAGTACAGAGCTAATTGAGATGCAAATTACATTGGCAACAGTCCTTATCTGATTAACGTCAGCATGTTGTTCAGATTGTGTGAGACCTCAGAAAATAAACAAGTTTCTGCATCCAGAGCTTTGCATAGGTTAGAGCCAGCAATCACTCTTTTCCCTTTACCTTCCTGTAATCACAAGACTCCTGTTTGGACTCACACCAGTGCTAGTGTGCACACAATATATAATACTCCATTTTAAAGTCAGTCAGTTTAAATTACTCACTGCAATCCAATGGGTTGTAAAGAACCAACCTTTTACAATTCTAAACACTGAGGGCAATATAAGTGGTCTAGTTCAGGGTTCCTTCGGGTTCGGGTGACGTGGTAGAGCAAAGGTTAGCACAACAACTGGGTTCGATTCCTGCCACTGCCTGTAAGGAGTTTATGCGTTCTCTCCTTGACCATGTGGGTTTCCTCTCAATCCAAAGACATAAGGGTTGGGAAATTAATTGGTCATTATAAATTGTCCCATGACTAGGCTAGGATTAAATCGGGGGATTCCAGGGTGGCATGGCTTGATGGATCGGAAGGTCTTATTCTGCACTATATCTCAATCAATAAAATAATTAATTTGTAGGTACTCACAAGTAAAGAAGGTAAATGCAATGTTAGCATTCATTTCGAAAGGACTACGATATAAAAGCAACAATGTACTGCTGAAGCTTGATAAAGCATTAGTCAGAATGCATTTGGAATATTGTGAGCACTTTTGAATTGAATTGACTTTATTTCTTACATCCTTCAAATAAACGAGGAGAAAAATCTTCACGTTGCGTCTCCATCTGAATGTGCCATGTGCAATCATATCAATTTATAATAAATGGAACAATGTAATATAGAGTACACCCAAATCAGCGTGAGTTCATCAGTCTGATGGCCTGGTGGAAGAAGCTGTCCCGGAGCCTGTTGGTCCTGGCTTTTATGCTGCAGTATCGTTTCCCGGACGGTAGCAGCTGGAATAGATTGTGGCTGGGATGACTTCGCTCCCCAGTGATCCTATGGGCCCTTTTTACACACCTGTCCTGAATCATTGGAAGTTCACATCTCCAGATGCTCTGGGCTGTCTGCACCACTCTCTGCAGAGTCCTGCGATTGAGGGAGGTACAGTTCCCACACAGGGTGGTCAAAACCCACTTTGAAAAACTAAAAGCGGTAGGGGGACCACTGGCACAATGCACTATCGTTTCCGCCTTCAAAAGGGGTAAAAACTTGAGAGACGTACTAGTCAGTACCAAATTACAGGCAGTGCCAAACTGCAGGGCATGTATATACCTGCAAATCTCAAAAAGCATACACAACAGAGCTCAGAAAGTGGGCTGAGATAGAGCTGAGGATAACTTGTGAACAAAAGAATTTAGTATATGCAATCCAGTGTAAATGATGCCATATTATATACATAGGGGAGACAGGCAACACCTTAAGAACCAGACTCATAGGTCACCTCAATAATATCACAAGAGGAAACCAGAACAGACCAGTTTATAGGCACTTCCTGCAGCACGAAATCTACTCCTTGGAAATCCTGGGCCTGGAAACTAACATAAACTGGTCAAACATCCAAAGAAAAAGAGCAGCGAGGAGGTGAATTGAAACACTACAGACATATTCCTCCAACGGCCTAAATGAGGCCTAAGAAGCTAGGCCAGAAAGTAAAATACACTCACTAAAGGGCCAAAACTGGACCCAATAACTAAACCTATAAATTGGGATAAGATTGAGAAAACCAGAGCAGGGAGGAAGAGGAAGATCCCCTTCAATCACCCACCCAGAAACAAAATTAAAACAGGGACCATTAAATAAGAAGGATAAGTCTTACTTTGGAAATAGAGCCTAACAACTAGGCCTCAGAACAGAACCATATTCCCCAAATAGTAACACCTAAACAGAATAGAGAGGGGTAAGCGTAGAAATTATAACTCTACAAAGGATTACCACTGGGAAGAATAGACTGCTAACTACCAGTTTGATCCTGAGAAAAAACATTAACATACCCAGACATAGCACTCACCCAAACCCCCAAGTGCGAAATTCCACACACCCCAGCTCCCCCCATAGGGAAAAATACACCTCCATCACACAGCCCTACCCTCAAACCTAACACCTTCAGACCCCCATAAACCCAAACCCTCTTCTCGCCAGGGAGCCAAGCTCACCCTACATCACCAGTTCTACCTGCTGCCACCCCGCGGATATCCCTCAACCCTGCTCCCCCCACCATAATCCTAACATCCCAAGGACTACACACCCCAACTAAACTGGACAGCACCCCAAATAACCCAAGCCACACCCCACAAAGGGGTGACATAACACTAGCCCCCGCCATCCCCTCTCATGTCACCAGTCCTCAGCCCTACCCCTAAACCTAATATCTCCAGCCCTCTTACACACCCCCATAAACCCAAGCCTTCTCCCCACCAGGGGGCCAATTTCACCCAACATCACTAGCAGTTTGGTTCCTCTTTCAACCCTCCCCCCACTGCAAAATCCCGCACTACCTCCACCCACCCCCGCGCTGCCAGTTCCAACTCCACCTCCCTTCGCAATGAAACCTCCATCCCCGTTACCAACTCTAACCCTAGTCCTTGCCCTCCCACAACAACCTTCAAATAGTTACTGCACAACCTCCAGATCACAGCACCCATTCGCTATACCCCCCCCCCCCCCCATAACACTGACCATAAGCAATAACTCCACCATCAGAGGTTAACGAGGAGGAAGATCACAATAAAGGCAAGTCGGGGATCTAGATGATGACAACATGGGCCAAAAACAAAGTGGCAGGGTGAAGTGATACTGCATCTCCAGCATGAAATACACAAGAACTAGAGGGATATTTTACCCACTGCCCCTGTACCTAACGAAAGATGTACTGGCCCTGGAAAGGGTCCAGAGGAAGTTCACAAGAATGATCTCAGGAATTAAGGCATAATGTATGAGGAGTGTTTGATGTCTTTGGGCCTTTACTTAATCGAGTTTGGAGGGGTGAAGGGAGATTGCAACTAAAACTGGAAGGACTGAAATACACCGGAATTTAGAAGGATGAGAGGGGATCTGATTGAAACATATAAGATTATTAAGGGATTGGACACGCTGGAGGCAGGAAGCATGTTCCCGCTGATGGGTGAATCTAGAACTGGAGGCCGCAGTTTAAGAATAAGGGGTAGGCCATTTGGAACAGAGATGCGGAAAAACATTTTCACCCAGAGAGTGGTGGATATGTGGAATGCTCTGCCCCAGAAGGCAGTGGAGGCCAAGTTTCTGGATGCTTTCAAGAGAAAGTTAGATAGAGCTCTTATAGATATGGGGAGAGGGCAGGAACGGGGTACTGATTGTGTATGATCAGCCATGATCACAGTGAATGGCGGTGCTGGCTAGAAGGGCTGAATGGCCTACTCCTGCACCTACTGTCTATTGTCTATTGACTGTGCAGAGTAGTCAGGGAGAGGATGTTTCCATTAACAGGGGTAACTAGCACAGCCTCAGAATAAAGGAATGTCTTTTTGAACTGAGATGGAGAGGAATTTCTTCAGTCGGAGAGTGGTGAATCTGTGGAATTCATTGCCACAAGGTGTTTATTTAAAGATAAAGATGAGCTTTTATTGTCACATATACATTGAAACATATAGTGAAATGAGTTGTTTTGCATCAAATCAAATTTCTGAGGATTGTGCTGGGCAGTTGGCAATTGCTGCCACCCTGATGTTGCCAACTCACAAACCCTGATGCGGGACAAAGCTGGAGCACCTGGTACGTAAGGCAGAGATTGATAGGTTCTTGAGTGTTAAGGGGTTGAGGAATATGAGGAAAGGTAGGAGGATGGGATTGAGAAAATCAGTTATGATTGAATGGCGAGGTAGATTCAATGGGCCAAATGGTCTAATTCTGCAGACATGGGGAACAGGGGACCAGTAGCGGCTCCTCTCTTTGCCTATTCTTCTGCTCGTTCTACTAGATTAGCTCAGAGGATCTCCATTATTAAACTCTCAGAACTTTTGAAATTAAGGTGCTGAAGAGATGTATAAATGGCAACAAGAACATATAGAATAAGAATCAGCTTTAATATCACTGGCATATGGTGTGAAATTTGTTGTTAAATTAAATAAGTGGTGCAACAAGACAAAAAGATGTAGTGTGGTAATGTTCATGGGTTCAATTCAGAAATCTGGTGGCAGAGGGTGAGGAGCCATTTCTGAATCATTGAGTGTGCCCTCCAGCTCCTGTACCTCCTCCTTGATGGAAGCAATGAGAAGAGGGCATGTCCTGGGTGATGGGGGTCCTTAATGATGGATGCTGCCTTTTTGAAGCCACGCACCTTGAAGATGTCCTGGGTACTATGGAGGCTAGTTCCCATGATGGAGTTGACTGAGTTTACAACTTTCTGCAGCCTATTTCAATCCTGTGCAGTAGCCACCCCAGACCAGATGATGATTCAGCCAGTTAGAATCCTCTCCATGGTACATCTGTGGAAATTTGCAATTATCTTTGGTGACATGCCAAACCTCCTCAAACTCCTAAAGTAATATAGTTCCTGGAATATGACCAATATAGACTTTGCCAATTCATTCCACGTGAACCTCTCTTTCAAAGACATCAAAGACATGTCACAAAGGCGACACAGTAGCCTAGCGGTTTGTGTAACATATGAGAGCAGCAGCATCTGCGATGGAGATTTGGAGTTCAATACCTGCAGCTATCTGTAAGGTGTTTGTAGGTTCTGCCCATGACTGGATGCGTTCTCTCCCAGTATTCCACTCCCCTCATACATTCCAAAACTGTATGTGTTAGAGTTTATGAGTCGGGCGTGTGCTATGATGGCACTGGAGGCATGGTGCCTCTAGACAGCCGCCTTCAGCAGGATTGTGTTGGTCGCTGACACAAAATGACGCACTCGCAGTATGTATCGATATTTTGATGTACATGAGACAAATAAAGCTAATCTCTATTCCTATTTTGTAATTAACTTCCTAAATAAATGTTTTCAATAGTGTGGAATGAGCTGCCAATGCAAGTGGTGCATTGATCTCAAAGCGTAAGAGAAGTTTGGATGGGTACATGGATGACGGGGTGTGGAGGGCTGTGGTCCTGGATGGGAGTAGGCGGTTTAAATGGTTCAGCATAGACTAGATGGGCCGAAGAGCCTGTTTCTATGCTGTACTTTTCTGTGACATTATTTTATATTAGACATGGAGAACCGTCTTTGTTTGTTTATTTAACATATTTCTTTCCAGACCTTTTTTGAGACAACAAATGTTTAAACAGGTCAGCTTGAATTTATTGCCTTGTGCTCAGGTACATGTCTACACAGGTACAATGAAAATATTAATTGCAGTAGCATCACAGGCAAGTACCATCAGATAAGCAGCAGTCTCAAAACAAAACCACAAATATAATTTTAAAATAAGCGGAAAAAGAATATTTCGATCCATCCATAGCTGCATTGTTGAATGCACAGTGCAGGATCATACATGAGCTACATTCTTCTTCGGAAATTTTCTCCTATTGACTGCGATGTAACTGTACTTTAAAAGCTAAGTTTTGTGGGTATATGTAAACTGTATTTGGGGCACCATGGTAGTATACTGGTTAGCTCGACAGTATTCCAGCTCGAGGCATTGGAGTTTGGAGTTCAATTCCAGCACCGTCCGGCCGTGACTGTGTGTGTTTCCTCCAGGTTTTCCAGTTTCCTCCCACATTCCAAAAACAGATCATAAATTGTCCCATCATTAGGCTAGTGTTAAATAAATGGGTTGCTGGGCGGCGTGGCTCAAAGGGGTACAAGGGCCCGTTCCACGCTGTATCTCCAAACAAATAAATAAATTAATTAATAGAATAAATATTATCAACTGGGAATGAATTTCTGCTTTGTAAAATCAGGACAGACTTCTCAAACCATGCCACTCACTTGCATTTAAAGATAATTGACTTGTAATCCACACCTTAACCAAAGGCAAACTAACTAGCTGGGAATGAAAGTGAACATTGGCAAGCCTGTCCTTTATGCACCTTTAAGGCCTGGAGAAGGAATTAAAATCGGAATCAGGTTTAATACTACTGGCATACGTCATGAAACTTGTTGTTATTCGGCAGCAGTACATTGCAATACATAATAATAAAAAACTGGAAATTACAATGAGAAATATATTTAAAAATTAAATTAAGTAAGTGGTGGGGAAAGACAGCAGAAAGAAGAGTGAGGTAGTGTTCCTGGATTCATTGACCATTCAGAACCGTTATGGTGGAGCGGAAGAAGCTGTTCTTAAAATATGTGCTTTCAGGTTCCTGTACCTTCCTCCTTGATGTCACATACAAAGTTCAAAAGCAAATTTATTATCAAATTACATATATGTCACATATACAACCTTGAGATTCACAGTAAATAAAAAAAACAAAAAAAAATAATAAATAAATAGATAAATAAATATCATGAGGTGAACAGTCCTTAGAAGGGGGTCCATAGGTAGTGGGAACAGTTCAGTGATGGGGTGAGTGAAGTTGAGTGCAGTTATCCCCTTTGGTTCAAGAGCCTGATGGTTGAGGGGTAGTAACTGTTCATGAACCAGAGGAGTCCCAAGGCTCTTGTAACTTCGTCCTGATGGCAGCAGAGAGAAGAGAACATGACCTGGGAGGGGGGGGGGGGGTCCCTGATGATGGACACTGCTTTCCAGTGCCTGTGCTTCATGTAGATATGCTCAGTGGTGGGGAGGGTTTATCTGTGATGGCTTCTCAACATGTATTTCATCATTGTAGCGGCAGAGCAGGTAGATAAAGTTTACAGTCAGCTGTTTACACAGGAGGAAAATTAACTGTTTTATCACAATATCATTTCTTATTTTGCTGACTTAAACGTTGTAAAGTGGTGTACCTGGACTTTCCTTCTCTGATTCTTTCTGGCATTATATGATTTATTTAGAACACTAACATTAGATTATTCCCTCTAATTCAATCAAGGAATTGATTATTTTCTATTTTTATCATTCATTATCCACCTTACGTTTTTAAAATAAAAAGCACCGCACACAAAATGCTGGAGGAACTCAGCAGGTCAGGCAGCATCTATGAAAATGAATATCTGGCTGAAAGCCTTCTCCAGGGTCACAAGAATGGGTGTCAGCCCAAAACATGAACTGTTTCCTCATAGCCACAGATGCTGCCTGACCTGCTGAGTTCCTCCAACATTTTGTGTGTATTGCTTTGGACTTCCAGCATCAGCAGATTCTCTTGCATTTCTTAATGTTTTTAATGTAATTCTTCATTCATTATAATAGTTGATCATTGTTTTCTGTTACATGTTGCACCAGCACACCGCATTGAATTCCTAATACATACAGATGATGAATAAATTTGATGCTGGATAAGTGGTTATTATATAAATTTAAACAATTTCTGTGACCTAATTTCTGTTTGCACCCAGCTAGAGAAACAAATTCTCCTTTTGGTTTGGATGTTCTTCACTCTTCGTGTTTATTTCTTCTGTCTTTGCCTGCTTTCCACGATAATTAGCGTCCCATTCCTGTCCTGACACAATCAGAATCAGGTTTATTATCACCGCCATATATCATGAAATTTGTTGTTTTGCAGCAACAGTACGTTGCAATACATTATAATAAAAACAACTATAAATTAAAATAATAAGTATACAGCATACTTAAATTAAATAAACAGTGCAAAAAGTAAGCAAAAAAAAATTGTTAGTGTTCATGAGTTCATTGTCCATTCAGCAATCTGAGGGAAGAGGGGAAGAAGCTGTTCCTGAATCATTGTGTGTGTACCTTTAGGTTCATGCCCCTCAACTGATGGTAGCAATGAGAAGAGGGCGTTTCCTGGGTGATGGGAGTCCTCAATGATGGATGCCACATTTTGAAGTGTTGGTTTTTGCCGATCTCCTGGAGTATGGGAAAGGGGCTTGTTTTGTGGGTGTTGTCTCTCGTTGTCGTTGTTGCTGTGTTGTTCTGTGGAAAATTGTGGGTATCCTATGTTAAAACCAGAATATGTGGCCACGCTTGTGGGCTGCCCACAGCACATCCTTAGTTCCCATTTGACACATTCCACTGTCTGCTTTGATGTATATGATAAATCAATATGAATCTAAATCAAATCCTTTGACTTTGAGAAGCTTGCACTAGAAATATGAGTTCCCCTAATCTCTGTGACCCTAGGAATTGAATCTATATGACTCTTGGAAGAAGTAGTTCCTAAAATATTGAGTGTGTGTCTTTAGACTCCTGTACCTACTCCTTGATGGTAGCAATGAGAAGAGGGCATGTCCTGGGTTACGGGATGTTGCCTTTTAAAGATGTCCCACCTACCTTGTCGTAGGATTGGCTGCCTATCTGCTCCGCTGCCTGATGTGGAAGAATGTGGGTAAGCAAGTTAACAGCCGAGCTGGACAGAATTGGAATCCCCATCTCACACTAAGGACAGAAAACGCTGGAAACACACACTTGGTCAGGCAGCGTCCGTGGAAAGAGTAATTAAAAAAACACTTTAAATTGAAGACTCTATTCGAATGAAAGAGAAAAATTGTTAACTTTAACTTTCAGGAATGATGGGTGAGCAACAGATTTACAAGAGATAGGAGCAGAATTAGGCCACTTAGTATAGCGACTCTGCTCCGCCATTCCATCAAGACTGATTTATTATCGCATCTTCCTGCATTTGGCCTGTGGCATTTGAAAGTGGTGGGGTGGAGATATGTCTGTACCAAAGGAGGTGTAAGGCCCGCTTCCCTCCACTAGTCTGCAGGTCACCCTTGGGCAAGGTGTAGCACCTTCTTAGACCCCCGATCAGGGTCACGTGAAGCCATGGGAGCAGATGGTCGTTCGGTGCACATCACAAGTCCTGATTATGTAACCACTGATACCGAACAGACAATCTCTGAAGAGTATTGATAATGATTGGGGTCACCTGTCTTGTAAAGACACGGCCCAGAAGCAGGCAATAGCAAACCACTTCTGTAGAAAACTTTGCCAAGAACAATCACGGTTATGGAAAAAATCACGATTGCCAAAGTCAATACAACACAGCGCATAATGATGATGACGACTAATCAAAAACCTAGCAACCTCCTAATGACATGTGTCCTACAGTCACATCCAACTCTCTCACAAGCAATCCCTGTGGCACACTGGGAGAACATAAATTAAAAAAGACATTTTTTTGGATTTGCTCCTCCTCCCTGACTCATCGGTGCCAATTTGCTTGTGTTTCTATCATCTGTCAAAACTTCTGAAGAGCGGCTTCTGTAAGCAGTTTATACATCTACAGTAACCTTGTCAGTGAGTGATAACTAAAGTGCTTAGAACATGGGTTCCTAACCTAGGGTACACGAACCACTCGGTTATTGATAGGGGTCCATAGCATAAACAGGTTGGGAACCCCTGATTTAGTGAGAGAGAGGATGGGGGGTTAACAGTAGCTTTGCCCTACACCCTTTGCTCTCCTGGTCTGTTGGTATTTATTCCTTTGAATGAGTATCATTAGAGTACTCATCAGTACTCAAAGTTCTACTGTACCAATGGAGTAGTCATCAGTACTCAGAGTACTACCGTAGCAATAGAGTATTCATCAGTACTCTGAGTACTACTGTTAAATATATAGAATGGTACAGCAAAATCCCTCAGGTGAGCTCAAATATGCAATAGGGATGTTTCACAGCAGAGCAAGTGATTTATCTGTGGTACTTGGCCAATGTTTACCTGATAATCAACATCACTTAAGCCAGATCAATAATATATAACACATAGTTAAATGTGATGCATAATAAATAATATAATGCTGTATATTATATAAATGATGTGTAACTGTCAAGTCAGCAGAAGATGTCATTGGCTACAGTTTACCATGACTGCAGGACTTGTACATGTCCAGGACAAAGAAGCAGGCAGGAAATACCATTGTCGACATTACCCACCCTGCAAACTACCTCTTCCTGAAGCTTCCTTCTGGAAGGTGCTATAGGGCTATTCGAACATAAACTTCATGCTGACTAAAAGGTTTTACTGCCCATCCTGTTCATCTGATCAACCATTCTAGTTAGCCTCCCCACCCCCCTCTATCTATTACCCTAGTCACTGCACTGTAAACACATTAAAGCACTTTTTATAATGCTGTTTACATTGTATATACATGCTGGTATTTATGTATTTATGCACATTTTATTCCATATCAATTCTTTAACCTCTAATTTTATTTTTATATAATTCTCTATAATTGTTGAATGTTGCTTTTGTTGCATGTCATGCCCTGACCAATACACCATATCAAATTCTATACATGTAAATACATGTAAATGTATACATGTATACAAACCCTATACATGTAAATATACATGGCAAATAAAATTGATCCTTGATAAGTAGCTCATTGATGAATTGGCAAGATTACTCCATGTGAAGTGATAGGCCTGTTTCCTAGATTATAACAGTATATAAAAGAATCTTTGGGATGGAAATGGACAGTCAGCATTTTAGGCTGAGACCCAAATAAACAGGACACAAATAAATAGTTTCGATCCAAAACGTCAACTGTCCATTTTTCTCCATAGATGCTGCCTGACCTGCTGATTTCCTCCGGCATTTTGTGTGTTGCTCCAGGCGCTCTCTCCTTAAAAGTTCTTTAATTTCACTGGAAGTATTATATCAGGTCTTGCATTTTGTACATTTTAGAACTCCTGCTCAGCACTACAAGTATTCAGAGTATTTTGATTGGCATTCCAAAGTTCATTACAAGTGACATCATGAACTAGTTTTAAGATCCATTTCACATTCATTAAGCCATTCTACTGAAGTTTATAATGGTTCGTTGAATGTTTTCTGAGCATCGTGAAAAGCAGTGACCCAACTGAATGACAAAATAAACACTCCTGTCTGTTGTCAGAGTTCCGAATTCAGTTCCGGTCTTCTCTGTGAGAATGTTTGTACGTTCTTCCAATGAGTGTCTGGATTTCCTCCAGTTTCCTCCCACAGTCCAAAGATATAGCAATTAGTAGGTTAATTAGTAATTACTGTCTCCTTAAAAGTCCCTTATTCTCTTTGGGTTAAATTGGTGGATTTCTGGGCGGTGCAGCTCAATGAGCCAGAAAGGCCTGTTTTTCACTGTATCCCCAAATAAAGTAAACAAAATTTGCATTATGGACTAAAACAGTCCTATCAGTCTGAAGGGCACGTCGAGAACAACTCCAGAACAAATGTGAAACATACTGGAAATCTGAGTCTGGCCTGGTTTACTCCGCACCCCACAGTCTGTTTATTAATCTTCAATTGCCTTAATCAGCGAGTGATAAAGGAACCACTTATTTTATTTATATTTCAAAAATAAATGTGATTCATAATAAGCGCAATGGAAGGAACAATGCAAATGTAAACAGAATCAGTACATTGTCGTGCAGGATAATCACTTAGATAGACCTGGTGATGTAGTCATATTAACTCCTCTCTGTACCCAGCAAAGCTCTGCCAAGTTTCTGCTCACTCTTTTAGGTGAGGTATTTCTTCTTTAAATCTTTAACTCAAAATATTAAAATTTAATACAAACTTAAACAGGTTTCTGGAGCAAAAGCAAATTTTAAGAGCCTTTCGATTTTAAATCATATTAGTTTATTGTCATATACAGTAGTGTAATGAAACTCTATAATTACCTGAACCTTCATCACCAGGTCTATCTAAATACAACATTAAGCACGAAATGGCAGAATGCTGTAACAATTATGGCGTAGAATAGTGTCAATATTGCAGTGTGTGCAAATATTGTCAGGCAAAATGGTGTAAATATTCTAGTACAAAATGGTGTAAAGATTGTAATGCATGCAGAGGTAGTAACTCTATGTCTTTACACCATACTGCTGCCACCAAACAACGAATCCCACATCATCTAAATCAGTGATAATCTGACACTGATTCTGATTGCAGTGTAGAATTTTACACTGTGGTGTAAAATAGTATAAAGACTAGTGTAGAATGTTGTAAGGACTCTAGTGCAGAAATGTGCAGAGACTTTAGAGTAGACGGGTTCAAAGATTGTAGTATAGAATGGTGAAATGATTATTCAAAGAGTGCAATGGAGAATAGTGCAAAGACTAATATAGATTGGTGCAAAGGCTGTGGTGTAGAATGGTGTAAAGGCTAGTATACTTGTGCAAATACTAGTGTAAAATCATGAAAAGACTAGTGTAGAAATGTGAAAAGACTAATGGAGAATGGTGCAGAAACTGTAGTGTATAATCATGCAGAATTAGTATAGAGTGGTGCAAGTTAGTATAGAACAGTGCAGTGTCTGGAGTGTAGAATGGTACAATGGCTGTTGTGTAGAGTAATGCAAAGACTGATGTAGATTTGTGCAGAGAGAGTAGTGTAGAATGGGGCAAAGACAGTGGTGTATAATAGTGCAAATACTAGTGTGGAATAGTGCAGAAACTAGTGTAGAATAGTGCAAAGATTGCAGTGCATTGCAGAACAAAGGGCCTTGATACCATTGAGGCTTCTGGCAAAGGTAAAAGACTGAAGATCTCGGTGTTGAGAGGGTAGAATACTGTTTGTCTCTGGCATAAGAGCAACGATACCACTGGGAGAAGGAAGCAGAACTGAAACCCAAACCACAGCCACAGACACGAGAGTAAGCACACTGATGGCAAATTGCAGAGCCTACAGAGTCCAAGTAACGTGACACAGGAAAGGACAGCTGAAACCTTTAGATCGATAGTGGCTGAGAGCTATACTGATGTGTGAAATCATGTTCCTGGGTCCGGCGAGTGGGGACAGAAGACACTCACCACTGGTAAGTAGGTTAGCTATTTATTTACAGGACAAGACAGACACTAAACATTCAGCAAACCCTTGTGCTTACATTCAGTTACAAATACTTATCTAAATTGAGCGTTCAAAATGGCAGGACAAGACAGACACTAAATATTCACACAGAGACAAATACTTATTTAAAAGTGTGCACCTGGACCCTCCTTACTACAGCACACCCTGTGGTTTACAGTTTACATGGGACTGCGACACCCAGCCCTTGGTGACCACAAGGAGAGACCGTGCACTAGATTTAAACTCTACCGGTTCCGTGACATCATCAGCTAAACATCAGCAAGTGGGAGGGGCTGAATTCTCCTTAAATGGGCCAATCCCTAGCTGGCACAGGGCAGTGGCTTTCAATGAACAGGTAAGATGGGCAATCGTTGCTCCACCTTATTATAGGTTTGGATTGAATTTCAACATTTGAGGCAAGGGCAAAAGGCGGAATCGTGTCACCCAAAGAAATGAATGCCAGCAGAGAAGAAGAGCTCCTGGATTGCAGCTGGAGCTACCGCTAGATCCTCATCCTCTCTCATCCTTTCATCAGCACCCAGTGACAAGGCCACTGAAGATTTAGAAACCGCTTACAGAAGCCACTCTTCAGTTGTCTTGACGGCAGATGGAAACGCAGGCAAACTGTCACTGATGAGTCGACAAGGAGAATCTAGAAAACATTTTGTCAAGTGAACTAACTAATGTGTTCTTTTAGTTAAGGGCAGGTTGCAAAGCCTAGTCACTAGAGAGATGGAGATTCCATTCAATTGCAAATCGGAAAACAGCCACCTAATAGTTCAACAGTACAGGACAATTCAGCCCTTTTGGTCCATGATCCTCACCGACTCTTTTTATTATTCAGAGATACAGCTCAGTAACAGGGACATTTGGCCCAATGCGCCCATGCTGCCCCATTACAGCCATCTGACCAATTAACCTACTAACCCATACGTTTTTAGAATGTGGGGGAAAACCGGAGCACCCGGAGGAAACCCACGCACCACGGGAAGAACGTACAAAGTTCTTACAGACAGCAGAGGGAGTTGAACCTGGGTCACTGGCAATGTACTAACTTCACACCACCAGCTATGCTATGATCAATGTAACCCTTCATTCCTACACAGCCGATAACCCTCCAATTCTCTTTCATCCACATGCAACTCTAAACGTCGCCCAAATGTCTGTACTGTATCAGCCTCTGCCACCAGCCTTGACAGGGAGTTCCAATCACTTACCACTTCCTGTGTAGAGAAAAAACATACCACTAATGTTTTCCTTGAACTTCCCTCCTCTCACTTTAAAAAATTGTTTTCCCTAACCTTAAATTTCCAATAATCAAGGCAAGTGCATAAAAAATTGCCTGAGTGCTGATAGCTAGCATTCCAGTTAGCTATTTTCAATGAGATTTTGAACTGGACATGGACCGAAGATTCAAGATTCAGATTTATTTGTTATGTGTACATCAAAACAAAGAGGCAAATGCGTCATTTGCATTAACAACCAACACACGTGAGGGTGTGCTGGGAGCAGCCCACAAGTGTTGACACGTACTCCAGTGCCAACATAGCATACCCACAATGCTCAGCAGAATAGCACAGAACACAACAAGCAACAAAACAACACCACCAAAACAAGCCCCGTTGCTCCCTCCCACCCACTCACCTTTAACCCTAAGACAAGCCATCGTCAGCTCCCAGTTTCCAGTGGATTCAGATTCAAACATCAGACAAGCAGACATTAGGCCTTCAACTAGGCCAAGGCTGTTCTGAGCCTTGGCCTCCAGAATTCTGATTTGACTGTTGGGCCTTGATCCTTAAAATTCACTGAACACCGGGCCTGGTTCAAAGATAATTGTAATCCAAAGCAACAATGGGGAAGATGGGGGTGTTGATGCACCATCAATAACTCTCGGAGACGGGAGGCGAACAATAGGCTTTTATTAGCAGCAAAACGGAGCACGGCATCTCGGAGACTGAGGGGGGAGCAGTGCCTCCAACCACCTTTATACCGGGGTCTGTGGGAGGAGCCCCAGGAGCAGTCAGCAGAGGGGCGTGTCCAGACAGCTATACATAGTTTACCACAGGTGTCCAGGTGGACAGGTGAACACAAGACTAGGTGGAAGATGCTTAAATGTTTCTGTCCACCTTTAGGAAGAAGGCATGCTGGTCTGTCAACAGCAAAAGAGCGTAAGATCTCACAACCATGAGATCGCTGCTGGTCTGGATATTGCTAGTGGGAGGGGGATTATGGGAAGGTCTAAGAGGGATGCTGGGCAGACCTTCAAGGTTCAATGATCAACTTTATTTTTCAGATACATTTATATGTATTAGGAATTTGCTGTGGTGTGTTGGCGTGACTACAAAATACAAAAGTACGGATGTAATGCTGTGGCTTTATAAGGCATTGGTCAGACCACACTTGGAGTACTGTGAGTAGTTTTCAGACCCCTATCTAAGAAAGGATTTGCTGGCATTGGAGAGGGTCCAGAGGGAAAAGAATGACCCTAGGAATAGAAGGGTTAACATATGAGGAGTGTTTGATGGCTCTGGGCTGAAGTTTACAGAGTAAGAAAGGATCTTATAGAAACCTGTCGAATGTTGAAAGGCCTAGACAGAGTGGACATACAGAGGATGTTTGCTGCAGTGGGGGAGTCTAGGACCAGAGGGCACAGCCTCAGAATAGAGGGGCTTCCATTCAGACTGATTATGCAAATAAGAGATATGAGCTCCCACAAGGTTACCAATCGGTTACCGATATCTTTATCCAACTAGTCAATTTCCGTTTAAATATGTCATTTCTTTGTTCAAACTTTAGAGCAGGCAGCAGGCTGTTCTCCTTGTGCACAAGTAAATGAAGTGTGAATTTGGAACGAGTGCAAGTTTTCAGAGACAGTGAATTGGCGACCACACTGTAATGGAATTGAACTCAGCCCCGGTTACTATACCATTTGGATGCGAGATGTAAAGAAAAACTCTGCGTAGGGTTTATACCCCAGCTCTGTGAGTCCACCGCCTTCTGAACCAGTTGTAAGCAAAATTAGACCATAAAACATAGAAACAGAATTAGGCTATTCAGCCCATCACATTTGCTCTGCCATTCCATCAGGGCTTATTTATTAATCCACTCAACCCCATTCTTCTGCCTTCTCTCTGTAACCTTTGACATTCTTACAATCAAGAACCTGCCAACCTTCACTTTAAATATACTCACTGGTCATGGCTTCCACAGCTGTCTGTGGCAATGAATTCCAAATACTCACCACCCTCTGGCTGAAGAAATTCCTCTTCATCTCTATTCAGAGGCTGTGAGCCCCTGGTCCTGGATTCACCCACTATCGAAATCATCTCTCAAAGTCCACTCTATCTGGGCTTTTTAATATTTGGAAAGTTTCAATGAAGATTCCCTCATCCCATCTCCTCATTCATCTAGACTCCAGTGAGTACAGGCCAGAGCCAGCAAACACGCCTCATGCATTAACCCTTTTTTATAAACCTCCACCAGACCCTCTTAAATGCCAGCAAATCCTTTCTTAGATAAGGGGCCCAAAACTGTTCTCAAGTTGCAGTCTGACCAGTAACTGATAAAACCTCATGTTATGTATTTACAAAACATAAATTCTGCAATGGGTGGCTGCCGAAGTTCCTATGTCTTATCTCTCCAAAGGAGGTGTAAAGTGCTCCTTCCCTCCACTAGCCTGCAGGTCACCCTTGGGTAAGGTGCAGCACCTGATTATCCACCCCCCCCCCCACCCGATCAGTGACACGCGAAGCCATGGCAGCAGGTGGTGCAACTCACAAGTCCTGGTTATGCGACAACTGACGCCAAGCAGACAATCTCTGAAGGGTATTGATAATGACTGGGGCCACCCGTCTTGTAAAAACACGGCCCAGAAGAAAAAATTAAAATGGAAAGACCATGATTGTCTGTGTCAGAGAGCATGACACTTAACAAATGAATGAAATTCTGGAAATGTTAGTGCTCCATCTCACCTGGAAGAACACAAACAAAAATTATCTTCAAAAGCCACAACATCCTTTAGGGATTGACTTACAGCAGCCAATTATTACCAGGTTTCATTTCTCAACTAGCCAAGGTCATGAATTCAAGAACATCAGTTCTTATCAACCGATTAAAGGAGACCTATAAATAATTCATCATCGTCATCATCAACACCATCATCATCATGACCTAGGCAATCATGGTCACATCTTGTTCTTGACAAACCTTTCTACAGAAGTGGTTCAGTATTGCCTTCTTCAGGGCAGTGTCTTTACATGACGGGTGACCCCGGCCATTATCAATAATCTTCAGAGATTGTCTGCCTGGTGTCAGTGGTCACATAACCAGGACTTGTGATGTGCACCAGCTGATGACACGACCATCCACTACCTGCTCCCATGGCTTCACGTGATCCTGATCAGGGTGCTAAGCAGGTGCTACACCTTACCCAAGGGTGACCCGCCGGCTAGTGGAGGGAAGGAGTGCCTTACACCTCCTTTGGTAGAGACGTACCTCCACCCTGTCACCCAAAATAACAAATTGGATAAACTAATCGATTGATTCAGTGAATGTTAGTAATGTACACTCAGCAGTTGTTTTAGTAACACAGCAAGTGAGATATTAGAACATTACAAATACGTTATCAATAAAACCATGTCACTCAATCCCATTGGCGCATCCTATCTCCATATCATTACTTTTCTATTTTACCATTATCTCTGAAATAATACAGAGGTTTTAAAATATCACTAAACATATCTCAATGGAAAATGGTCCAGAAGGGTTCAATTTCATTTAAAAGTCAGAGTTGAGTTTATTGTTAACTGCACAAGCACATGCAGGCACAGCTATAACGAAAAACCTATTTGCAGGAATTTCACAGTCACTTAGCACCGTACAGTCAGCATTCACACAAAAAACATAAATTGATTTAAATTATACATAGTTTTTGCAAAAGGAACACAAGAAAATAAATCCATTCATAATAGCGCAAAATGGCCAAAATGTCCATCGTGCTGTTAAATTGATCAAGGTCGTGCTGGTTGGTTCACGAACAGAATGGTTGAAGGGAAGTAGCTGTCCTTGAACCTGATTATGTGGGTCCTTGGCCCTTCTCTTTGTCCGAAAGGTCAACTGTTTGCACATTTCCATATTGCTGCCTGACCTGCTGAGCTCCTCCAGCGTTTTGTGTGTGTGGCTCTGGATTTCCAGCATCTGCAGATGTTCTTGTGTTTGTGATGCATCATCCTACCTGTATCAAAAGATCAAGAAAATAATGTTGAAAAGAGATGGAATAATGTCACAACTGGATCCAGCTGATTTTTACTGGCAAGATTCGAAATATCATGAGATTGGAATACTTGCCTGTCATGGTGATGACTTCATATGAATTGAATTGAATTGACTTTATTTCTTACATCCTTCACGTACATGAGGAGTAAAAATCTTTACGTTACGTCTCCGTCTGAATGTGCAATGTGCAATTTATAGTAATTTGTAATAAATAGTATGTACAACAGGACAGTCAGTATAACATAGAAATACAATTGTATGAGTGTGAATTAATCATTCCAATGGCCTGGTGGAAGAAGCCGTCCCGGAGCCTGTTGGTCCTGGCTTTTATGCTGTGGGACCGTTTCCCGGATGGTAGCAGCTGGAACAGTTTGTGGTTGGGATGACTCGGGTCCCCAATGATCCTTCAGGCTCTTTTTACACACCTGTCTTTGTAAATGTCCTGATTAGTGGGAAGTTTACATCCACGCCTCTCTCTGCAGAATCCTGCGACTGAGGGAGGTACAGTTCCCATACCAGGCAGTGATGCAGCCTGTCAGGATGCTCTCAATTATGGCCCTGTAGAAAGCCCTTAGGATTTGGGGACTCATGCCAAACTTCTTCAACCGTCTGAGGTGAAAGAGGTGCTATTTTGCCCTTTTCACCACACAGCCGGTACGTACAGACCACGTGAGATTCTCGATGATGTGTATGCTGAGAAACTTAAAGCTATTTTTCACCCTCTCAACCCCAGATCCATTGATGTCAATAGGAGTTGGCCTGTCTCCATTCCTCCTGTAATCAGCTCCTTTGTTTTTGTGACATTGAGGGAGAGGTTGTTTTCTTGACACCGCTGTGTCAGGGTGATGACATAAGGGGAGGTTCACAAAACTTTGCCTCAACAGTCATCCCTCAGCAAAAGTCAAACCTTTCAGGTTGGATGTGAGGAACATAACAGATTCTGCTATGTAGAGATAGACGTTCTTGCTGATGACGGAACAGAAATCTGCACTCAGAAAGCACATAAGGAATATTCAAACTATCCACATGGAATCCTCATCTGCCATACAGTGGGATGTTACTGTGCTGCAGCTCTAAATAAAAAATATCACGAGCACAAGAAACTTTATTTTTTTTGTCAAGGGCAAACAAATAAAACTGCAGATACTAGAACATCGTTAGTTCTGCATTCAATGTCGGCCTAATTAAAACCAGTCTGATATGCAGTCAACTAAGAATTCCCTCCCAACTTGGCTCATCTTGGAAACTGGACAGCATTTGTGAGGTAGAATGAGCTAATGGATGAATATAGTGGTACTTGACATTTGGTGATTGGTAGCACTGAAGAACAAAGAGTTTACTTCCTGAATACTTTTGGATGTATCTTATGGATTTTGGGCTGCTGATCATGAAAGTCACCATGAAGTTTTCCAATCAGGCACCATGTTTTTGAAATCTCCTCCATTTGTTATTTCAAGTCAGAATAACTGGTGCCAAAATTAAGGAAAGCGGTTGATCCACAAATCAAACAGATCATCAATGACAGGCAATTCGAAGAACTTTAGTGGGACCAGAGAAAATCACATTGAACATTTTCAAGGATGTTGTGGAAAATTTTCTTTGCAACTACAGAGCACCAATCTAGGTGTAGCTGGTTGACAACATGCTTCAAGCTTACATGTGCAACATGTCACTAAAGATTCACTTTCTGCATTCCCATTTAGACTTCTTCCCTGCAAATCTTAGCGCAGGGAGTGACAAGCATGGTGAAAAGTTTCACCAGGACTTTGTGGTCATGAAGAATTGCTGTTTGGGCAACTGGAATCCATCAATGTAGGCTGATTATTGTTGGACACTTAAATGAGAAGCCTTAGACGCGGAGTACAAATGAAAGACATGAACAAGGCATGTTTAGTTTTATTGAACTATTGCAAAGCATTAGCACTGTTATGCAATTAAATGCATCATTTTCAATAAAAGTTAATTTCTTGTTTCTCCAAATTCTTACATGATACATACAAAAAATGCTGGAGGAACACAGCAGGCCAGGCAGTATCTATGGAAAAGAGCAAACAGACAATATTTTGGGACGAGACCATTCTTCAGAACTGGGACTCCTACATGATACAAGTAGTCTGAAATTTTATTTGTGTTCTGAGGAAGGAAAACTTTTGAAAAAAATTGTTGTCCAGTGTGGTCGTAATTTTCTATTATTGTCACAAGTACTGAAATGCAGTGAAAAGCTTTGTTTCCATGCCATACAGACAGATCATTCCTTACATAATTAGTGGTTATACAAAAGGAAAAGAATAACAGAATGCAGCATATACATTGTGGTCTCCTGCTGCCCAAGGTTTGATGTGTTGTGTGTTCAGGGATACTTCTCCGCAAACCCCTGTTGTAACGTGTGGTTCTTTGAGTTACTGTTGACTTCCATCAGCTTAGATCAGTCTGGCTAGTCTCCTCTGACCTCTCTCATTAACAAGGTGTTTTCACCTGCAGAACAGTCACTCACTGAATGTATTTTTGATTTTCACACATTCTCTGTAAACTCTAGAGACTGTCGTGTGTGAAAACCCCAGGAGATCAGCAGTTTCTGAGATACTCAAACCACCCAGTCTGGCACCAACAATCATTCCACAGTCAAAATCACTTAGATCACATTTCTTCCCCTTTCTGATCTTTGGTCTGAACAACAACTGAATCTCTTAACCATGTCTGCATGCTTTTATGCATTGAGTTGCTGACACGTGATTGGCTGTTTGGATATTTGCATTAATGAGCCGGTATAGGGGTGTACCTAATAAAGTGGCCACCGAATGTAGTGTTACAATTACAATGCTAATGTAGTGCAAGTTAACCAAAAAAAAGGGTGCAAGGTAGATTGTGAGATTAATAATTCTTTATTATAAAAGAGATGCTTTCAAAAGTTTTATAGCAGCAGGATAGAACGAGTCCTTAAGCTTGGTTTAAAGCCTTCAGTACAAGGAACACCAGTGGAAGGTGAATGAATATTTTATCAAGAAATAATCCACCAAAGCTGAGTGTCATAACCTTCACATCAGCAGCTCTGGGTTCTCACTGATCCAGTCTCCTTGGCTCACTCTTGGTTTCAATTTCAATCAGAATAATCCTTGGTCTTTTAAATTCACAATAAATGCATGCATTCTAGTTCATTCCTGCTTGGTAGTACATTGTGTATTTACCCAGAGTACTTCAAATAACAGAGCAGTAACCGAGCTTACTGAAAGCGACAGGGAAATCTTTCCCCACCGTAGGGTGCATCTACAAGGAGGGCTGTCACAGAAAAGCAGCACCCATTACCAGGGACCCCCACCATCCAGGCCACGCTCTCTTCTCGCTGCAGCCATTGTGAAGGAGGTACGGCTGCCTTAGGTGCTACGATGTGCGCAGGCAACATCGGAAGTCAAGTTATCATCATTGTAGCTTGTCACAGCAGACAGCCAGCCACTGTAGTGTTGTTTGGTTGATGTTGAGCAGGTCAGTGTCAGTTAAATCAGGTGAGAGTGGGCAGTTGCGTAGAACGTGTTCAATGTTCTGCACCCTTTCGCCACACTCACAGGATTCGCTGGTCCTTAAGTCCCACTTCACCATATTGTCTCCCGTCCTACAAACTCCCACTCTCGCTCTGTTGAGAGTGTACCACTTCCGTCTGTCGAGCAGTGCCCCATCTGGCAACGTTTCTGTGGGGTCTTGCACTGTATTGTTCGGTGGAGTTCTGGCTTCTGTTTGTTGCCAGAGGTCAGTCCTGTATGTTTGGAGGGGGGGATGTTCCGTGTGGTGGTTCCTCCACCATATCAAAGCTTTTCCTCGACTTTAGGGGGTTGGAAACTGGCACATGATGATGTAGTGGGTGCCGTGGATCCGAGTTCTGTTTACCTTTTTCAACTTTTGTTGTCAAGTGCAGACCAAAGACAGACTCCGATGTAGAAACAGAGTTTATTCATAATAATAATTCCAAAAGAATGCCAGTAGCTCGGCCGAGCGACACCATGAGGAGTAACATTCTCAAAACCAGGACCCTCGATTAGCACAAATCAGGCATCTGTTTAAATAATACAAGTAACAGGGAATCCCTGAGCCTGTCAAAATAAACTTAACAAACTTAAACAGAAATCACCAGGAGGCAGTGTTACAAAGAGCGGGTCGCTTGAGAAAACACAAGGAACTCTAAATGATTAACCACTCTCATTAAACATCAATTAACCGATTCGGGTTCTCTAAAAACCTTGGCGCCCAGTGCTCTCTGGTGCCCCACACAGGCTGGGAGAGCTCATTACATTAGGACCCACACCACCAGGTTAAGGAACAGTTATTACCCTTCAACCATCAGGGTCCTAAACCAATGTAGATAACCTCATTCACCTTAACACTAAACTGATTCCACAACCTACAGACTCAATTTCAAGGATTCTAAAACTCATGTTCTCAGTATTATTTACTTAATTATTTAATTTGTTGTTATTATTTTTTGTTTTTTTTTTAACTTACACCCTTACCTTCTTTTGCACATTGGTTATTTGTCAGTCTTTGTTTGGGTGTAGTTTTTCATCAATTCTATTGTATTTCTTTATTCTACTGTGAATGCCTGCAAGAAAATGAATCTCAGGGTAGTATATGGTGACATATACGTACTTTGATAATAAATATTTGAACTTTGAACTGTTGGGGCTCCACCTATTTTTCGTCTGTCACCTGAAATTTCTCCTCCCCACACAGTGTCTACACGACCTCGCAATGCAAGGAAGTCTTCAGGAGTTACCACTGGTGTTGTAAAGCACATCCTCAGGTACTGCCAAGTCTGAATTTGACAGACATTGTATTTACAGATGCCTTCATTCGCAGCCGCCACACTGAAAACGCTCATCCATGTATAATCATTTTTTTTAAATGAAGCACACTCCTATTAAGTGTATAGCTGATTTTTTTTCCTCCCAGAGACTAATTATACACTTGCCTGGGTAGCATGGTGATGTGGTGGTTAGCACACGCTTTACAGCGCCGGTGACCTTGGTTCATTTCCCACTGCGGTCTCCAAGGATTTTGTACATTCTCCCTGTGACCATGTGGGTTTCCTCCGGGTGCTCCGGTTTCCTCACACAACCCAAAGAAGTCCCAGCTGGTAGGTTAATTGGTCATTGTAAATTGTCCCGTGATGAAGCACGGATTAAACTGGAGGGTTGCTGGGTGGAGGGGCCTATTCTGCACATATAAAATACGACGAATTGGCTTAAGTGCCCGAAATGTGCCTCCTGTGATGGTGGCGGAGACATTTAAAAAGCTGTTGGATAGGCACAAGAATGTGCAGGAAACTTAGTGATATGGATATTGTGTAGGCAGCAGGGATTAGTTTAGTTACCAGGTTCACTAGATTGGTATGATAGGGTGGGCTGAAGGGCCTGCAATACTATCCCACCTTCTAACATTCAATTTCTTTGACAGAATTTAGAATTTCAAACTTGTTTCGACACCTTAAATTGTACGTTCTAGTTGTCAGTAAAGCTGGCACACAACGTCAATCTGTTCAAGGTCTTCCTCAGTTAAGTCTGAAGGCTGTAGAGAGCCCAAGGGTGCAAGCAGGTAATGCGGTTTATTATAAGTTACCATTAACCCCAAAACCTTCAGGGTTACTGAGCAGTAATCTGAGGAGGATACTATTGCCCTTTAAACAACTCAAGCTCCGTCAGAGGACTGAGTTCCATGTGAAATGACTGTGAAAAGGATGTATGCTAATTATTTGCTGACACTATTTAAATGGGAGGCACACTCTGTTTGTTCCATTGTAAATGCATACATTTGCAAAGTTTATAACTCGCTGACAAGGCTGCTTCAGTAGGATGCCCTACTGTTTATCTCACTTGAGCGCTCTACTCCCTGTTTCAATAATAGCATCTGGTATTCCAGCATTAGCGTGGTTACCAGAAGAGAACCTGCCAGAGCAAAAGCCCGGGTTATGTCCGATAATCAAAATCAAAATCAGAATCAGGTTTATTATGAAATGCAGTACTGTGAAAATGGCCTAGGCATATACACTATAGCTAGAATGCCTGAGACTTTTACACAGTACTGTAATTGTCAGTGTGGAGCGGACAGTGAGTTTGTAAATCTGGTGGGAGCTAAGGACATTGGGAATGGCGAGGGTAGAGTGCCATGGGAGGGGTGAGGGACAGGTGGCAGAAAGGGCTGCCAGGAGGCAATGGGTGGCACACCAGCAGGCACACCCAGCCCTGAGAAACAAGGCAAGGTCATTTGATTCCAAACAACTGATTTATTGATCATTACAGAATGTCTCTGGCGCTTCCAACTCTTTCTCCTCTCCCTTCCCCTTTTCCCCAGATGGTTCCCCTCTCCCTGCCCCCTTCCCACTCTCAGTCCAGAACAGAGACCCATATCAGATTCAGGTTTTTCATCACTCACGTATGTCACGAAGTTTGTTTCTTTTGGTGGCATCAGTGAAGTACAATACATAAAATTACTCCAGTACAGTGAAAAGTCTACAGCACCCTAGCGATATATATATGTGTCTGAGACTTTTGCACAGTACTGTATGTAATGGAATTTGTTGCTTTGCGGCAGCAGTACAGTACAATACTCATTTTCCACTGAGGTTGGTGAGACTGGAGCTAGAGGTCATGGGCTAAGGGTGAGAGGTGAAATGTTTAAGGGGACCATAGGGGGAACTTCTTCACTCAGAAGATGGCGAGTTGCCAGCGCGGTGGTGTGGGGGGGGGGGGAGTGTGGGTTCTATTTCAAAATTGAAGAGAAATTTGGATGGGTACATGGATAGGAGGGGTATGGAGGGCTGTGGTCCCAGTGCAGGTCAGTGGGACTAGGCAGATTAATGTTCAGCACAGACTGGATGGGCCAAAGGGCCTGTTTCGGTGCTGTAGTGTTCTATGAGTTTATGACACTACGACATAAAACATTACTAGAAGTAACAATGACAAATACAGAGATAATAGATAGATAGATAGATAGGTAGGTAAATAGGTATATTGATAGACAGATGTATAGATGGGGGTGGCATAGTAGTGGTTAGTACAATGCTTTACGTTACCAGCAAACTAGGTTCAGTTCCCGCAATGGTCCATAAAGAGTTTGTACTTTTTCCTCACGACGGTGTGGGTTTCCTCCCACAGTCCAAAGACCAACCGGTTGGTAGGTTAATTGGTCCTTGTAAATTGTCCCATGATTAGGCCGGGATTAAATTAGGAGATTGCTGGCTGGCACGGATCAAAGGGCCAGAAGGGCCTGTTCTGCGCTGTATCATGATAAATAAAGATTAAAGGATGTTAAAAAAGGTAGATAGAAAGATAGATAAATAGATAGATAGATGCTACAATCATACAGACACTTTCACTGCAGTCCAAAGGGAGATCACCTCAGTGGCATGGCCAATAGTTAATCTTCAGCTGACAAATTTAGAACTGATCTCTCACAAATGGCCGTTGGCGTTGTTGACTATATGAAAATTCACAGCCATTCTTCTACCTAATGCAAAACTGACGAACCCTCAATCAGCAGTCAGAAAGCTCTTTGATGAGCTTGTGCAATGCACTTTCTATTGTAAGGCATCTTAAGAATTTTGGCTGTGGCCATCGGTTGTCACTTGCAGTTTTTAATAGCAACCAGCAAAGAGAAATCATAAACACAAGATTCTGCAGATGCTGGAAATTCAGAGTAACCCACACATGATGACTCTGAGGGTTTCGGCCTGAATCGCCGACTGTTTATTCTCTCTATGGATTCTGCCTGATCTGCTGAGATCCTCCAGCATTCTAATTGTGTTGCTATTGAAGAGAAACCATCGAATCATGCAAAATTTTGGATTTTCTTTTAGTACAGCATTGTAAACCTGAGTTCTTCCAGCATTTTGTGTGTGTTGCTGTGGATTTCCAGCATCTGCAGAATACCCTGTTTGTTGTCTCGTAGCAATGAGAAGAGGGTGTGTCTTGGGTGATGGGGGTCCTAAATGAAGGATGCTGCCTTTCTAAGGCATCACCTTTCGAAGATGTCCTGGATACTGGGGAGGCTGGTGCCCATGATGGAGCTGCCGAGTTTGCAACTTACGGCATTTTGTTCCGATCCTGAACAATGGGGCCTCTACACCAGACTACAATACAACCAGTGGGAATACACTCCTCAGTATATCTGTAGAAACTTGCTAGAGTCTGTGGTGGCAGACCAAATTGCCTCAAACTCCTAATGAAATATAACCAGTGGTGTGTCACCTTCTGTTCTCTGATGTTGCATATATTTGCATCTTTTAGAGTAAATGTACAACTAAGAGCCTGTTTGCATCTCCAGGAAGACCTTAAACAAACTGAAGAGGGACTCCCCTGTGTCCTGTTCAATATACGGTAAATCCCTCAGTCAACAGCTCACAGGAAGGTTATCTGACCATGATCACTCCACCATTCACGAGAGCTCTCCGGCCATAATTAACATTTCTTTTTTCACTACAACTGCAAATAAGTATGTCATTTGTTGTAAAGTGCTCTAGGACAACCTGAAATTATTCAAGGTGCTAAATAAAGGCATCTTATTTTCTTATTTCTCTTCCAATACTTGAGCAGGGGTTCTCAATTTTAGGACCACAAACTCCTCAGTAAGTCTCCATGGCATAAGTAAGGTTGGGAACCCCTGCAGTAGAGTCCTGTTGGGGGTAGGTAGGGGTGCTTGAGCGATAGAGGAAGAAGTGAAAGGGGAACAAAGGCAGGGAGCAGTGGATGACAATAACTTGAATGTACTGGCGTCACTAGCACCTTGCAAACAGGCATCCAGCACAAGCTCAAGAAACCCTTTTCTTCTCCTGGGGTTTTTGTGGCAGCTGGAGTGGGGGTCAGGATATCTAAGTCCTATATATTTATATTTCTATCAAATTCTATGAAAAAGACCTGTATTCTTAAGGAACTGTACTATATATTTAAAGCAATAATCCTGTGCATTCTTTCTGCAAAATATTGTTAATGTTGAATTGTATTTTATTCTGTGTTAACTTTAAAATTATCCATCCCCTTCTCTTGATTATATAGACCATCAGACCATGAGATATAGGAGCAGAAATAGGCCATTCTGCCCATCAAGTCGGCTCTGCCATTTCATCATGGCTGATCCATTTCCCTTTCAATCCGGACCTCCTGCCTTCTCCCCATAAATTTTCACATCCTGAACCTATCAACTTCTACCTTAAATCGTCCCAGTAGCCTAGCCCCCACAGCCAACTGTGGCAACAAATTCCACAAATTCACCACTCTCTGGTGAAAGAAATTCCTCCTCATCTCCATTCTAAATGGATGTCCCTGTATTCTGAAGTCTGTGCCCTCTGGTCTTAGACTCCCCCACCATAGGTAATTCCACTTACACTCCATCAAGGCTTTTCAACATTCGATAGGTTCAAATGATGTCACCCCTCATTCATCTGAGTTTCAGTGAGTAGAGGCCCGGAGCCAGCAAGTGCTCTTTATATAATAAGCTTTTCAATCCCAGAATCATATCTTGGGCACCTCGCCAGTACGTGCTCAACCATCTCTTGTTGATTACAATACTCACAACTCCCATTAATGTGTTTCTTCATTAAAACAACATACTATTTAACCCTGTGTGCCCAAACCTCAATCTTGACATTGCCACCTGCTCCCTCCTGCTGGTTCAGGAAACCTAACCTGGAGCTTCACTGGCTCAGAACCTCTGCCTATAGGCTGGGACCCAGTGACCCAGGTTCATCCCCGCCGCTGCCTGGAAGGAATCTTGCACCTTCTCCTTGGAATGGAGTGGTTTTCCCCGGGTGCTCCCCCCCACCCCGACATTCCAAAGATGTATGACTTAGAGTGACTAAGTTGTGGGCATGCTGTGTTAGTGCCAGAAGCATGGTGATGGTTGTGGGCCGACCAGCACAATCCTCGTTGATTTGATTTGACGCAACACGACACATTTCACTGTATGCTTCGATGTACATGTGACAAAGATATCACTTCCCCCGCTACCGCCTCTTTATCTACTTACCCATCACTGCAATGAGTCAATAGATGGCATTATATTTAACAATGTTAACTGTATCGAACATTATATTTTATGTAATTTTTAATCTAATTTTTTAATCAAATCTCTAATACATGTAAATGTACAGTTCTGTGTAAAAGTCTTAGGCACACATATATAGAGTGAGGGTACTTAAGACTTTTGCACGGTACTGTATTTGGCAACAGAGTGGCGAGCAACTTGGTAAATCTGGCGGGAGCAAATGATGTTGGGAATGGCGACGGTGGAGTAGCGCAGGAGGGGTGCGCGACAGGTGGCACAGAAGGAGAGCCAGGGCGAGGCTGGCGTGGGTGCAGACGCACCCAGCTCTGAGACACTGGGTGAGCTCATCTGATTCCAAACAATTGGTTTATTGATCGTTACAGAATGTCTCTCTGGTGGTTCCCACTCCCTCCCCTCTGCCTTCCCCTTTTCCCAACCATGATTCCCTTCTCCCTGCCCCCTTCCCACTCTCAGTCCACAATAGAGACCCAGATCAGAATCTGGTTTATCATCACTCACATATGTCATGAAATTTGTTTTTTGCCACAGCAGCAGTACAGTGCAATACATAAAATTATTACATTACTGTGCAAAAATCTTAGGCATCATAGCTATATATACGTACCTAAGATTTTTGCACAGTACTGTATATGGTGAATAAAGCTGATTCTTGAATAAATGCCCAAGTTCACAAACACTAGTCCATAGGCTGAAATTATTAATCCAGCATGTCAATGCATCTTTGTCTTTTATCGGTCCCAAAAAATGTAGTTGCCTCACTAACGGCCTCAGTAACTCTGTCAAATCAGATTCCACAAACTATTAATAGAAATTCAAAGATCAGATGTTAGGTTACAATATCTAATGTTTTAGCAGTCAATGTAGAGAATGAAGAAGCTGGTTTAATTTTAAAAGTCACCTGATGTTCCTCCAAATTAAATTAACATTACTTACATCCTTCAAAAACATGAGGAGTAAAAATATTTACATTATGTCTCTGTCTAAATGAGCAATGTGAAATTTATAGTAATTTATAATAAATAGTATGTACAATAGGATAGTCAATATAACATAGAAATACAGTTGTGTCAGCATGAGTTAATCAGTCTGATGGCCTGGCGGAAGAAGCTGTCCCGGAGCCTGTTGGTCCTGGCTTTTATGCTGCGGTACCGTTTCCCGGATGGTAGCAGCTGGAACAGTTTGTGGTTGGGGTGACTCGGATCCCCAATGATCCTTCAGGCCCTTTTTTACACCTGTCTTTGTAAATGTCCTGAATCGTAGGAAGTTCACATCTACAGATGCGCTGGGCTGTCCGCACCACTCTCTACAGAGTCCTGCGATTGAGGGGAGAACAGTTCACATACCAGGCAGTGATACAGCCAGTCAGGATGCTCTCAATTGTGCCCCAATAGAAAGTCCTTAGGATTTGCACACCAAACTTCTTCCACCATCTGAGGTGATGGAGGTGCTGTTGTGCCTTTTTTGCCACAGAGCCGGTACGTACAGACCACGTGAGATCCTCGGTGATGTGTATGCTGAAGAACTTAAAGCTGTTCACCCTCTCAACCCCAGATCCATTAGTTAATAGGGGTTAGCCTGTCTCCATTCCTCCTGTAGTCCACAACTGGCTCCTTTGTTTTTGCGACATTGAGGGAGAGGTTGTTTTCTTGACACCACTGTGTCAGGGTGATGACTTCTTCTCTGTAGTCTGCCTCACTATTATTTGAGATTAGACCAATCAGTGAGGCATCTTCAGCAAATTTAATTAGCAGATTGGAGCTGTGGGTGGCGACACAGTCATGGTTATACAGAAAGTAAAGGAGGGGGCTTAGTACACAGCCCTGAGGAGCACCTGTGTTGAGGGTCAGAGGGGCAGAGGTGAGGGAGCCCACTCTTACCACCTGCCGGTGATCTGACAGGAAGTCCAGGATCTAGCTACACAAGGCAAGGTGAAGGCGGAGGTCTCTGAGATTCTTGTCAAGCCTGGAGAGAATTATGATGTTGAATGCTGAATTATAGTCCAAGAACAGCATTCTCACATAAGCATCCTTCTTCTCCAGATGTGTAAGGACGGTGTGTAGAGCATTGGCTATTGCGTCATCTGTTGATTGGTTGTGTTGGTAGGAGAATTGTAGGGGATCTAGTGTGGGTGGTAGCATGCTGCAGATGAATTTAATTGAATCTGAATATTCATTCATTTTCAAAGAGGAAGTCTTGATTTTGGCCAGGATAAACTACCAGCAGGCACATCCATATCCGAAGTGTTTTGGGCAGTTTTGGGCCCCTTATCGAGAAAATATGTGCTGACGTTGGAGAGGGCTCAAAGGAAAATAATTCCGGGATTGAAAGGCTTGTCATATGAGCAGCGTCTGATTGCTCTGAGCCTCCACTCACTGGAATTCAGAGGAATGAGAGGGGATCTCATTGAAAACTATCAAGTGTTGAAAGGCCTTAATAGAGTGGATATGGAGAAGATATTTCCAATGTTGAGGGCACCTAAGACCAGGGAACATAGCTGCAGAATAGAGCGGTGACCATTTAGAATGGAGATGAGGAGGAATTTCTTCAGCCAGAGAGTAGTGAGTCTGTGGAATTTTTTGCCACAGGCAGCTGTGGTATATTGGGTATATTTAAGGCAGAGATTTATAGATTCTTGATTAGTCTGGGCATGAAGGTTTCCAGGGAGAAGACGGGAGATTGGGGCTGAGAGGGAAATGGATCAGCTATGATGAAATGGTTCAGCAGGCTCGATGTGCCGAATAGTCTAATTCTGCTCCTCTGTCTAATGGCCTTATTGATGATTCTTCTGCCAGGTGAAGCAGATCCCTATCCAATGCCATCTTGAACTGGATCCTTTCCAGTTTACTGTTTAGAAAAGGAAATGAGGGTTATATTTGGATCAAGGATCAACTTTACTCGCCATATACATTGATGGTACAAACATTAGGAATTTGCTGTGGTGTGTTGGTGCGACATGCAAAAAAAAAACAATACTTACAAATTTTAAATAATAAAGATCTATATAAAAATAATACTAGAAATTAATTGACTTATATGAAATAAATTGAACATAAATATATAAAAGCAAGTGTATACTGTATTTACAATGTAAACAGTACTATAAGAGCATGTTTTGAAGTGTTTACACTGAAGTAATAGATATAGGGGGTGGGGGCAACCAGAATGGTTGATCAGATTCATTCCTGGAAAGCTCACAAAAACCCCAATCTGAAAGCAAACTCAAGCTCTCACCCCTCCTGTTGGTTCCTTTGATCTCCCTAACGTGCAAGGAACTAAGAATTGAAAGGGTTAACACGTGAGGAGCATTTGATGGCTCTGGGTCTGCACTTGCTGGAGTTTAGAAGGATGGAGGGTGGTGGGGGGACCTCATTGAAACCTATCGAATATTGAAAGGTCTGGATAGAGTGGATGTGGAGGGGATGTTTCCTGTTGTGGGGGAGTCTGGCACAAGGGGGCATGGCCTCAGAATAGAAGGACATCCATTTAGAACAAAGATGAAGAGGAACTTCTTTCACCATAGCATGGGGAATCTGTGGAATTCCTTACAAATGCTAAGTCATTGGGTACATGTAAGACAGAGGTTGAAAGGTTCTTGGTTAGTCATGGTATGAAAGGATACAGGAAGAAGGCAGGAGAAATGGGGTTGAGAGGGATAATTAATCAGCCATGATGAAATAGCAGAGCAAACTTGATGGGCCAAATGACCTTATTCTGCTCCTTGGTCTTTTGGTCTTGTATTGCAGTAACAAAGGTAGGATGATTAGTCAGCCATTTTGTTTGTTGCAGAGACAGAAACCAGACATTGAAATGGTTTCCCTGACTGAGGAAACAGATGCATTCAGAGAAAATGATCCCACATTCTTTAATCTGCATAATCAATTGGGATATAAACAACAGCTATACTCTTAAATGGAATAACCTGTGTGTTCGTGTGATTTGTTTTGATCATGGCAGTATCTCTGAGAGTCAAGATCATTTGTAAAGCTTTAAAAATACATTTTTTGTAAATAATCCGGCAGTGCGGCAGCCAGAGATCAATTATAGCTGTCACTGAGCTGAAAGATCACAGAACTCTCCTGAGAGGACCTGTTTACCAATTAATCTCAGCAAAGTAAAATACAACATTGTTCTGTTCTTGTTTTATTTTGAATTGTTGTTTACAATTCAATTCTTGTAATTATTACAAATAAAAGTCTGAGGTGTATATCGCACTATACTGCTGCCACAAAAAATGACCCCACAAATTTCATGACATGCGAGTGATGATAAACCTGATACTGATATGGTTCTCTATTGTGGACTGAGAGTCGAAAGGGGGCAGGGAGAGGGGAATCATAGTTGGAAACAGGGGGAGGGGAGAGGGGAAGGAGTGGGAAGCACCAGAGAAACATTCTGTAATGATCAAGGAACCAATTGTTTGGAATCAAATGACCTTGCCTGGTGTCTCAGGGCTGGGTGTGCTTGCACCCGTGCCAACCACCCCTCCCAAACCCTGGCACTTTTTCTCTGCCACCTGCCCCACGCCCCTCCTGCAAGGCTCCACCCTCACCATTCCCAACATCCTTTGATCCTACCAGATTTAGAAACTCGCTCTCTGCTCCACAATGACAAATATAGTGCTGTGCAAAAGTCTTAGGCACCTTAACTATATTCAATATATGTGCCTATGACTTTTTCACAGTACTGTATTTTTCTTCTACTTATGTAGTTCACATCTTAAGAACAGGAGAAGGTAATTTTGACATTCCAACTTGTTCTGCCATTGAATCAAATCATACATCCTAAGTCCATAAATCTCTCAGTCTTCCGTATCAATATCTCCCATTAATTTCTCTATTTCCTTGAGATGGGAGATCACACTGACTGGTTTGAATGTGAGGTTGTGCGTAATTCTAATATGCTCAATGGATTGTGTGTCCTCCATAATGTTTGCAGCAAAGACCGTAGGATATAGGAGCAGAATTAGGCCATTTGGCCCATTGAGTCCACTCTGCCATTTCATCATGGCATTTCCCTCTCAGCCCCAATCTCCTGCCTTCTCCCTGTAACCTCTCACACCCTGATTAATCAAGAATCTATCAGCCTCGGCCTTAAATACACCTAATCACCTGGCCTCCACAGCTGCCTGTGGCAAAGGATTCCACAAATTCACCACCCTCTGGCAAAAGAAATTTCTCCTCATTTCAGTTCTAAATAGAGTCTTTTCCCTCTGATTCTAGATCCCTCCCCATAGGAAACATCAACTCTGTCCAGGCATTTCAACATTTGATAGGTCTCAATGAGATTCCCTCTCAATCTTCCAAATTCTAGTGAGTAAGGCCTAAGGGCATAATTCCATTCCCTGAATCATTCTTCTGAAACTCCTTGGAACTCTCCCCAGTGTCAGCACACCCCTTCTTAGAGAAGGGGACCAAAACTGCAAACAATACTGGAAACGAGGAATCACCAATGCTTCATAAAGTCTCAGCATTTCATCCTTGTTAGTCCCCTCAGAATGAATTCTAACGTTGCATTTGCCTTCCCCACCACCAACTCAACTTCCACATTTACTCATAGGGAATCCTGCACTAGAACTCCCAAGTCCCTTTACACCTTGGATTTTTGAATTTTATGGGTTCAATGTCCATTCAGTGGAGGGGAAGAAGCTGTTCCTGAATTGTTGAGTGTGTGCCTTCAGGCTCCTGTACCACCTCCCTGATGGTAGTAATGAGAAGAGGGCATGTCCTGAGTGATGGGGGTCCTTAATGATGGATGTCACCTTTTTAAAGCATCACTCCTTGAAGATGTCCCATGGAGGCTGGTGCCCATGATGGAGCTGGCTAAGGTTACTACTCTCTGCAACTTATTTTGATCCTGTGCAGCAGCCCCCACCCTCATACCAGACAGTGATGCAGCCAGTCAGAATGCTCTCCCTGGTACATCTGTAGAAATTTGCGAGTGTTTCTCGTGACACACCGAATCTCCTCAAACTCCTAATGAAATGTAACTGCTATCATGACTTTTTAGCTGCATCAATATGATGGGCCCAAGATAGATCCTCAGAGATGTTGACATCCAGGAACTTGGTCCCTCCATTTACCACTTCAGAATCAGGGCTAATACCACCTCTTATTTATAAAATAGTTGAATATATATAGTTACATTTAAAAAGTAGTTCAACAGTAAAACTAAAAAAAGGTAGTGAGGTATTGTTTATGGGTTCAATGTCCATTCAGAGTCTGATGCCGGAGGGGAAGAAGCTGTTCCTCAATTGTTGAGTATGTGTCTTCAGTCTCCAGTACTTCCTCCCTGAAGGTAGCATTGAGAAGAGGGCATGTACTGAGTGATGGGGGTCCTTAATGATGGTGTGTGTTCCCTCATCTTACCCTTTCTGAAGTCCACAATCAGTTCTTTGGTCTTACTGACGTTGAGTGCAAGGCTGTTGTTGTGACACCACTTAACTAGCTGATATATCTCGCTCCTGTACACCCTCTCGTCATCATCTGATATTCTGCTAATAATAATTGTGTAGTCAGCAAATTTATAGATGGCATTTGAGCTGTGCCTAGCCAAACAGTCATGGGTATAGAGACAGTAGAGCAGTTGGCTAAGCATATATCCCCAAGATATGCCAGTGTTGATTACCATAGGAGATGTTATTTCCAATCTGCACGGATTGTGGTCTTCCAGTTAGGTAGTTGTTGCAAAGGGAGGTACAGAGGCCCAAGTTTTGGAGCCTTTCAAGCAGAGCTGTAAAACACCTAAACAGCATCCTGACATGGATATTCATATTGTCCAGGTTGTTCAAGGCCATGTGAAGAGCCAATGAGATCGCATCTATTGTGACGATAGGCAAATTACAGAGGGTCCAGTCCCTAACTGAGGCAGGTGTTACCTCTAGCTATAACCAGCCTCTCAATTCATCTCCTTGTATGACCCTGGGTCGCCAAACTTGAATGCCACAGATCTAGCTCTCAGGAGGCTGCTAACCTTTTGATTCACCCATGTCTTTTGATCTGGGTATGTACAGTATGTTCTCACAAGCACGAACTCACCCGCACAGGTTTTAATGAAGTAATTGTCAGCTGTGGTGTATTCATTCAGCCCCTGAATATGGTCCAGTTCACTGACTCAAAGCATTTTCTAAATTATCCAAGTCCTTCTGCAGCCTTCCTACTTCCTCAAAACTACCTGCCTTTCCATCTATCTTTGCATCGTCCACAAACTTGGCCACAAAGCCATCAATTCCACCAACCAAATCAATGACATGCTACGTAAAAAGAAGCGGTCCTAACGCCATTCCCTGTGGAACACCACTAGTCAACACCAGCCAATCAGAAAAGGTTCCATGTACTCCCACTTTTTGCCTCCTGCCAATCAGCCAATGCTTTTTCCTTAATATCATGGGCTCTTATGTTGCTAAGCAGCCTTCTTAACATTGGGATTCAATTCCCAATGCTGCCTGTAAGAAGTTTGAATGTTCTCCCTGTGACCATGTGGGTTTCCTCTGGGTGCTCTGGTTTCCACCCACATTCCAAAGTGGCACGGATAAAGTTAGTGAATTATGGACATGCTACACTGGCTCCGGAAGAGTGGTGACACTTGTAGACTGCCCAGCACTATCCTCTCTGACTCAGACAACATATTTTATTGTACACGTGACCAAAAAAGCTATTCTTTATCTTTTCGAATGAGTTAGGATAGGATCAATGTAAAATTAGGTGTGGATGGTCAGTGTGACTCGATGGGCTGTTTCTGGTCTGTGTCTCTATGCGACTATGACTCAGTCAGTATCAAGGCTAATAATCGTACTCAAGTACCAATACTGGATACAATATTGGCCAGAGAGCAGGAAACAGAAGGTAATGACGGAAAGATCTTTCACAGACTGGAGGCCTGTGACTAGTGATGTGCCCCAGGGGTTGGTATAGCTCATTGTTATTTGTCGTTGATACTAATGATTTGGAAGACAATATACATTGAGGAGTTAATAAGTCTGCAGATGACACTAACACAAGTGGTATCATAGACAGTGAAGTGGAGTATCAAGAACTGCAGCAGGATCATGATTGTCTGTGTAGATGGGCTGAGGAATGGCAAATGGAATTTAACTTTGATAACTGTAAAGAGGTATATTTTGGATAAACAAATTTTACGTTGAAAAGAAGGGCCCTGGCTGTTGAAGAACAGAGGGGGCCCTGGAGTACAGGTGCATAGTTCCCTTGAAGTGGAGTCACGGGTAGACAAGGCGCTGAAGAAGATATTTGGCCTGCTGGCCTTCCTCAGTTAGGGCACTGACACAGAAATTGGGAGGTTGTGTCACGGTTGTACAAGACCCACACTTGGATCACCCTGGATGTGCTTAAATTGGAGGATGTGGAAAAGATTTTCAAGGATGTTGCCAGGCCTTGTGGGACCAAGTTATAGAGGGGCGTTAGACACTCTGGGCCTTTACTGACCTGTAACATAGGAGACTGAGAGATGGATATAAGATCAAGGGGGGGGGGCATTGATAGGATGTATTGATTTTATCCAGGGTAGGGAAAAGAAAACTAAAGGACAATGTTTTGAGGTTAGAGGTTAAAGGTTTAATTAAAAAAAAACTTGAGGGACAACTTTTTAACACTGGGTGGTAAACAAGTGGAACAAACTACCAGGGGAAGTGGTACATCAGATACACTTAAGAAATATGTGGAGAGGTATATGAAATATGATTTTAGAGCAGGGTTCTCAACTTGGGGTCAACAGATCACTTGATTAATGGTAGGGGTCCATGGCATAAAACATTTGAGAACCCCTAGTTTAGAGTGATATGAGCCAAGCATTGGGAAAGGGATGAGCTTAAAAAATACATGAAGATACCATTAATAACGTGCCAGCAAATAGAATAATGTATATCATAAACACAAGAAATTTTGTCGATGCTGGAAGTCCAAAGTAACACACACAAAATACTAGAGGAACTTAGGAGGTCAGGCAGCATCTGTGGAAATGAATGAACAGTCCAGGCTTTGGGCTGAGACCTTTCTTCAGCTTTGCTAACCCAACTAACACACACCAGTTGGGTTAGCAAGCAAAAATCAGAAATTAGTAAATCATATACTGAAAAAGTAAGATCATCATGCAAATACTTTGCGTGTTTATTTCATTTCCTTTTCTGCTATTTAAATTATGATATTCATCCTTTAATAATAAGTGGATCTTTTAGTATAACATGAATATTGTGAGCAGCTTTGGGCCTCTTACCCAAGAAAGGATGTGCTGGCATTGGAGAGAATCCAAAAGAGGTTCACTAGAATACTCAGGGGCATGAAAGGGTTAACATACGAGGAGGGTTTGATGGCTCTGGGCTTGTACTCACTAGAGCTTAGAAGAACGAAGGGGGATCTCGTTGATGCCTGTCAAATGTTGAAAGGCCTGGACAGAGTGGAGGTGGAGGTGGGGACTCTTATAGTGATGGAGTCTAGAACCAGAGGGCACAGCCTCAGAATACAAAGACATCCCTTTAGAACAGGGATGAGGAGGAATTGTTATAACCAGAGGGTGGTGAAACTGTGGAATTGATGGTCACAGACAGCTGTGGAGGCCAAGTCACTGGGTACATTTAAAGTGGAGATCGATAGGTTCTTGACTAGAAAGGGCATGAGAAGTGTCAAGTGTCAATTTTTCTCTCACATAAGAGCAAAGTTCAAAGTAAACTTATTATCAAAGTATATATATGTCACCATATTCAAACCTGAGATTTATTTCCTTGTGGGCATACACAGTAAATACAAGAAACACAATGGAATTAATGAAAGTCCACACCCCACAGGATGGACAAACAGCTGATATGAAAAAGACAACAAGCTGTGCAAATACAAAAAGAAATTAATAACCATAATAATATATCCAAATAGTAGATATAGCCATCCAAACACACATAACAAAGAGAAATCAGTAAGTGATAAACACCAGAAATAAGCTGAGTTAAAAAGGGAAATTGGAAAACTGTGGGACACGAACAAGGTAGACATTGTCCCAACAGGAATACCTACAATTGCTGTTATCTTAACATCAGGAAGTCAAAAGCTATTGTAAAAGCGAGAGAAAGGGCATACAACAAAGCAAAAATTAGTGGGAAGACAGAGGACTGGGAAGTTTTTAAAAACCTACAGAGAGCAACTAAAAAAATCATTAGAAGGGAAAAGCTGAAATATGAAAGCTGGCTAGCAAGTAATACCAAAGCGAATAGTAAAAGTTTTTTCAAGTATGTTAAAAATAAAAGGGAAATGAGAGTGGATAGAGGACAGCTAGAAAATAAGGCAGGAGAAATAATAACGGGGACAAGGAGACGGCTGATGAACTAAGTGAGTATTGTGCATCAGTCTTCACTGTGGAAGACACTAGCAGTGTACCTGATGTTGTAGTGTGTGAAGGAAGAGAAGTGGGGGCAGTTACTATTACAAGGGAGAAGGTGTTCAAAACGTTGAAAGATCTAAAGGTACATAAGTCGCCTAACCAAATGAATTGCACCCTAGGGTTCTGAAAGAGGTGGCATTAGAGATTGTGATGGCATTAGAAATGATCTTTCAAAAATCATTGGACTCTGGCATGGTGCCAGAGGACTGGAAAATTGCAAATGTCACTCCACTCTTTAAGAAAAGAGGAAGGCAGCAGAAAGGAAATTATAGACCAGTTAGCCTGACCTCAGTGGATGGGAAGATGTTGGGTCAATTGTTAAGGATGAGGTGATGGAGTACTTGGTGACACAAGTCAAGATAGTACGAAGTCAGCATGGATTCCTTTAGGGAAAATCCTGCCTGACGAACTTGTTGGAATTCTTTGAGGAGATTACAAGTAGGATAGACAAAGGGGATGCAGTGGATGTTGTATATTTGGACTTTCGGAAGGCCTTCGACAAGATGCCACACATGAGGCTGCTTACCAAGTTAACAGCCCATGGTATTACAGGAGAGTTACTACCATGGTTAAAGCATTGGCTGATTGGTAGGAGACACCGAGTAGGAATAAAAGGATCCTTTCCTGGTTGGCTGCCAGTGACAAAAGGTGTTCTGCAGGGGTCAGTGATGGGACCACTTCATTTTATGCTGTATATAAATGATTTAGATGATGGAATAGATGGCTTTGCTGCTAAGTTTACAGATGATATGAAGATTGGTGGAGGGGCAGGTAGTGTTGAGGAAACAGGTAGGATGCAGAAGGACTTAGGCAGATTAGGAAAATGGGCAAGAAAGTGGCAAATAAAATACAATGATGGAAGATGCATGGTTATACACTTTGGTAGTAGGAATAAATGTACGGACTATTTTCTAAATGGGGAGAAAATCCAAAAATCTGAGATGCAAAGGGAATTGGGAGCTCTTGTGCAGAACACCCTAAAGGTTAACTTACAGGTTGAGTCGTTGGTGAGGAAGGCAAATATCATGTTATCATTCATTTCAAGAGGTCTAGAATACAAGAGCAGGGATGTGATGCTGAGGCTTCATAAGGCATTGGTGAGGCCTCACCTTGAGTATTTTGAACAGTTTTGTGCCCCTCATCTTAGAAAAGATGTGTTGGTATTGGAGAGGGTCCAAGGAGGTTCACAAGGATGATTCCAGGAATGAAAGGGTTATCATACGAAGAAAATTTGATGGCTCTGATTCTGTACTCACTGGAATTCAGAAGGATGCGGGGGGGGGGGGGGTGAATCTCATTGAAACCTTTCGAATGTTGAAAGGCCTAGACAGAGTAGATGTGGAAAGGATGTTTCCCGTGGTGGGAGAGTCTAGGACGAGAGGGCACAGCCTCAGGATAGAGGAACATCCTTTCAAAACAGAGATGCGGAGAAATTTCTTTAGCCAAAGGGTGATGAATCTGAGGTATTTGTTGCCACATACAGATGCGAAGGCCAGGTCGTTGGGTCTGTTTAAGGCAGAGATTGATAGGTTCTTGATTGGACACGGCATCAAAGGTTACAGGGAGAAGGCCGGGAACTGGGGTTGAGGAAGAGAAGAAGAAAGGATCAGTCATGATTGAATGGTGGAGCAGAGTCGATGGGTCAGATGGCCTAATTCTGCTCTTATGTCTTATGGTCTTATGGTCTATCACCACACAATAGCATTAAACAATTAAGCCTACAAAGCAATATTTATGTAAATCTCCATAAAGTGATGATACTGAACACCGCTAAAATAGTCCAAAATTTCCTAGCAATTGAGAAATGAGTGTGCTTGGCTATGCCTGTGCCTCAGGTTTTACCAGCCTGAGCTGAGAAAAAAAAACTACAATAATAATAAGTAATTAAGCATGAAGAATCAAAAACATGAGAAGAAGAGTCCTTGAAAATGAGTCCAAAGGCTGTGGAAACAGTTCAGAGATGGGGAGGGTGAAGTTATCCCCTTTGATTCAAGAGCCTGATGGTTCAAGTCATTTCGACCATAAACTGCTGGTACAGTGCACAGTAAAAACAAAACAACGTTCCTCCAGGATCCTGGTGCTGCATGAAACAACACAAAACCACACTAGACTATGTGAGACAGCACAAGGCTACACTAGACTACGTAAAACAACATAAAAACTGCACTAGACTACAGACCCTCACAGGACTACATAAAGAGCATAAAACAGTGAAGGGCCGTACAATAATTAATTAAAAAACAAGACAATAGGCACAGTAGAGGACAAATTTCAATATAATAATAAATGATGTAGATGTCAGTCTAGACTCTGGGTATTGAGGAGTCTGATGGCTTGGAGGAAGAAACTGTTGCACAGTCTGGTCGTGAGAGCCTGAATGCTTCCGTACCTTTTGCCAGATGGCAGGAGGGAGAGGAGTGGTTGAGGGGTAGTAACTGTTCCTGAACCTGGTGGTGCGGGTGTTGAAGCACTTTCTTCCTGATGGCAGCAGTGAGAAATGGCCTGGGTGGTGGGGGTCCTTGATGGAGGATGCTGCTTTCCTGCGACAACGCTCCGTGTAGATGTACTCAGTGGTGGGAAGTGCTTTGCCCGTGATGAACTAGGCCATACCCATGACTTTTTGCAGGATTTTCTATTCAAGGGCATTGGAGCTTCCATACTAGGCTATGATATCCGTCAGTCAATATACTCTCCACAACACATCTATAGAAGTTTATCAAAGCTTTAGATGTCATGCCAAATCTTCTCAAACTTTACGGAAGTAGAGGTGCTGTCCTGTTTTCCTCATAATAGTATTTGCACACTGGACACAGGCCAGATCCTCTGAAATGATAGCATTGAGGAATTTAAAGTTGCTGACCATCTCCATCTCTTATCCCTCAATGAGAACTGGCTCATGGACCCCTGGTTTCCTCAGCTCTTTGATCTTGCTGACATTGAGTCAGAGTTTGTCGTGACCTCACTCAGCCAGATTTTCAGTCTCCCTCCTGTATACTTATTCTTCACCACATTCTATTTGGCCAACGACAGTGGTGTCATCAGTAAACTAAAATATGGCATTGGAGCTGTGCTTTGCCTTACAATCTTAACTGGGTTTAACAGTAATGGGATTCTTCAATATAATATTCATCTCCAAGGGTGGATGTCAATCGGAAAGTTCAAGTGTATTTTTTTGCAAAGTTGCTCAAAAAAGTTGTCCATGGTTTATTTATTTATTTTAGCGATACAGGACAGAATAGGTCCTTCTGACCCTTCTCCACTCCCCCCACAGCCCTAACTAACCCTGACTAATCACAGGACAATTTACAACGATCAATTAACCCAACCGGTATGTCCTTAGACTGTGGGAGGAAACTGGAGCACCTGAGGGAAACCCTTGCATTCCATGGGGAGGACGTACAAACTCCTTTCAGACGGCGTTGGAATTGAACTCCAAACTCCGACACCCAAAGCTGCAATAGCGTTGTACTAACTGCTATGCACTTGTAACAATGGACTGTGATCTTTCAGCTCACCCACATGGCATTTAGGATTAGATTGTCTGTCACTCCAAATACGTTAAAACAAAGCAAACCTTCTACATATGCAAAGTATGAGGTAAACATTGCTGATTGTTCATTGCTGATATTTCAGAATTTAAAGATAAGGTGTTGATTTCCAAGAGTGTTTTGTTTTGTGAGGGGTAAGAGACATTAGTCTGAGTGAATATCTACTAGGCATGACAGTGCAAGATCACTGGAGAGTGAGTAATATAATGATCTTTAAGTCAGACCATTAACAAGTTCACTGGTTTATATTTGCCATGTTACTGAAGGCTAGCATAACAACAACATTCATTTTCAAATTCGGTACCTGAAGGGGGAACATCTTCTTTTTAAATAAGAGTAACTGTTAGCAGTTTGAGCTGTTGAACTGTACAGCAAAGGGTAGCACAGACATCCTAGTAAAACATCAAATAGAATTAGTTTTATTGGATGCGAGGGAGTGTGCCACATAAATCTTCATTTTATCCTTCAATTAAAACAACTATATTTAAATAAATCCTATTGAAAAGTAATCTGAAATACTGTTTAGCAGCTCTATGCTAAATGCAGACATGTCCCTCATTACTATGAAATGGACAGTTAAGTATTCCTGCGGGTATTAAAAGATTAAATGGGCATTTCCTGTCTTGTGTTCACTGTGTGCAATACAACCTTTATTTTATGTGTGAGCTGAACTTTTCTGTCACTAATTTTGTTTCCCTCTTCTCATCCTTCCTCCTGTACGTGACTACTCACCCTGCATGCTGATCTCCAGCCGGAAGAGTGGGCCAACAGGATTTAAAATCCTCCATGATAGAGATGACAGGTAGGGCAGCTGTTCACACTAGCCTGGTTCACCTCATAACCAGTCCTGTCGTCCACTCACTCATCTGATTGCCCAGACCAGACCAGGCTGTAATTATACAATAAGAAATTAAGCATGTTGCTTGTATTCTACTCCACACCCCCTACTGGATCCTAAGGATTCTTTGAGGTTTTTGTGACACATCCTATTAATGAAAACCTCGAAGCAGTGGTCAAGGAAGAACTGACAGTGCCTTGGGACAGTGTCCTGATGAAGGGTCTCAGCCCAAAACGTCAACTGTTTAGATGCTGCCTGGCCTGTTGAGTTCCTCCAGCATTTTGTGCCTAGTGCCTCGGGAAGACTAGTTTGAGAAGGTGTTCCAGTGTTAGAAGGCAAAATACCAGGAGCTGTGTCAGAGACAGCAGTGGAGGGCACATTGTGAGCCTACAGAGGTGGGGTGTACAAGTCTTGCTGGCTCCTCGCTCTGTAGAACTTACTCTCTCCTTGGTATTACAGGGGCTGCAAAGGAAAGAGCCATCAGGACCGTCACAGAGGCTGCTGAGCGAGCCTCCAGATGGCTAAGGATCAGGAGATGTGACCCGTGGACCAAGGCTGCTGAGTCACAAGCCAGGGCCTGGTCAACCCTGGCTAAGTCTCTCGGGCGAGGGTGTCTGATGTTGGAATTCCAGAAACACCCAATGACCCCCCATTACATCACTGATGATGTGCACATCCTAGGATATATCTCAGGATCATAGGATTCCATTCAAGGTCATAAATATTTTTTTAAGACAACCTTGGCAATTTAATGTAGTGCAGGATTTTCATTACAAACCATTCGAATGTCTTATCCGCAAACCTGCTGACCAATACAATCCCGGCATAGACTCTGTTCTGTCCACCACAACAGGCGGGATTTCATGGTGGCTATACACATTTCCACCCGTTCCTACGGCAACATGTTAATCCATGGCCTCCTCTACTGCCATGATGAGGCCTCTCTCAAGTTGGGTGAGCAGCACCTCATATTCCATCTGGGGATCCTCCGACCTGACGGCATGAAAATTAATCTCTCGAACTTTTGGTGATTTCTCCTCCCGTCTCCTTTATCTCTTTCTTCATTCCCTATCTGTCTTCCCTCTTATCTCTTCTCTTCTCACCTCCACATCATCTCTCTCTGGTGCCCCTCCTCCTTCCCTTTCTCCCATAGTCCACTCTCCTCTCCTGTCAGCTTCCTTCTTCTTCAGCTCTTTATGCCTTCCACCTATCACCTTCCAGCTTCTTACTTCCCCCGTCCCCCACCCACTCACCTTTCCCCTTACCTGGTTTCACATACACCTAACAGCTTGTACTCCTCCCTACCCCCCCACCCCACATCCCCACCAACTTCTTGTTCTGGCTTCTTTTCTCTTGCTTTCCAGTCCGGATGAAGAGTCTTGAGCTAAAACGTTGACTGTTTATTCCTCTCCATAGGTGCTGTCTGACCTGCAGATGGCATCTTGTGTGTGTTGTTCTGGATTTCCCGCATCTGCAGAATAGCTTGTGTTTATGATTATGATTTGTTCTTCCAGATAAAATCTTTATTTGAGGATAGATTGATGAATACAGCTTACACACATTGCCCCATGACACATCACTGGCCATGATCAGGCTTAATTTATTGAGAGTTGTTAGATTTCCAAAGCAGAAATATACAACCCAGTTTTCCATTATCCCTCTCCAACACAATCACTGCCACCTAATCTGACTTCCATATTACATAGCCAAGGCTTTAACACTAAGGATAAAGTAATTACCAGTCATAGAACATAGAAAATAGAACACAACAGCACAATACTGGCCATTCGGCCCACAATGTTGTGCTGACATTTTAGCCTACTCTAAGATCAATCTAATCCTTCCCGCCTACATAGCCCTCCATTTTTCTAACATCCATATACTTATCTAAGTATCCTTAAATGTCCCTAATGTACCTGTCTCTAACTCCTCCATCCATGGCAGAGTGTTCCACGAATCCACCACTCTCCGTATAAAAAAACTTACCTCGGAAATCCTCCCTGTACTTTCCTCCAGTCACCTTAAAATTATGCTCCCTTGTGTTAGCCATTTCCGGCCTGGGAATAGGTCTCTGGCTAGCTACTCTATCAATGCCTCTTATCATCTTGTACACCTCTATCAAGTTGCCTCTCATCCTCCTTCACTCCAAAGAGAAAAGCCCCAGCTTGCTCAGCCTATCCTCATAAGACATGCTGTCTAATCCAGGCAGCATCCTGGCAAGTCTTCTCTGCACTCTCTCTAAAGCTTCCACATCCTTCCTATAATGAGGTGACCAGAACTGAACACAATATTCCAAAAGTGTGTTCTAACCAGAATTTTGCATTACTGCATGGCTCTTGAACTCAATCCCATGACTAATGAAGGGGTAACAGACCATTTGTCTTCATAACCATCCAATCAACTTTCATAGCAACTTTCAGGGATCTGTGGATGTGTACCCCAAGGTCCCTCTGTTCCTCCACACTGTCTTCATCTCAAGAATCTGAAGCATTTGGCTTATTACTGCAAATATGTGCTCAGATAAATATAACTTTAATGGCTTATATTGGGATTAAAATAATAATTTATGTCCCTCCTCATATGCTTTTATTATTGCACTCAGTGACACCTGTACACCTGCTCACTAATGCAAATATCTAATCAGCCAATCTTGTGGCAGCAACTCAATGCATAAAAGCATGCAGACATGGTCAAGAGGTTCATTTGTTGTTCAGGCCAAACATCAGAATGGGGAAGGAATGTGATCTAAGTGACTTTGAGAGTGGAATGACTGTTGGTGCCAGACAGGGTAGTTTAATTATCTCAGAAACTGCTGATCTCCTGGGATTTTCATGAAAATCAGTCTCCAGAGTTTACAGGGAATGGTGTGAAAAACAAAAGACATTCAGTGCATGGCAGCTCTCTGGGTGAAAAAACACCTCATTAATGACAGAGGTCAGAGGACCGTTCAGACTGGTTCAAACTGACAGGAAGGGAACAGTAACACGTTACAACAGTGGTGTGCAGAAGAGCACCTCTGAATGCACAACACATCAAACCTTGAAGTGGATGGGCTACAGCAGCAGAAGACCATGAACATACAGTAAGTGGCCACTTTATTAGGTACAGGGAATGCCTAATAAAGTAGCACTGTATGTACATCTCTTATCATGTTGTATACCTCTATCAATTCACCTCTCATCCTCCTTTACTCCAGAAAGAAAAGCCCTAATTCACTCAAACTGTCCTCATAAGACATGCTCTCTAATCCATGCAGCATCCTGGTAAACTTCCTCTGCACACTCTCTAAATTTCTACCTTCATCCCATAATGAGGTGACCAGAAGTGAATACAATATTCAAAGTGTGGTCTACCAGGGTTTTATAGAGCTGTAAAATTATCTGACAGAACTGCAGATTATTGAAGACCAACACACCATATGCCTTCTCATCAACCTTATCAACTTGCACGGCAATTTCAGGGATCTGTGGACATGTACCCCAAGATCCCTCTTTTCCTCCACACTGCATTCATCTCAAGAATCCAAATCCAAAGCATTTTTGGCACATTACTTGCTCATATGTGCTCTGCTTAGATAAATGTAGCTTTAACAGCCTCTATTGCCAATAAAACAATACTTTCATCATTTCTTCATCTTCCATGTTATTAGTATACTGTATTATAAAGGAAGGAGGTAGTGGAGCCTTAGGTCCCAGAGCACCAGGTTCAGGAACAGTTATTATCCTTCAACCATCAGGTTCTGAACCAGCGTGAATAACTTCACTCACTTCAACTCTGAACTGATTCCACAACCTATGGACTCACTTTCAAGGACTCCACAACTCACGTTCTCAGTGTTATTTATTTATGTACGTATTGTATGATATTACATAGTTTGTCTTCTTTTGCACATTGGTTGTTTGACCATCTTTGTGTGTCATTTCCATTGATTCTATTGTATTTCTTTCTATCTACCACGAGAAAATGAATCTCAGGGTAGTACATGGTGACATACTATACGCATACTTTGATAATAAATTTACTTTGAACTTTGATGGGCACCTGAATGCAGAATGGAGTGTGAGGAAGCTTTTTTTTCACTATATATCACACCTTGAGAATGATCATCGGTCAGTAGCAGCGAATTTGTTACGTCATCACAAATACAGTGGATGACATAACATCTCTCACATTACTAGAACTGTATAAACGTATATGCATGGTACAATACAGCGCAGCCGTGTAGCAGGCAGTGCAAAGCTTTACACCACCAACAATTACCAGCTGGGCTTCAATTCCCGCTGCTGTCTGTAAGCAGTTGGTACGTTCTCACTGTGACCGCTTGGGTTTCCTCCAGGTGCTTCAGTTGCCTCCCACAGTCCAAAGACGTACAGGTAAGGGTTAGTAAGTTGTCGGCATGGTGTGTTGGTGTCAGAAGCCTGGCAACACTTGCAGGCTGACCCCAGCGCTCCGTTGATCGTTGATGCAAATCACATTCCTTACTGGATGTTTCGATGCACACGTGAAAAATAAAGCTAATCATTAGATCTTTAAAATTAATGCAGTATTTCCCCTAACAAGAGCACAGCCCTGTATACCTTGAGACAAATGCAGCTTCTCTCCCGTATTGGCTGAGTGCACTGCATTGTAGGCACGGACAGAAGGGGTTCAAGGGGCCATTTCTGAGCTGTGCAACTCTACCTCAATGGAGTATAATCACGAAGAAAGCATGGAGTGGCTCTACTTCATGAGGGGTTTGAGGAGATCTCATAGTTTCAATTTACAGATTCAAAAGATTTGCTATGTCACCAAAGACTCCAGTAAATTTGTGCAGATGTACGGTAGAGAGCATTCTGACTGCAGTATCATCTGGCACAGGATCAGAACAAGTCGCAGAGGATTGTAGCCTCAGCCAGCTTCATCACGGTCACAACCCTTCCCACCACTGAGGACATCTTTAAAAAGTGGTGCCTCAAGACAGTGACATCCATCATTAAAGACCTTAACCACCTGGGACACGCCCTCTACTCACTACTGCCTGTTAAAACCCTACAGCCATCCGGCTCCCGACTGCGTGTGGATAATTCCACTCATCTCAACTCCTAACTGATTCCACAGCTTATAGATTCACTTTCAAGGACTCTACAACTCATGTTCTCAGTATTAAATATGCTTCTCTTTTGTATAATTGAGTTATTTTTCAACATTCACAAAATGCTGGTGGAATGCAGCTGGCCAGAGAGCATCTACAGGATGACCCTTCGTCAGGGTCTCGGCCCGAAACGTCGACAGTGCCTCGTCCTATAGATGCTGCCTGGCCTGCTGTGTTCCACCAGTATTTTGTGTGTGTTGCTTGAATTTCCAGCATCTGCAGATTTCCTCATGTTTATTTTTCGACATTGGTTGTTTGACAGTTTATGTACAGTTTTCATAAATTCTATTGCACTTATTTATTTTCCTGTAAATAAAAGAATCTCAAGGTAGTATATGGTGACATATATGTACTTTGATAATAAGTTTACTTTGACTTTGATTTTGACTACCACCAAGGAGGAGGTACAGGAACTTGAAGACACACTCAATATTTCAGGAATAACCTCAACCCTCTGCCATCAGATTACTGAATGGACATCGAACCCATGAACTCTACCTTGCTATCCCGCTTTTGGATTATTTATTTGTTCTTATTGTAACTTTAAGAAGTTGTTTATGTCTTGGACTTCACCACTGCAAAATTTTACGACACCTGTCAGTGATGTCAGTGGGCGCAATGGTAGCGCAGCAGTTAGCGTAACGCTATCACAGCTCGGGGCTTCATATGCCCTCGGCAAGTGAGTTTGTACATTCCTTTCCGTACGTACGTAGGTTTCCTCCAGGTGCTCCAGTTTCCTCCACCTGTCCAAAGATGTACTGATTAGTTGGTTAATTGGTCAGTGTAAATTGTCCTGTGATTAGGCTGGGGATAGATCTGTGGGTTGCTGGGCTCATTGGACTGGAGGGCCTGCTCCTCATAGTATCTCTTAAAAAAAATAAATCTGATTCCGAGTGCCGGGGCAGTCTGCATCTTAAGCTTTCTCCAATAGTAAGCTCAAGCAACAGGGAAACTTTCTCCAGTGGTAAGCTCATCCGGTGTTGTTGCTCCCTGAACCACAAATCACAGGAAATTCCCAACAGGGGAATGCAGATGTAACTGAGCATGCATGGCTGGCAGGTGTGCCTAAGGTCGGTATAGTTTTGGCAAGGTGAGTGATGTTATGTAATCTGCTGTATTTGGTATCTTCAGCACGCTTGCAGCTGGGTGCTCCCTGAAGTAATTTCACTCGGTCAATATGTTATCAGTCGTTTGTCTGTCTGCTGTACAACTCCTTGCACTAGCTGTCTCGGGAGTTGCGAGAAGTGTAGGGGGCAAGCAGGTTTCATGCTTTCTCCCAGCTGTACCTCTAGTCTGTTTGCAGCAGTCAAAGCACTATACTGTCAAATGCCTTGGGGCAGAATCCTGCTCCCGCTTGGTTAAAGGGCGTCACTATAGGCAACAAAATATAGGAGTAAACTTAAAATAAATGGCCTGTTTTGTTTATTTTTTAAGTGTGTGATGTAATGAACAATGAGTGGCCTGTGCATTGCTTAGTGAGAGAATATTCCATCTTCTCCAGAACCTACGGGAGCAATTCTATACTGACATCACAGAGAGCATCCTCACATCAGCCATCACCATCTGCTTTGGTGTGGCATCCTCTCACAATGTACAAAAACCACAGCGAACCATCAGGTCAGCATGCCATGTGCCATCACTGCAGGACAAAGAAACAAGAAGGAAAAATCATTGTGGACCCTGCAGATTGCTTTATTTTTCAAAAGATCCCTTCTGGAAAGCACTATAGGGCAATTAAAACAAAAAATTCATGCCATCTTAAACGTTTCTTCCCCAGTTACATCTGATCAACCATTTTAATTAGTCTCCCCACCCCCTCTATCTATTACCTCCTTTTAGAATGCTGATTACATTGTATATTCATGTATTTATGCATATTTTATTCCTAATCCACACTTTAATTTCTAACTGTAATTTTATATAATTCTTTATTGTTTCTAATTGTCAAACGTAGTTGTTTTTTTGTTGCCTGCCATACCTTGACCAACACACCACAGTAAATCCCAGACACGTATCAATGTATATGGTGAATAAAGTTGTTCATTCATCCCTGATTCTTGAAACTATCTCCCCAGCTGTAAGATTAGATACTGCCTGTGGCTGATACCAGTTATTTACAGGGAATACAGATCTGATCATTGAACTGTAAGGAATGCAGGGAGCATGGACGATCCTCTGCAGATCCCAGATGAGCAGCTTCTCTGTGAAACGCAAAGTATTTGCTTCAGCAGCTGCTAATGTAAAAGCTGTGCCCGGAATGCTGACAGGCAAGTGTGTTTTGTCAGACAGGCTGGTTTTGATATTGATTTTTTTCCAATTATAGCCAGCAGAACTACACGACTAGAGGCAGAGAGTGAAATAATTTATCTGCTGAAATCTCTGATTCTGTCGAAGTTCAAAGTAAATGTATAATTAAAGTGCATATATGTCACCAAATAAAACTTGAGATTAATTTTCTTGCAGGCATTCACAGTATAAAGAAACAATAATAATATTATTATTATTATAGTAAATAAGGAATAAATAGCGAAAACTTGAGATAGGGTCCTTGAAAGTGAGTCCATTGGCTGTGGGATCATTTCACTGATGGGGTTATCCGCTCTGGTTCATGAACCTGATGGTTGTAGCGTAATGACTGCTCCTGAACCTGGTGGTGTAGGGCCTGGGGTGCATGTTGGGTTGAAAAGACAATGACCTGCAAATTTGAGTTCACCCAGAAGGATGAAGCAGATGCCAAGGGCCAAGGGGAAGCCAGCAACTCTTCCACTCATTGGTCTCAGGGTCCTAGGCATAATCCAACCAACGTTTCTGTTCATGGTCTCCTCAGCAACACCTCCTATTCCATCTGGGTATTCTCCAACCTGATGGCATGTACACTGATTTCTCTAATATGTATTAATTTCTTTCCCCCCCCCCACTCTTCTCTCTTTTTACATTCCCATTTTGACTCCCCTCTTACCCTTTCTCTTCTCCTGGCCTCGCTCTATCTCACTTCCTCCTTCCCATTCTTCCATAGTCCACTCTCCTCTCCTATCAAACTGCTTCTTCTTTAGCCTCTTACCTTTTCCATCTATCACCTCCCAGCTTCGTATCTAATTACCCCTCCCTCACCCACCCACCTTCCCCCTCCCCTGGTCTCACCTACTATCTACTGGTTTGTACTCCTTCCCCTACTCACACCTTATTCTGGCTTCTGCCCCCTTCCTTTCCTGTTAGGATGAAGGGTCTCAGCCAGAAGAGTTGACTGCTTATTCCTCTGTGTGGATGCTGTCTGACCGGCTGAATTCCTCCAGCACTTTGTATGTGTTTCTCAAGATTTTCAGCATCTGCAGAAACTCTTGCATTCACAACCCAAAGGATGTTTATCTCCAGTGATAACATTGTAATTCTTGTACTTGGTCATGAGGCCAAGTTCAGTGGCTGGGTCCTGACCAGCGGCCAGACTGGGCCAGAGCTTTGGCTTATATGATGGATGACCATTGAGGTGGATGAGTGAGATTGTCATTGGTGCTTTGTGATGGGGAGTTTTGGGGAAAGGAAGAGGGATGGGGTGGGGGGATGTAGTGGATGTAGATCAGGAGGGCCAAGAGTGGGGGGTGTTGTAGGTTTTGGAAGATGCCTGGTATGGATTGAGGTAGAATAGGATTGTGGGTTTGTAGGACCAGGAGGGAAGCTGGGGAGATGTGAGGATAAAATGATAGTGTGATTATGTTAGGCATTGTTACTGTGGAATGCTGCCAGTCTGATTCACTGATTTATTGGGGTGGGGGGAGCAGTTGTTGCAGTCATTGATATGGGTGATTATGGTCTCATGACCATGATTGTTCTTGGCAAATTTTTCTACAGAAGTGGTCCCTTGCCTTCTTCTGGGCAGTGTCTTTACAAGACAGGTGACCCCAGCCATTATCAATACTCTTCAGAGATTGTCTGCCTGGCGTCAGTGGTTGCATAGCCAGGACTTGTGATATTCACCAGCTGCTCATACGACCATCCACCACCTGATCCCATGGCTTCACGTGACCCAGATTTGGGGGGCTAAGCCGGTGCTACACTTTGCCCAAGGGTGACCTCCAGGCTAACGGAAGGAAGGAGAGCCTTTCACCTCCTTTGGTAGAGACGTATCTCCACCCCACCACCCACTGGAAGATCCACGAGGATGTAGCCAAGACTCAGGGGAACACGCAATAGAGAAAGGATTATATGTTGGGTCTTTTTTTACTGGAGCACAGGAGAATGAGGAGTGATATCTCACAGAGGTGTACAATACCACAAGAGACATAGATAGGGAGAGTGGACACAGATTTTTCAGAGGGTTGAGGGTTCAAGAACTACAGGGCAGAGGATTAAGATGGGAGGAGAAAGATTAAGAGAGAACCTGAGGGGAAACTTTTTCATCCGGAGGGAGCTTCCCATATGGAATGAGCTGCTAAAGAAAGTGGTCAAGGCAGATACATTAGCAACATTTAGACAGGCACTTGGAAGGGATTCGAGGGAAATGGGCTGAACGTGGACAAATGGGAATAGCTTAGGTGGGAATGTTGTTGCGCATAGGCCAAATGGGCTACTTCCATGCTGTATGACTTGATGACTCTAGGTTTGAACTTAATACCTACATGTGCAGTTGAAGATGGATGACTAGCAACTAGGGGTGTATATACAGTAAGGAGCAACATCAACACTGAACTAATTCCACAACCTATGGCCTTACTTTGAAGCTACTGACACGATAAAGGGATCCATGAACAGTGCCAAAGATGGAGGACCTTCATTGTTGCCCTAAAATCAGTGATGTAATGGGCAAAAGAGAGAGAGATGGACTCACTTTCAGAAACTCTGCAACCCATGTTCACAGTTCTAATTACCTATCTGTCTGTCTGTCTATCTATCTGTTTGTTTGTTTGTTTGTTTATTCATTGAGTATTTGGATTTTTTTGGCATTTCTTCAGTTTGTCTTTTTTGCAGATTGGTTGTTTGTCAGTTATTGTGTGCAGTTTTCATTGATTCTACTGTATTTCTGTGTTCTACTGTGAATGCTGACAAGAAAATTAATGTCAGGGTAGTATCTGGTGACATAAACATAGTTTTTGCCAAGAACAATGATGGTCAAGTCCGTGATCACCCATGTCATACAACACAGCACATAGTGAATGAATGAATGGGAATGTACTTTGATGATAAAAATTTTAATTTGATCTTTGAACTTTAAAACAAGGTACAGGAGAGATAAGTGAATGGAGAAGTGAATACTTCATCAACTCCAGACTAAACACGTGAAAGCATTTGCAATGCTTTGTTTTTATTGCATCTAGCATAAACTCATTGAAGTTCATACATCACACAGTTGTGTGTCTATATTACTGGTTGCCCATCTCCAATGAATGCCTGTCAAGTTGCCATTTTGAAAATGGGCACCAAGTAAGATCCACACACAAGGTGCTGGAGGAACTCAGTGGGTCAGGCAGCTTTAATTCACTGCCCACTACACCGCTGGTGTTTGGGGCAGTAATGATGGTCCTCCGTCTCTGGCAGTGTTCTGGGCTTCCTTCATCATGCCACTAGCTTGCTCTCGGTTTTCCCTACTGTCGGTCACGCGAGCCCCGGGTGGAGACTCAGGAATGCCGTCGCACTCAGATGTAGAAGGATCCTTCATTGCTGTTTCCATAACAGTTTTGTTTTACCAGTCAGGTAAAACCAGTCATTAGCATACATGTCGCAGATCAGTCAGACACATCGCGAATGTAGTGTTTAGTCTGAGGTAAACAAATTAGGTTTTATTTATGATGGATATATGACATTAATTATCTGAAACCATGGTAACTAAATCGCACCTGGAAAGCTGATGATATTTCTTAGCCTTTCAATAATTCACCGATCAGCCAATAAAATATCCTTGTTTGACCAGGGTTGTTAGCCGTGAGCCGAACCCCCGGACCAGGAGGACCGATGGACCGCTGTTCGTCCGGTCTCTACCCCATTGGCCTGTTTGGCACGGGTGACTCCACCCAACACAGCTCTTTGGGTCATTGAGGCACGCAAGCCTCCAAACCATGACAAGCTTGTGGTCCTCTTGGAGGAGGCAGCATCTATGGAGGGAAATAAACAGTCCATGTTTCTTGTTGAGACCCCTCATCAGGACTGGAAAGGAAAGGGGTAGAAGCTGGAACATCCACAGTAAAATACCTCTGCGCACTGTGTGCTTGGTACTGTGGTCCTTGTAGAAGGGAGACTTAAAGCATTTAACAATCTATAGTGTCACCTCAGCAATTAATCTCTAATTGACTTCAGAATATGATTAATTAGATAACTTCTAAACTAAGCAGTAGACTAAATAGAAGTTAGCAGTCAGACAGTGTTCTTGGTCTTAAATTACCAGCAACACAACAGAAAATCTTTAAACTTAAAACAGTGAAGTTACAACTGTTTTAACACCTTTAGTATGCTTTCCTTGTATCTATGGTTGCATCCAGTAAAACTGGTCCAGCAGCTCTTCAGGAATCAAGAATGAGGTAAAAAATGACTGTTACTCCAGCTCAGATGTATTCCAGTCAACCATCAAGCTCTTGAACCAAAGGGGATAACTTCATTCAACTTGATTTGCCATCATTGAACTGTTTCACAGTCTATAGACCTGCTTTCAAGGACACTTCATCTCATTTTCTCAAAATTTATTGCTTATTTATTTACAATTAATAAGCAATTGGCTGAAAAGGAAGAAGGCTGAAAAGCAGGACTTCCAGGGTGTTTATCTCTGGTTTGCTTCCAGTTCCTCGTGCTGGAGAGGGCAGGAACAGGGAGATAATGGATCTGAATGTGTGGCTGAGGAACTGGTGCAGGAAGCAAGGATTTACATTCTTGAACCACTGGGATCTGTTTTGGGGTAGGGATGAATTGTACAAAAGGGACGGGTTGCACCTTAATAGGCGGGGGACCAGCATTCTGGCAGACAGGTTTGCCACTGCAACATGGATGTGTTTAAACTAAGTAGTGGGGGGGGAGGGGATGAACTGGAAATATAAGGATGGAGTTAAAGGGAAAGTGAAAATAAGAAAAGTTAAAAAGGACAACAGAATCAATGGAGTAGAAAGCTCAAGAAGAGATCATACAGTATGGCCAAGTGAAATAGGAATTGATATGAAAGGAGAGGGGAGTAATGAATTAAAAGTATTATATATGAATGCACGAAGTATAAGGAATAAAATAGGTGAGCTTGAGGCTCAGTTGGAAATTGGCAAGTACGATGTTGTGGCAATAACAGAGACATGGCTTCAAGCAGACATTGCCTGGGAAATGAATATTCAAGGATATACATCTTATCGAAAGGACAGACTGACTGGCAGAGGGGGTGGGGTGGCTCTGTTGGTGAGGAATGATATTCAGTCCCTTGCGAGGGGGGACATAGAATCAGGGGATGTAGAGTAAGTATGGATAGAACTGAGAAATTCTAAGGGTAGAAAGACCCTAATGGGAGTTATCTACAGGCCTCCAAACAGCAGTCTGGATGTAGGGTTTAAGTTGAATGAAGAGTTAAAATTGGCATGTCGCAAAGGTAATGATACAGTTGTCATGGGGGATTTCAACATGCAGGTAGACTGGGAGAATCAGAATGGTACTGGACCCCAAGAAAGGGAGCTTGTGGAGTGGAGAGGCAACTCTAGATTTAGTGTTGTGCAATGAACCAGATTTGATCGGGGACCTCGAGGTAAAGGAACCATTAGGAGGTAGTGACCATAATATGATATGTTTTAACCTACAATTTGAGAAGGAGAAGGGAAAATCAGATGTGTCAGTGTTACAGTTGAACAAAGGGAACTATGGAGCTATGAGGGAGGAGCTGGCCAAAGTTCAATGGAACAATACCCTAGCAGGGAAGACAGTGGAACAACAATGGCAAGTATTTCTGGGAATAATGCAGAAGGTGCAGGATTGGTTCATTCCAAAGAGGAAGAAAGATCCTAAGGGGAGTAAGGGGCAGCTGTGGCTGACGAGGGAAGTAAAGGGCAGTATAAAAATAAAAGAGAAGTATAACATAGCAAAGATGAGCAGGAAACTTGAGGACTGGGAAGCTTTTAAAGAGCAACAGAAGATAACAAAAAAGACAATATGCCAAGAAAAAATGAGGTACTAAGGTAAACTAACCAAGATTATAAAGGAGGATAGTACAAGCTTCTTTAGGTATGCGAATAGCAAAAAAATAGTTAAGACCAAAATTGGGCCATTGAAAACAGAAACGGGTGAATTTATTATGGGGAATAAGAAAATGGCAGACGAGTTGAACAGGTACTTTGGATCTGTCTTCACTAGGGATGACACAAACAATCTCCCAGATGTAATAGTGGCCAAAGAAACTAGGGTAAAGGATGAACTGAAAGAAATTTATATTAGGGAAGAAAGTTGTATAGACTGTTGAGTCTGAAGGCTGATAAGTCCCCGGGACCTGATGGTCTGCATCCCAGGGTACTTAAAGAGGTGGCTCTAGAAATCGTGGATGCTTTGGTAATCATTTTCCAATGTTCTATAGATTCAGGAACAGTTCCTGCTCATTGGAGGGTGGTTAATGTTGTCCCACTTTTCAAGAAAGGAGGGAGAGAGAAAACAGGGAATTATAAACCGGTTAGGCTGACGTCAGTGGTGGGAAGGATGCTGGAGTCAATTATAAAAGAGCAAATTACAATACATTTGGATGGCAGTAGAAGGATCAGTCCGAGTCAGCATGGATTTATGAAGGGAAAATTATGCTTGACTAATCTTCTGGAGTTTTTTGAGGATGTAACTATGAAAATGGACAAGGGAGAGCCAGTGGATGTAGTGTACCTGGACTTCCAGAAAGCTTTTGATAAAGTCCCACATAGGAGATTAGTGGGCAAAATTAGGGCACATGGTATTGGGGGCAAAGTACTGACATGGATTGAAAATTGGCTGGCTGACAGGAAACAAAGAGTAGTGATTAATGGGTCCCTTTTGGAATGGCAGGCTGTGACCAGTGGGGTACCGTAAGGTTCGGTGCTGGGACCGCAGCTGTTTACAATATACATAAATTATTTAGATGAAGGGATTAAAAGTAACATTAGCAAATTTGCTGATGACACAAAGCTGGGTGGCAGTGTGAAATGTCAGGAGGATGTTATGAGAGTGCAGGGTGACTTGGACAGGTTGGGTTAGTGGGCAAATGTATGGCAGATGCAGTTTAATGTGGATAAATGTGAGGTTATCCACTTTGGTGGCAAGAACAGGAAGGAAGATTACTATCTAAATGGAGTCAAGTTCGGAAAAGGGGAAGTACAACGAGATCTAGGTGTTCTTGTACATCAGTCAATGAAAGCAAGCATGCAGGTACAGCAGGCAGTGAAGAAAGCTAATGGCATGTTGGCCTTTATAACAAGAGGAATTGAGTATAGGAGTAAATAGGTCCTTCTGCAGCTGTACAGGGCCCTGGTGAGACCCCACCTGGAGTATTGTGTGCAGTTTTGGTCTCCAAATTTGAGGAAGGACATTCGTGCTATTGAGAGAGTGCAGCGTAGGTTCACAAGGTTAATTCCTGGAATGGCGGGACTGTCATATGTTGAAAGATTGGAGTGACTGGGCTTGTATACACTGGAATTTAGAAGGATGAGAGGGGATCTGATTGAAACATATAAGATTATTAAGGGATTGGACATGCTGGAGGGAGGAAGCATGTTCCCGCTGATGGGTGAGTCCAGAACTAGAGGCCACAGTTTAAGAATAAAGGGTAGACCATTCAGAACAGAGATGTGGAAAAACTTTTTCACCCAGAGAGTGGTGGATATGTGGAATGCTCTGCCCCGGAAGGCAGTGGAGGCCAAGTCTCTGGATGCATTCGAGAGAGAGTTAGATAGAGCTCTTACAGATAGTGGGGTCAAGGGATATGGGGAGAGGGCAGGAATGGGGTACTGATTGTGTATGATCAGCCATGATCACAGTGAATGGCGGTGCTGGCTAGAAGGGCCAAATGGCCTACTCCTGCACCTACTGTCTATTGTCTATTCTTTCTTCTTTCTGGTTGAATGTCCTAGTGAGGCGATCTTTCATTGATTCTGTAATAGTTGCTATTCTATAGATTTGTTAAGTTTGCCCACAAGAAAATGAATCTCAGGGTTGTATGTAGTGACATATATGTACTTTGATAATAAATCTACTTAGAACTTTGAACTTTTGAACATTGCAAAAACACAATAAGATACAGGACACAATAATAATAATAATAATAATAAACCTACAATCACTATAAATACATTAGATAGCTAATAGGTATAGATTGATTGTGCGTTCGTAAAGTGATGTTACGCACTGGAATGTCTGAGCATAAGGTGACTCTGACAGAAAATGACACAGTAGTGGTGGTATAACAATAACAGAAGGTGCCATGACGTGTTACAGTTACAGAGAATGTTGGAATAGAGAAAGATACAGTGCAAGGTCAGCTGACTATGAGTGCATGAGTGATATAAACCCATTGCATTTTCTTATTGGAGCAGCAGTGTAGCATAATGGTTACTGCATTGCTTTGCAGTGGATCAGGGTTCATTTCCCGCCATTGCCTATAAGGAGCTTGTATGTTCTCCCTGTGACTACGTGCGTTTCCTCCAGGTGCTCCAGCTTCCTCCCACATTCCAAAGATGTCTGGGTTAGTGTTAGTAACTTGTGGGCATGCTATGTTCACACTGGAAGTGTGGCATCATTTGCCAGCTGCCCCCAGCATAATCCTCACTGATTTGATTTAATTTGACGCTGATTAGGTATTTGCTTTAATGAGTATGTGTACAGGTGGACACTAAATGCCAAAGCTTCTTAAATGTGTTGAGAGTGTTTGCCTGTACCAATGCCTCAGGTGGTAGTGTGAGGCAGCACTTCTTTGAGCTCACCCCAAAGATCATCATGTTTTATGGGGCACAGGCGGGTATGTGGGACGAGCATCAGATTAGCCCTATTGCTGAATCAGAATCAGGTTTAATATCACTGACAAACGTCATGCAATTTGTTGTTTTGGGGCAGCAGTGCATTAAAAAAACTTAAGTTACAATAACAAATATATTTTAAAAATAAATTAAATAAGTAATGCAAAACCAGAGCAAAAGTACTGAGATAGTGATCAGGGTTCATTGGCCGTTCAGAAATCTGATGGTAGAGAGGAAGATCCTGTTCCTAAAACATTGAGTGTGGGTCTTCAGGCTCCTGGACCTCCTCCCTGATGGAGGTAATAAGAAGATGGCATGGCCTGGATGGTGAGGGTCCTTAATGAAAGATATCTCCTTTCTAAGACATCACTTTTTGAAGATGTCCTTGATGTTGGAGGTGACGGGGGCTAGTGACCATGATGGAGCTGGCTGAGTTTGCAACCCTTTGCAGTTTTTTCCAATCCAGTGCATTGGACCCTCCATACAAGGTGGTAATGCAACTAGTCAGAATGCTCTTCACATTACATCCGCAGAAATCTTTCGTCTTTGATGACATATCAATTCTCCTCAAACACCTGATGAAATATAGCTGCTGACATGCCTTCTTTGTAATTGCATCAATATATTGGGCTCAGGATAAATCTTCGGAGATGTTGACAACCAGGATTAGAAACTGCTTAAATGGAGAAAAGAGGCGAGATCTGCTGCTGCTGTTCCACCTGGCTCTGCAGAAGATCCAGAGATTTGCTCACCGATCACAGGATAATTTTATTGAGCTACAGATGAATAGAACAAGGTGTAATCTCCAGACTAACAAGTTAACTGTCTCTCAGTTTGACAAGTTAAGTTGTTCACATCCTTATGATTTAATTACAAGAAAAAGTCTGCCAGGAGGTTACAGGCAGACAGAGCTACACTAAACATTGTAATTGCTAAAGATCGCAAGATAAACTCAAAGAAAGATGCCAATTTACATCCTTTCTTCCAGTGGAAGAAGTATCCATAAACCTTTTGCCATATCATCTAATTAGATTTTAAATGAATCCCGGACTGTTGGCTCCCTTTATCACGTTATAATATTTGAAGAATTTCTTCTAGATATACTGAGTCTGCACACAGTTAGAATATGTCTCCTTGTTGCATTTATTTGAAGTAGTGCTTCAGATTAACTTCTCTGTGTAATATTATAGTTTGCTGAACAAGGCACACTACAATGAATCATCTTCTGCAAACTCAAAGAGGCCCTTGTTTTCTTAATTTCAAATCTCTGAGACTAAGGAACAGCCTCATGATTTTTATCCCCACCTTTTTTCCCAAATTATCGGTGGTTGACACAAAAAGCAACATTAGTAAGAAAAGGTAGGGGTTCATTGATAATTCTCAGACATCCACTCAATGCTATCCATCCAAAGCTACATTAGTCCATTTGATCCTGACTCTTCCAAAGGTTCTTCCAAAAATTATTGCTTACAATCATTTTATTAAGTGTTACTAAATGTTCAAAGAAAATGAACAAGAGAGGGGAGTTGAGAGAAGAAAGAAAAGTCAAAGTAAAAAGTAGCTGTGGATGTACTCATACTTAGACTAGCGATAACCAAAAGTTGCAGTGACAACAATTAAACTGTAAAATAAATACCCAGACTGAAATGGCAAGACACCTGCTACTGAAAATGACAGTTTCTGGAAAAATATAGAAGTCATAGTACTGTAAGTACCGGAAGATTTCCCCTTTTCATCTTCCAAAGGACCCACATTCACTCATATCATCATCACCGTTTTGTGCAGTGTGGTATAACGTGGACGATCATGGTCCTTCCATGACCATGATTGTTCTTGGCAAATTTTTCTGCAGAAGTGGTTTGTCATCGCCTTCTTCTGGGCAGTGTCTTTACAAGACGGGTGACCCCAGCCATTATCAACACTCTTCAGAGATTGTCTGCCTGGCGTCAGTGGTCTCATAACTGGTGATATCCACCAGCTGCTCATACGACCATCCATCATCAACTCCCATGGCTTCATGTGACCCTGATCAGGGGGCTAAGCAGGTGCTACACATTGTCCAACGGTGACCTGTAGGCTAGCAGAGTGAAGAGGTACCTTACTCCTCCTGTGGTAGAGACGTACCTCTATTCACATTAGCCACCCTTTTCTGCTTTACATCTGTAATTTTGGGTGGTGGAGTTCTCACAATATGTACGATGAGTCTGAACCACAAGTTCTTTGAAATTCTCCTGTCTCTTCTCAAGCTTATGCTCTCTAAGTTCGACACTCACCATCACTTGGGAAGGTCTCTATCTACATTATTGAGACTTTTATAAGGTCTCCCCTCAGCAATTTATGTTGCAGTGAGAATAAACTACACATCTGTTTTGTTTTCTAAGACCTCATTCCATTCAAAATCCTCATGATTCTCTTCCACACTCTTTCTCATACCATCACATCCTTCCTTCCCTCCATGTAGTGTGGATACTAGCACTGTACGCAGTGTTCCAAGCATGGCCTGACCAATGTTTTACACATTTGCAAGATGATAACGTTCTAATTAACATGATGAGCATTCTCCAAACAGTGTTACGTTAGCCCTGTGGCCCTAAACAGTTAAAATTTCCTGCAAATAACACATGTAGGGACCAGAGCATAGACCTTACTAACATTGCAATAAATGAGTTTGAGAAGATAGAGGAGAAAGAATTGCACAAGGGACCTTTTAGCACCATAGATCTTGCCACGTTTTGTTATTCCATTTCTCTACAGAATTAGCTGATCTCAGGAACTCTGTGTTTAAGTTAAACAGTTTTGGGTCATAGAGCCATAAAGTTCAAAGTACATTTATTATCAAAGTATGTATACTTTGTAGACCCTTGAGCTTGGTATCCTTACAGGCAGCCATGAAACAAAGAAACCTTATATAACCCATTAGAAGCAAAAGACTGTCAAACGCCAATATGCAAAGAGGAAAAAGAAACAAATAGTGCAAGCAATCTCATAGAAGCATTTTGAATGTTGAAAGGGTTGGACAGAGTAGATGTGAAAAGGTTGTGTCCTTTGATGGGTGAGTCCAGGACAGGAGGCCACAGTCATAGAATTAGAGGTGATCCATTTAAAACAGAGATGAGGAGAATTTTTTTTAGCCAGAGGGTCGTGGATTTATGGAACTTGTTGCCACATACGGCTGTGGAGGCTCGATCATTGATGGTGTTTAAGGAGGAGATTGATAGGTATCTAATTTGTCAGGGTATCAAGGTATATGGGGAAAGCTGGAAATTGGATCTAGAGGGGAGAATAGTTCGTTCGTGGTGGAGTGGTGGAGCAGACTCGATGGGCTGAATGGCCTACTTCTGCTCCTCTGTCTTGTGATCTTGTGAAGCAAACAGCCGGTCCAGAAGCCCACTACTTGCTGGCCACAGCCTCTATCCAGCAAACCCCACAAAGCAGCAAGCTGAACCAGGTCATCCCTCGCCTCCAATGCCGACACCAAAACCATTTCAGTCTGGCCTGGCACTTAAATTGTCCAAGCCTCAGGTCCTTCTCTGCATTCTGCCACTTCAATACGCCTTCAGCCTTGGGTTTCACCACCTTGATTCAGCCAAGACACGGTCTTTCCAATTTGGCTCTTATATCGATCGAATCTCAGATCTTTCTCAACTTCACCTTGCTCCGCTGCATCAAATTGCCTGCAAGTCCGCTCCACAACTCCGGCCTGGACATACTTCAACCACCCCGCCTCTCCGAGACCTCAGCCCACACCACAAGAATACCAGGCCTTACAGCGAGTCAAGTCAACTTTGTCGGGAAAGCAACGGGCCACTGTTTGCAGCGATCATTTACCAGGAAAAGCGTGAACAGCGAAGTATTTAGTTGCTTTCTTTGTTTCATTGGCCACCGGCAAGAAGTCGCTGAGCTTCAGCAGCGCCATCCTGGAATGGAAGCAGGCTCTTTGGCTCAATACATCTGTGTTGACCAAGGCTTGTCTATTTGCCCTCATTTCCTTCGTTTACCCCACATCCATCTGAACTTTTTCTATCCAACTAGCGTTGTTAATTCACTTTCCTCAAAGAGCCTTCTATTTATTTATTTATTTTTAATTGAGATACAGCACAGAATAGGCCCTTCTGGCCCTTTGAAAGGTGCCACCTGGCAATTCCTCAACTTAATCAAAGTCTAATCACAGGACAATTTACAATGGCCAGTTGACGTACCAACCAGTAGGCCTTTGGACCGTGGGAGGAGATAGGAACACCTGGAGGAAACCCATGCAGTCGTGGGGAGAACATACAAACTCCTTACAGGCAGCAGCGGGAATTGAACCCGAGTCGCCTGTATGTAAAGCATTGTGCTAACCACTAGGCCACTGCACCAACCTCTGCATGAAGAAGCTGGCCCTCAGGTCTCTTTTGAATCTTTCCCCTCTCACCTTGTCATGGTGGAGAGGCTTGGAAGTTCTCGAGACCCCGAGAGCGATACTCTCTGGAGTTGAGCTCCTGGTTGGGTAACCATGATGTTAAGGTCCAGGGGGAGGTTCCAGATAGAAAGCCATCCAACCGAGACCTCATTAGTGGAGCTGGCGGAAGATGAGGACACACCACAACGGCAGTGAAGGCCGACGAAGGCTACCTAGTCATCTTGCATTCAATGCACTGGACCCTGACCCCAATCTGTCAGGGACCATGTGACGGTTGCCTCTGCATTGGCCTCCCCATGTTAAATGAAGTCACATACAGAAGTTCTTCAATAAGGGAACAGCCCCTTGGGAGAACATCATTCTCGACTCGAGTGATTGCACTGTTACTACTAGTGACTGAGGTATGTGTCAATGTACTCATTAGTCTGGGGCTAGTCCTAATCCAATTTCTTTTCCATGTTGTAAGGTGTGCAGTGATGAATTAATGTTTCTTCCGCTTTGATCTATTGTTCAGGCCGAGGAGTAATAACTTGGCAGTGTTAGTCATTTATCACAACCACAATGGCCCAGAACTGGCAATGGAGCTAATGTCATGGGTAATGGTGCTTGTTATTATGCGCAAATGGTCCAAAACTTCAGCTGAAAGCCAGCTGCACTGTTAAAGTCACAAGAACAAAGTTTGCAGTCTGAATTGAATCACTGGAAGTTCAAAGGTCAAAGTAAATATATGTCACTGTTTTCACTTGCTTGCGGGCATTCACAGTACATACAACGAAACACAACAGAATCAATGTTGTGTTGGCACGCAACGTTGGGATAACAACCAACGTGCAAAAGACAACAGACTGTGCAAATACAGAAGAAAAAACAAAATAATAATAATAAGCAATAAATATCAAAAGCATGAGATGAAGAGTCCTTGACAACTTTCAGGAAAATTTCTTTTATCAGTATGTAGATGTCCCAACTGGAGGGAGTGCAATACTAGATCTCTTATTATGAAATCAGAGAAGGCATGTGATAGAAGTTTGTGTAGGGGTACACTTTGCATCTAGTGATCATAATGCCATTACATTCACGGTAATTATGGAAAAGAATAGGTTGAGTCCTCGGGTTGAGATTCTAAATAGGAGAAAGGCCAAACTTGAAGGTATCAGAAAGGATCTGGCAAAGATGGACTGGGATAGATTGTTGGAGTGGGATAGGTTGTTGGATTGGGATAGATTGTTGGATTGGGATAGGTTGTTGGATTGGGATAGGTTGTTGGATTGGGATAGATTGTTGGATTGGGATAGGTTGTTGGATTGGGATAGATTGTTGGATTGGGATAGATTGTTGGATTGGGATAGGTTGTTGGATTGGGATAGGTTGTTGGATTGGGATAGATTGTTGGATTGGGATAGGTTGTTGGATTGGGATAGGTTGTTGGATTGGGATAGGTTGTTGGATTGGGATAGGTTGACTTCTGGCAAAGTAATACTTAGCAGGTGAGAAGGTCTCAAAAGTGAAATTTAGAGAGTACAAAGCTTACTTGTGCCTGTCAGAGGGAAAAGTAAAGACAACAGGTTTATGAAATTCTGTTTTTTTTTGAGTGAAAGAAAGATGTGCGTTACAGTAGTCGGCAGGTGGGAAAAATGAGATACCCGAGGAATAAAAGAAATGCAAGAGAATACTTAAAAGGCAAGTCAGAAGGTTTAAAACAAGACACGAGGTTGCTCTAGCAGATAAAGTGATGGAGAATGTTAACAGCTACTACAAATATTTAAAAGCAAAAGGATAGCAAGGGACAAAATTGGTCTTCTGGAAGATCAGAGTAATAACATATGTGTGAAGCTGAAAGAGATGGGGGAAACCTAAACTGGAATTTTTGCCTCTGTATTTACTCAGGACACTGACACAGAGACTATAGGTGTGAGGTAATATAGCAGAGAGGTCATTGACCCTATACAGATTACAGAGGAAGAGATGTTTGCTGTCTTAAAGCAAATTCAGGTGGATAAATCCCCAAGGCCTAACAATCTGTTCCCTTGGACCTTTAAGAGACTCTTGCAGAAATTTCACGGGCCCTAGCGAGATATTTTAAACATCTTTATCCCTGAATGAGGTACTGGAGGATTGGAGGTTAACAAATTGTTTCATTGTCTAAGAAAGGCTCTAAGAATAAGCCAGGACATTATAGCCTGACGAGCCTGTGCTCAGTAGTGGGAAAGCTATTGGAAGGTGCTGATTGGTGATGTACAAGCCATGGGATCTGGGAATATAGATCCATAAATCCATGAAAGTGGTGTCACAGGTAGATAGGGTCATAAAGAAAGCTTTTGACACATTGGCCTTCAAAAACCAACGTACTGTATTGATTAAAGAAGATGGGATATTACGTTGAAAGTTGTATAAGACGTGCCTAATTTAGAGTGTTATGTGAAGTTTTGGTCACCTACTTATAGGAAAAATGTAAATAAGACTGAAGGGGTGCAAAGAAAATTTCAAGCATGTTGCCAGTACTTGAGAATCTCAGTTATAGGGAAAGGTTAAATAGGTTAGGGCATTATTCCCTGGAATGTTGAAGATTAAGGGAATATTTGTTAGAGGCATACACAGTTATGAGGGATATCAACAGGGTAAATGCAAGCAGGATTTTTCCAGAGGTTGGGTGAGACTAGAACTAGAGGTCATGGGTTAAGGGTGAAAGGTGAAATGTTTAAAGGAAGCATGAGGGGGACCATCTTCACTCGTGAGAGTGAGGAACAAGCCGTGAGTGCAAGGGCTGGAAGCGGGGTTGATTTCAGCATTTAAGAGATACACAAATGAGAGGGGTACAGAGGGCTATGGTCTGAGTGCAGGTCAATGGGACTAGAAAGATTAATATCTTGGCACAGACCAGATGGGATGAAGGGCCTGCTTCTGAGCTGTAGTGTTCTATGTCTCGATGACAGTGAGTCCATATGTTGCAGGAACAGTTCAGTGTTATGGTGAGTGACATTATCACCTCTGGTTCAAGAGCCTGATGGCTGAGGGGTAATAACTGTTCCTGAACCCAGTGGTGTGGTGCCAAAGGCTCCCATACCTGGTTCCTGATGGCAGTAGTGAGAAGAGAGCATGGCCTAGAGGGTGGGGGATCTGGAGGATGGATATTACATTGTAACCTTTGCAGAAACTCCACCTTGCGTTGGACTCAGCACTGACATTCAAGCTCAAATTTATTGTCATTTACTGTACACATCGTGGTTAGCATGACACTCGGGGCAGACTGGAGTTTGGAGTTCCATCCCGGCACCTTCTGTGAGAGGTCTCTCTACATCCTCCCTTTGAGATGCGTGAGTTTTCCTGTTTCCTCACACAGTCCAAAGACATACCGGGTAGGTTAAATGGTCATCGTAATTTGTCCCAAAATCTGATTACGGTTCATCAGGGTTGTAGAGTTGCCAGGGCAGCATGGCTCAAAGGGCCAGAAGGGTTCATTTTTTTGCTGTATCACTAAAATAAAATAAATACATAGATACAACTAAAGCAAACCACGTTCCTCCAGACCACAAAACATATCAAACACAGCACGTAAACCAAAATATTACCAAAAATAAGCTGATAAAATATAATTCAAAAAAACACATGGAGTGCGCAGCACAGGTAAACAGTAAACAGCTTGCTATCCCAATGACAAGGCCTCGGTGTTGACAGAGTACGCATTGGTCACACAGCCTGGGTGAAGAAGCCGTTACCCAGTCTGACAGTCCTAGTCATGATGTTTCTGTACCCCCTTCCTGATGGTGGTGGGTCAAAGAGATAGTGGATGGGTGGCAACGATCCTCAACAATGCTTCAGGCCCTTCATGTACAACATTCTCAGTAAATGGGGGGAGCGGGAGACCCTGGTGATCCTCACGCCAGTTTATACTAGTAGGGTCTTGCAGCTTCTGTACCACACAATGTTACAGCCAGACAGGAAAGTACATTAAATAGGATATTAAATTGGATTTGCATGATAAATAGAAACAATATTCATTAGAACCTCAAATCACATCGTGTTCATGCACTTTCAAGGGCAGACTAATGATAATGTCAACAAATTTGTGTTGACAGAGAACAGTTACACCATAAGCCCATAAGACATAGGAGTAGAATTAGGCCATTTGGCCCAAGTCTCCTCTGCTATTTCATCATGGCTGATCCATTTCCCACTCAACCCCATTCTTCTACCTTCTCCCCGTAACTTTTCATGCCCTGACTAATCAAGAACCTCCCAACCTCTGCCTTAAATACACCCAGTGACTCGGCCTCCATAGCTGGCTGGGGCAATAAATTCACTTTGGCAAAGGAAATGCCTCCTCAACATTCTAAATGGACATTCCTCTAATCTGAGGCTTTGCCTACTTATCCTATTTCCCCCCACTACAAAAGACACCTTCTCCACATCCACTCTATCTAGGCCTTTCAACATTCAATAGATTTCAATGAGATCCCCCTCATTCTTCTAGATTCCTGTGAATACAGGCCCAGAGCCCTCTACTGATCCTCATATGATAAGCCTTTCAATCCCAGAATCATTTTCATGAATCTACTTTGAACCCTCTCCCATTTTTTTTCAGCACATCTTTTCTAAGATAAGTGGTGCAGAATTGCAAATAATTCTCCTAGTAAGGCCTGACCAGTGCTTAAAAAGCTTCAATGTTACATCCTTGCTTTTATATTCTGGTCTTGAAATGAATACTAACATTGCATTTGCCTTCCTCACCACTGACTCAACCTGCGACTTAACCTTCAGAGAATCCTGCACAAGGACTTAAGTCCCTTTGCACCTCAGATTTCCGAATTTTCTACCCATTTAGAAAATAGTCTATACTTTTATTCACTCTACCAAAGTGCATTGGCATACACTTTCTGACACTGTATTTCCAACTACCACTTCTTTGCCCATTCTTCTAATCGGTCTACGTCCTTCTGCAGACTCCCTGTTCCTCAACACTACCTGCCCCTCCACCTATCTTCATAGTGTCCACAAACATGGCCACAAAGCCATCAATTCTGTCATTCTAATCATTGACGTACAACGGAAAAAGAAGCGATCCCAACACTGACCCCTGTGAAACTCTACTATATCCTGGCAGCCAATCATCTTGTCCTGAAGAAGAGAATTGACCCTGAAGCATCATCTGTTTACCCTTTTTATTAGACGCTGCCTGGCCTGCTGAGTTCCTCCGGTATTTTGTGTGCGTTACACAGTACATTGAGCTAGAGTAAGGTGAAACAATAACAATGCAGAATAAAGTGTAAAAGCTATTGCGAAAAATGCAGTGGTGGCCAAAAGTCAATACAAGAGGGCCATTCAGGAGTCTGATAACAGCAGGACAGAATCTGACCTTGAGCCCAATGGTACCCACTTTCAAGCTTTTGTATGTTCTGCCCAATGGGAGAGGGGACATGAGAGAACGTCAAGGCTGGGTGGGGTCTTTGATTGTACTGGCTGCTTCACCAAGGCAGTGAGAAGTCCATGAAAGGGAAGCTGGCTTCAGTGATGTGCTGAGCTGTGTCCACAACTCTTGGCAGTCCCGCGCAGAGCAGTTCCACGCCGAGCCATTATGCATCCAGGCAGAATACGTCCTATGGCTGCTCAGAAGTGGGAGAACATAATATAGCCCCGTTTCTATGAGAAACAGTGCAGTAGGTTGGCCAGTGGCCTACGTGCTGTAGGTGAACCAGGTTACAATCCCATCAATGGACGTGTAATCACAGCACGTTCTGAAAATTGAGATCCCACAATCATTGTCAGTGATGTTGGTTGGCAGCAAAAAATAAGCTAGGCAGAGCTGGCAGGCAGAGCCAGTGTTTCTAACATTGCTGTCTCCGTAGAGATAATTTAATCCCTGTCTCTATTCTGCTTGCTTTGCGATGTGCTCCTTACCTTAATGCAAATGAAAAACATTGTGCCTTTCAACAGCCTATTTCTGTCAATAAATGCAGAAGAGGTTCCTGTGTACCAGATATTAGATACTGGCATCTGTTACGTTTTGTCACTTCAAAATATTGAACTAATTCATAGGAAGATACTGAAGTCAGGGAAAGCTGGTCTAAATTTGTGTTTACTTCAAACCAGACACATGCCAATCACATGGTTGTGTGATGATGTATATAATTTATGTGTTTTTCCATATAACCAGTAATTAATTATAATTATATTAATTATAATTAATATAACCAGTAATCAACCGAACAAAAATGCTTAATCAAACAATATATGTATATAAGATTACACAAATATTACAGAAATACTAAATACACAACAGTATCATGCCAGGCAAGGGCCAATGACTTGAGCCCAAATTACCCTAAACCAGTTTATCAGCAGTTTCCTATTCAATCTAGGAATGATTGTTTATAACAACAGGTATAACTGGGACCAATGTCCAGAATGTATGTTTCTGGGTCCCCATTTGTTTGTAGTCTGTACTGCAGTCATTTGAGATTGGCTTAGTTAACTGCTTATTAATTTATTTAGAATAAAAAGCTGTTCCAAGAGAGGGAAGAAGATTTAGGATGGAGATGAGAAGAAACAGTTTTTCCCAGAGAGTGGTGAATCTGTGGAATTCTCTGCCCAGGGAAGCAGTTGAGGCTTCTTCACTAAATATATTTAGACACAGTTAGATAGGTTTTTATATAGTAAGGGAATTAAGGGTTATGGGGAAAAGGCAGGCTGATGGAGCTGAGTTTACGGACAGAGCAGCCATGATCTTATTGAACAGCGGGGCAGGCTCGATGGCCTACTCCTGTTCCTATTTCTTATGTTCTTATTTTCTGGTCCAATTGCCCATGCAGCTCAATCACTCCCACGTGAACAATTAACCTACGTATGTTTTTTACCTTGGAATGTTGGAGTTAACCAGAGCCCCTGGAGGAAACCCACAAGCTCATGGGGAGAACATACAAACTCTTTATAGACAGCGATGGAACTGAGCATGGGTCACCAGTGCTGTAATAGTGTTACACTAACTGCTACACTACTGTGTTTTCTACATATTTTTATCAAGAAAAGTATGTGTATGGCCCTGGCACTCTCTCTGTCACCCCTCCCACTGCACCCCACCCTCACCATTCCCAACATCCTTTGCTCCCACCAGATTTACAGACTCACTCTGCACTTCATGTTGCCAAATACAGAACTGTGTAGAAGACTTAGGCACACATATCAGAATCAGAATCAGGTTTATCATCACCAGCATGTGTCGTAAAATTTGTTAACAGCAGCAGTTCAATGTAATACATAATATAGAAGAAGAAAAAAATAATAATAATAATTAAATAAGTAAATCATTTACAGTGTACATATATTGAATAGATTAAAAATCATGCAAAAACCAGAAATAATATATATTAAAAAGTGAGGTAGTGTTCATGGGTTCAATGTCCATTTAGGAACTGGATGGCAGCAGGGAAGAAGCTGTTCCTGAATCGCTGAGTGTGTGCTTTCAGGCTTCTGTACCTCCTACCTGATGGTAACTGTGAGAAAAGGGCATGCCCTGGGTGCTGGAGGTCCTCAATAATTTTGTCTTTCTGAGACACCGCTCCTTGAAGATGTCCTGGGTCCTTTGTAGGCTAGTACCCAAGATGGAGCCGACTAAATTTACAACCCTCTGCAGCTTCTTTCAGCCCTGTGTGGTAGCCCCTCCATACCAGCCCATCAGAATGCTCTCCACGGTACATCTATAGAAGTTTTTGAGTGTATTTGTTGACATACCAAATCTCTTCAAACTCTTAATGAAGTATAGTCGCTGCCTTGCCTTCTTTATAATTGCATCGATATGTTGGGAGCAGGTTAAGTCCTCAGTGATCTTGGCATATGTATGCTGAATATGTGCCAAAGACTTTTACCCTTCGAGCCACACCACCCAACTACCCCTGATTTAACCCTAGCCTAATTACAGGTCAATTTACAATGATCAATTAACCTACCAACTGGTACGTTTTTGGCCTGAGGGAAGAAACCAGATCACCTGGAGGAACCCCATGTGCTCCCAGGGAGAACGTACAAACTCCTTACAGACAGTGGTGGGATTTGAACCTGGGTCACTTTACGGTGATGCGCTATGACAACTCCTACTCTACTGTGCGATCTGCATCACCTTCTAGACAGGTTTTAAAAAATTTTTCAAAATAAGCTTTATTCAAAATAAAAATTATTTATGAGAATAAACCACAATGCCTTTTCATTCATAGTCAATGATTTCACTGCAGTTCTATTATGTTCTTCAAAAACCAATTGGACTGTTGCCCCTCATCCAGCCCCTCCAGGGTTAAAATATTACAGTAATTGAGGGACTTTCTCAACCCACCAAACCCCTCTGAGTCTTTTCAAAGTGAAGTACGTGCATGTTACCATCTTCTGTGAAACGTTTACACAGGTAGAGCAGAATCCGAGTACTTACTTATCTCTCTCTCTCTCTCTCTCTCTCTCTCTCTCTCTCTCTCTCTCTATATATATATATATATATATATATATATAGGGTGCCTAAGACTTTTGCACAGTACTGTAGTAATTTCTGTTTTGAACTGTACAGCTGCCACACAAAAAGAAGAAATTCCATGACATATGTGAGTGAGGAGAGGGAGCAGGAAGCACCAGAGAGACATTCTGTAATGATCAATAATCTAATTGATTGACCTTGCCTGGTGTCTCAGGACTGGGTGGTCCAACCATGACACTCCTTCTCTGCCCCTGTCCCACACTCCATCCTCACCATCCCAAACATCCTTTACTCCCATCAGATTTACAAACCAGCTCTCCGCTCCACATTGACAGATATTGTATTCTACAAAAATTTTAGGCACCCTAGCTATATATGTGCCTAAGACTTTTGCATAGTACTGATATTCTAAATTATTGGTTTAATTTATACAAGCTCCTGGATAATTAGCTAGGTGATAATTAAATGTCCTCAATGTAGCAGTGCTACTTCTAGAGACACAGTGTTGTTAGATACATCAGAATTGATCCAAAAGCTGTTTGGATGGTCACCATTAAAGTTCAAAGTTCAAAGTACATTTATTATTTAAGTATGTATACATTATACAACCTTGGAATTTGTCTCCTTACAGGCAGCCACAAGTTCAAAGTAAATTTATTATTGAAATATCTACAGGTCACCATATACATTAAGATTTATTTTCTTGCAAGCATTCACAATAAAACAAAGAAATACAATAGAATCAATTAAAAAAATTATTCACAAAGAAAGACTGACAAACAACCAGTGTGCCGAAGACAAACTATGCAAATACAAAAAATTATCATAATAAATAAATAATATTCAGAATATGAGTTGTAGATTCCTTGAAAGTGAGTCCATAGGTTGTTGAATAAGTTACATGAATTAGTTACATGAAATACTTCAGTCACCTCTCTGTGTAGGTCAGGGTCAATTCCCATGTATCCTTTAAACTCAGCAGGACCCTAGAAATACTTGCTTCTGTTTCCCACACTGCCCTTAAACTTATGAGGTTCATTGAAAACTTCATTGTGTAACACCTTAAAAAAGTGACGTAAGATGTATTGAGGTATAAATTAGAATAATTTCCAAAGGTCCGGATAAGTAACAAGTCCAACACCAAAACACTGGATTAATGGAATAGTAACATAACTTAAAAAATGTTCTTTGATTATTCCACAGGTAAAATTTAATTGCTAAGCTTATTCATTACATGGTAGCATAGTGGTTAGACCATAAGACATAGGAACAGAATTAGGCAATTCTGCCTGTTGGATCTGTTCAACTCTGCCCCATTCTCCAGCCATCTCCCCGTAATATTTGATACCCGAATTAGTCGAGAGTCTATCATGCTCCATTTTAAATATTCCCAATCAGCGACTGGGGTTCAATTCTTGCTGCTGTCTGTAAGGAATTTATATGTTCTCCCTGTGACCATGTGGGATTTCACAGGGTGCTCTGGTTTCCTCCCATATTCCAACAACATACAGGTTAGAGTTGGTGAGCTGTGGACATGCTACATTAGAGCCAGAAGAATGGCAACACTCGCAGATGCCCCTAACGCAACCTTGGATTGCTTTAGGCATTTGGCACAATTGACGAACCTCACTGAATGTTTCTACGTTTAAATGTATGTGTGATAGATAAAGAAAATCTCTTTGTCTGTATCTTTTATGGGCCTAGTCAACGGCTCACTTAAACTCATAGTTGTGCAGCATAGATGTCCTCGACTGAAGCTAATATTTACTACAGATCAATAAAAATACTAGGACTTATTTTTCATTTAATTATGTCTTCTATTATAAAAAATCAATAAATTATATAGGAACATTAAAATACTGTTGTAAATCCAACATAAAAACAGAAAATGTGTAAAATACACACCAGGTCAAAGCCTGTGTACTGCAACATAAACTACCTTGGAATTAATTTCCTTGCAGGCATTTAAAGGACAATAAAGAATTGCAATAGACAGGGAGAAACAGAGTTAATGTTTTTAGTTAAAGACACTTCATCAGAACTGGGAAAGGGAGAAAGCCAGTTGGTCTTAAGTTGCAAAAAAAGATGAGCGATTAATGCGATGAAGGTCAGAGGAAATGTCTGTGGAAGGGTGAGACCAGGATTATCATGTTGATAAACGCAAGGGATCATCCAATTTATGGAGGTTGTTAAAGAGAGAGAAAAAATGAACAAACACTGTGGGATGCAGGCAATTAGCCAGTGAGAAGAAAATAATATGAAGTGGGGAATGATGGGTAGGACATACCCAGTAGGTCACGCTGTACACATGGTGAGAGAATTTGGGACTGATGTCATATAGATAGGGAGAGAATTTGGGATTGATTTCATGCAAATGGGGAGAATTTGGGATTGACGTCATACAGATGGAGAGAGAATTTGGGAATGATGTAATACAGTAGAAATGGCCAATTCTGATATACTGTACACCGGGAAGCAAGTCATCTGAAGTTGTATAACTAGATTCAGAGTCCAAAAAATTCAATCATAGGAAAAGAAAATGGTTGCCTACTACCTTTCTGTAGGCTTCGCTGTTCATAAGCATTGGTTCTTCTATACCATAATGATGGCCATTCAATCAGTTTTGGATCACTTCTGATGTACCTAAAATCAATCAAACCTTGGATGTATCAGTGCTACATTGAAAGCTTTTAATTATTACTGAGCTGATATACCAGGAACTATTATAAATGAACCAATAAATAGTTGAGGCATGGTAGTGTAGTGGTTAGCACAATGCTTTACAGTACAGGTGACCCGTGTTCGATTCCTGCCACTGTTTGTAAGCAGTTTGTCCATTTTTCCTGTGACCATATAGTTCTCCAGGTTCTACCCACATTCCCAAGACGTACAGTTTAGTAGGTTAATTCATCACATGGGTGTAATTGAGTTGTGTGGGCTCAATGGGCCAGAAGAGCCTGTTAGAACCATAGAACCATAGAACATTACAGCACAGAAACAGGCCTTTTGGCCCTTTTTGGCTGTGCTGAACCATTTTTCTGCCTAGTCCCACTGAACTGCACCTGGACCTTATCCCTCCATACCCCTCTCATTCATGTACCTGTCCAAGTTTTTCTTAAATGTTAAAAGTGAGCCGGCATTTACCACTTCATCTGGCAGCTCACTCCACACTCCCACCACTCTCTGTGTGAAGAAGCCCCCCCTAATGTTCCCTTTAAACTTTTCCCCCTTCACCATTAACCCATGTCCTCTTTTTTTTCTCCCCTAGCCTCAGTTACTGTTCTGTATCTCTAAACAAAAATTCAAATAATTTAGAATATATATTTAGTGGCAACCTTATTAGGTACAGGTATCAGATAAAGTGTATATTCAGTACCAAGTTAGAAATGTTGCGCCATTAAAGAGTTCACAGCTATTTGGATCTATAATACCATTTCATGGTACAATTGTGTTATTCCATTACGTTCAAAACTTAGCTACAATAAATAAATAACAATCACAATTAACAAGTTTCTACTAGTTAATTAGTGATATAGTACACTCAATTTTGTTTTCCTCCCTTGAAGAGTTGATGTCACGGTGAAATATCAATAAAGACCCATAGGACTTCTCAATGTTTTATACCAAGCTTACCAGAAACTTATTTCTCTCTCCAGTGAATGCTGTCAGTGAATATCTCCTACCTTTGATTTCATTTGTTTTCTGTTTTCAGTGACAGCTTAGTTTTATTCTGCCCTTCGATCTTTTATTCATAGCTTTCCCCTCTCTGCCTCTCCATCTCCTTCCCCTTAACCCATGAGTATAAAACAATGTCTACAATTCTCTTTTTAATGTTTTTACAGTGTGATTTTAAACTTCCATTAGTACAAAAGTGGAATTAGCTCTTACGTTGACCCTTGGGTCTAGAGAAACATGGAGAGGATGTTTCCTATAGTTGGGGGGGGGGGGCGCGAGAGTGGAGTCTAGGACCAGGGGTCACAGCTTCAGAATAGAGGGATGTTCCTTTAGAACAGAAATAAGGAGGAATTTCTTTAGCTAGAGGGTGGTGAATCTGTGGAATTCATTACCACAGACAAATGTGGAGGCCAAGTCATTTGGTATAGTTAAAGCGGAGGTTGATAGGTTCTTGATTAGTGAGGGTGTCAAATACTATGGGGAGAAGGCAGGAGAATGGGGTTGAGAAGGATAATAAATCAAAGTTCAAAAGTTCCAAGTAAATTTATTATCAAAGTACACACATATATGTCACCATATACAATACTGAGATTCATTTTCTTGTGGGAATACTCAATAAATCAAACAACCATAAAAGAATCAGTTTTACGATAGTCATGGGGGATTTCAATATGCAGGTAGATTGGGAAAATCAGGCTGATGCTGACTTTATATTCCAAGAGAAAGAGTTTGTAGAATGTCTACAAAATGTTTTATTAGAGCAAATTGTATTGAGTTGACTAGGAGATCAGTTATTCTGGATTGGGTGTTGTGTAATGATCTGGATTTGATTATGGAGCTGAAGGTAATGGAACTCTAAGGAGACAGCAATCATAATATGATAGAATTCACCCTGCAATTTGAGAGGGAGAAGCTAAAGTCAAACGTATCAGTATTACAGTGGAGTAAAGGTAATTACAGAAGCATGAGAGGGGAGCTCACCAGTGTTGATTGGAAGGGGACACTAATAGGGATGATGGTGGAGCTGCAAATGGCTGAAGTTACTGGGAGAAATTCGTAAAGTGTAGGATAGATACATCCCAAAGAAGAAGAAGTATTCTAAAGGGAGGATGATGCAACCATGGCTGACAAGGGAAGTCAAAGAATAAGGGATAGGTCATTTAGAACAGAGTTGAGGAAAAACTTTTTCACCCAGAGAGTTGTGGATCTATGGAATGTTCTGCCTCAGAAGGCAGTGGAGGCCAATTCTCTGGATGCTTTCAAGAAAGAGTTAGACAGAGCTCCTAAAGATAGTGGAATCAAAGGATATGGGGAGAAGGCAGGAACGGGGTACTGATCGTGGATGATCAGCCATGATCTCATTGAATGGCGGTGCTGGCCTACTCCTGCACCTATTGTCTATTGTCAAAGCCAACATAAAAGCCAAAGAGACAGCATATGATAGAGCAAAAATTAGTAGGAAGTTAGTGGATTGGCAAGCTTTTAAAAAAAACAGAAAGCAGATAAAAAGCCAAGAGAAAGGAAAGGTGAAATATGAAACTAGGATAATCAATAATATCAAAGAGGCTACAAAAAGATTTTTCAGAAAGAATAAAAGTGAGATGAGAGTAGATATTAGACTGCTAGAAAATGATGTTGGTAAGGTAGTGATGTGGGACAAGGAAATGGCAGAGCAACTAAATGAATATTTTGCAGCAGTACTTACTGTGCACTAGCAATATGTTGGCAGTTCAACAGCATCAGGAGCAGAAGTGAGTGCAGTTGCTATTACTAGGGAGAAGATGTTTGTGAAACTGAAAGCTCTGAAGGTAGATAAGCCACCTGGACCCGATAGATTAGGTCCCAGATTTCTGAAAGAGGTGGCTGAAGAGATTGTGAAGGCATTAGTAATGATCTTCCAAGAATCACTAGATTCTGTCATGGTTCTGGATGTCTGGGAAATTGCAAATGTCATTCCACTCTTCAAGAAGGGAGAGAGGCAAGAGAAATGAAATTATAGACTAGATAGTCTAACCTCGGTAGTTGGGAAGATGTTGGAGTCAATTGTTAAGGATGAGGTTCCAGGGTACTTGGAGGCACATGGTAAATTAGGCCAAAGTCATCATGGTTTCCTTAAGGGAAAATCTTGCCTGACGAATCTGTTGACATTCTTTGAGGAAAGAACAAGAAGGATAGACAAAAGAAAATGGTTGATGTTGTCTACTTAGATTTTCAGAAGGCCTTTGACAAGGTGTGGCTGCTTAGCAAGTTAAGAGCCTATGGTATGACAGGAAAGATTCTAGCATGGATAAAGTGGAGGCTGATTGGCAGGAGGCAAAGAGTGGGAATAAAGAAAGCCTTTTCTAGTTGGCTGCTGGTGGCTAGTGGTGTTCTACAGGGGTCTGTGTCAGGACCGATTCTTCTTACATTGTATGTCAATGACTTAAATGGTGGAATTGCAGCCAAGGTTGTGGATAATACCAAGATAGGTGGGCAGCCAGAGAGCGTTGAGAAAGCAGGGTTGCTGAGGAAGGACTTAGACAGAGGACAGAGGGCAAAGAATTTGCAGATGGAATACAGTGTCAGTAAGTGTATGGTCATGCACTTTGGTAGAAGCAATAAAAGCACAGACTATTTTCTAAACAGGAAGAAAATTCAAAAATCGGAGGTGCAAATGGACTTTGGAGTCCTGCAGCATTCATTAAAGGCAAACCTGCAGGGTGAGTTGGGTGTAAGGAAGGCAAATGCAATGTGAGTATTTATTTCGAGAGAATTACAATATGAAAATAAGGATGCAATGCTGAGGATTTATTAGCTCCCGCGCACATAGCCTTCGTTGCTGCGCAGCTGGAATTTTCTTTTCTATAATGTTAATATAAAGTGCCAGACCATGTAAAAGATTCCTGCTCAGAGACAGTGGTTGGTCCTTGCATCTGTAAAAAGAATTAGAGGGAACGTTGAATACAACTGATACTGGGAAAGGATGTGGTCATGATGTATTTGGCAGAATTCACTGCTCTCTACAGCTTGTGGCATTCCTGTATATTTGAATTTTCATAGCAAACCATGATGTAACATTTAGTAAGATAAGGGGAAATAAATCAGTCATTACCAAATATCAGAATATCGGAATCAGGCTTATTACTAATTATCACTGAGACATGCTATGAAATTTCATGTTTTATGACAGCAGAACAGTGCAATAATTTTCTTAAAAACTATAAATTAAAATAAGAAATGTATACACTAGATGACAACTTTATTAGGTACGCCTGTACATCTGCTCATTAATGCAAGTACCCAATCAACCAATCATGTAGCAGTAACTCAATGCATAAAAGCATGCAGACATTGTCAAGAAATTCAATTGTTGTTCAGAACAAACTTCAGAATGGGAAATAAATGTGACCTAAGTGTCTTTGACCATGGAATCCTTGTTGGTGCCAGATGGGATGGTTTGGGTATTTCAGAAACCACTGATCTACTGGGATTTTCACACACAACAGTCTCCAGAGTTTACAGAGAATGAGGTGAAAAACTAATAAAAACATTCAGTGAGCGGCAGTTCTATGAGAAAAAGTGTCTTGTTAGTGAGAGAAGTCGGAGGAGAATGACCAGGCTTGTTCGAGCTGACAGGAAGGCAGCAGCAACTCAAATAATCACGCATTACAACAGTGGTGTGCAGAAGAGCATCTCTGAATGTGCAACATGTCAAACCTTGATGTGGATGGGCTGCAGGATCAGAAGATCACAAACAGACGCTGAGTGGCCACTTTATTAGGTACAAGAAGTGGCGACTGAGGGCATATTAAAGTAAATATGTAGAGCAACAAAAGAGCAAGAAGTGAGATGGTGTACATAAGTCCATGTTCCATTCCGATATTTGACGATGGAGGGGAAGAAGTTGTTCCTAAAATCTTGGGGGGGTGTCTTTTCAGGTTCCTGTACCTCCTCCCTGGTGGTAGTAATTAGAAGAGGATTCTTAATGATGGTTGCCATCTTTTTGAGGTATCACCGTTTGAAGATGATACTGGGAGGCTAGTGCCCATGATGGAGCTGGCTGAGTTTACAAACTTCTGCAGCTTTATCTGATCCTGTGCAGTGGTGTCTCCACACCATTCAGAATGCTCTCCGTGGAAGCACGGTCCATAGAAATTTCCAAAAGCCTCTGGTGAGAAGCTTTGACGGTGCGAAGGGTTGTGCTCTTGGAAACCTTTGAAATTTTTTTTTCTTCTGTAATTGCAAACGGGACAGAATTTAGTGGGTGATGTTTCAATGCCCAACAATAAGAGTGCATCTTCCAGCAATGAACACAAGGGTTTAACTTGCAGAATGGTACGGTAATGTAACTGTTAGTGCAACGCTTTACAGGGCCTGCTGTAAGATCAGGACTCAGTCTCTGTCGCTGTCCGTGAAGGAGTCTGTATGTTCTCCCCATGCCCGCATGGGGGCATCCCCCCCACATTCCAAAGACATATGGGTTAGGGTTACTGAGTCGTGGGCATGCCACGTTGGTGCCAGAAGCCTGGCAGGCTACTCAGCTCATCTGATTTGTCACAAACAACTTACTTCACTGTGTGTTTCGACGTACATGTGCCAAGTAAAGCTAAGCTTTAAAAAAACTGAAGAAAGAAACAATGTTGGAAAAATGCTTTGCATGCAGTAAAAAAGTTCCGAGTCATGACAGGTGGTTATCATGATGCCATTTCTGCTCAGGGCATGGAGTTTGGAGTTTACCTTCAGCATCCTCTGCAAACAAGTTTGAAAGCTCCTTCCCGTGTGTACGTGGGTTTCCTCCAAGTTCTCTGGTTTCCTCCCACAGTCCAAAGCCATAGCAGGTTAATTGGTCATTATAAATTGTCCTGGGATTAGGCTCGGGTTAAATCAGTGGGTTACCAGGCGGTGTGGTTCGTTGGGCCAGAAGGGCCCGTTCGGTGCCGTATTTCTAAATTTAAGAAAACTTCAGAGAAGTTTATTGTGATAACTACAGAGAAGAGTGTTCTATGGTTCATTGGAGAAGACATTACAAATTTCATCAAATTGTCAGTGCACTTAGATAGATTTTGCCCCTGTGGCAAGGAAGTGATACCAGTTGTTTGCTAAGAATGGATGCTTTCATAGATTTTTAATGGCATTTTACCATTTCTACTTGCCAAACAATCAGAGACAAAATAGTCTATGTGAAGAGACAAAGAATATTGAGGAACCAATTAGAACCAATTCTTCTCAACCAATCAGAATGAGAAGTACAGGGTCTGAACCAATAGATGTTGCCATTGTCCATTCAATGTTAAATTGGACAAGAGGACACAGGGTAATTAACAGACAGTGAGCTCAAAAGAAAGTTTAAGTAGAGATGTACACAATTGTAAAAATCACCAACAGTAAATAAAATATGTACAAAAGAGACACTGTTGCTCCACTATTATTTTCTTTTTGATTTTTGTCACTTTTTGTCTTCTTTTGCTGTTATTGCACTACTTATTTAATAACCAGGTTGGAGGTAACCTCCAACCTAATAGCATGAACATTGATTTCTCCTTCCAGGTGTTATATTTTCCCTCCCCAGCCATCTTCTTTTATTTCCCACTCTGGCTTCCTACCTCTTTCCCTCACCTGCTTATCACCTCCCCCTGCTGCACCTTCTTCTTCCCTTTCTCCCATGGTCCATTCTTCTCTCCTATCAAATTCCTTCTTCTTCAGCCCTTTATATTTTCCACCTATCACCTCCCAGCTTCTTACTTCATCTCCCTCATCCACCCACCTGGCTTCACCTAGTAGAGCCTAGCTTATTTTCCTTCTCTTCCCTCACCTTTATATTCTGCATCTTCCCTTTCCCCCACTCACCCCTTCCTTTCCAGCCCTGATGAAGGGTCTTGGTCTGAATCCTCCACCGGTTATTCCTCACCACAGATACTGCCCGACCTGCTGAGTTTCTCCAGCATTTTGTATGTGTTACTTAATTTAATTATATATGTGTATTTTGTATATATTTTTTTCTTACTGTAATTTAGTTTTTTTTTATTAAGTATTGCAATGCACTCTTGCCACAAAACAATGTTTCATGATGTATACCAGTGTTAATAAACTTGATTCTGACTCACACTTCTAAATAACCATTTGTCAGTAAATTGAAAATTGGTTTATTATTGTCACAGGTACTGAGATACAGTGAAAAATGTTTTGCATGCAATCACAGATCATTGAGATTGTACAAGAGATGAGCAACAATAGAATTGGGAATAAAGAAAAAGTGCAGTGCAGACAGATAATAAGGTGCAAGACTGTACCGAGGTAGAGTGTGGGGTCAAGAGTGCAAGAGGATCGTTCAGTAGTTTTATACCAGTGGGATGGAAGCTGCCCTTGAGTTTGGTGGTATGTGCCTTCAGGATTTTGTATCTTCTGCCCAGTGTTAGGGTTGAGTGAGGTCTTTACAGAGGCAGCGGGAAGTGTAGACTTGAATCAAAGAGGAGAGGCTGCTTCCATGATGTGCTGAGCTGTGTCCACAACTCCCTGCACTTCTTGCAATCTCAGACAGGCAAGTTGCCCACCCAATCCGTGCTACATCCAGCAATGACTTCCAAAATCTAGGGGTCTTTGAAAGATCACTTGACTATTTTCAGTTCTTTTCAAATCATTCTCTTCTTTGAGTCTCTCTTTTTATTTATTTAGTTGTTTGTCTGTTTATTTATTTAGAGATACGGCACAGAACAGCCCCTTTCAGCCCAATGAGCTGCACTGCCCAAACTATGATGCACTTATTTAACTGTAGCCCAATCACAGGACAATTTACAATGACCATGTGACCTACTATCCGGTACATGTTTGGACTGGGGGAAGAAATGGAAGCACCCAGAGGAAATCCACATGCTCATGGGAATTACCTTCAAACCTTTTACAAAGGACACCTAAATTGAACTATGAACTCTGATAGCACAAGCTATAACAGTGTTGTGCTAACTGCTATGCTATTTTGGTGCCCCATTTTCTCTCTCTCTAAACAATATAAGGTGAAATAAACCATAGTAATTATCAGTATCAGAATGAAGTTTATTATCAGTGACATATGTCGTACAGTTTTTTTTATTTTGTGGCAACAGTACAGAGCAATACATTTAAATATTACTATAAGCTACAAAAATAAATATCTGTAGTTAAGAAGAGAGCAAAAAGTGAGGATGTGTTTGTGGGCTTATGAAATCTGATGGTCAAGGGGAAGAACCTGTTCCTAAAACTTTGACTGAATGTCTTCAGGCTCCTTGATGGTAGCAATGAAAAGTGGGCATATCCTGGATGATGAGGGTCCCTAATGATGGATGCTGTCTTCTTGAGGCATGGCCTATTGAAGATGTTCTCGTTGGTGGGGAGGCTAGTGCCCATGATGGAGATGGCTGAGTTTACAACACTTTGCAGCTTTTTCCAATCCTGTGCGCTGGTGCCTTGACACTAGACGATGATCCAACCAATCAGAATACTCTCTATGTTACATCTGTAGAAATGGGCGAGAAACTTTGGTGACATGCCTTGATGATGCAAAGACCATTTGATTATTGCCAGTTCTTTTAAATCGTTCTCTTCTTTGTATCTCTCTCTCTCTCTCTCTCTCTCTGTGTCTTCCTCTATTTTAGCTTGCAAGCGTAAAGAACAAGAGCAAAACAGAGACCGAGCTACCACCCCCAAAAAGCAAAGGCTTGTCTTCACCGACCTCCAGCGCCGCACCCTGATCGCCATTTTCAAAGAGAACAAACGACCCTCCAAAGAGATGCAGATCACCATTTCTCAGCAGCTGGGGCTCGAGCTCAACACGGTCAGTAACTTCTTCATGAACGCCCGCAGACGCAGCATGGACAGATGGATAGATGAGCCGTCCGGTGCGAACCTTCCTCCGGCTTCAGCTGCAAGCACTTTTACCAAAGCGTGACAGAAAGGGGAGAGAGTGGGCCGCACCCAGCAATAGCGCCCTGCCACTGCGCTCTGGAAGTCAGACTAAACAAAAACAACAACAAAACCAAAAAAAAAAGGCTTTAAACCAAATAAAAGACACGATTTTTAAAGATAAATAAATTCCAAAGAAAAATCCAATCGGAGACACGTGTTCACCTTGCTCCATACCAGGATTATACGGGGGCTGGTCAGGAGATAGGCTGGACTTGTGTCGCTGGCTGTTCACGCGGGTCAGGAAGCACATAAAAGTACATATTCGGGTAATTTTCATGACAAACTCTCGCACTATAAAGGTCATTGTAGAATAGTCTGTATGAGAAGATGACCTAACAATTGACTAAATATATTAAACAAAGAAGTGTTTGTTGATACTTAAGTCTGGATAGAATTTCTTTCCTAAATGTCTCTGTAACCAAAGAAGATGAAACAAACTTGTGTAAGGATTGGAGTCGTAACGAACTTTCTCCCCACTCCCCAATCTCCCTCACACCCCCCCCCCACCCTCCCCTCTCCTCCCTCCAACAAACAAAGAAAGATCGAAAATTGATTTGTCACTCAAAGGCTAATTGCAGAAACGAGAGGATAACGTGTGCCAATAGCAGCAGCTGCCTTAATGATACTCCCAAGGGATGGTACTACACGACTTGTTGTTGCAATACCTACAAGATGACTTGTGCCATATACAATACCAAAAAAAAACAAAACAGATCTTTTATTTCCACAAATATAAAATCTTTTTTAAATGTCTCGGGCTATCCTATGAGGCAATGGCGTCACTGGAAACTGAAATTAAAAATGCGGGTATAGTACCATCTAACGATAAAGGTTCTTTTTCACTGAACTAATTTGCTTTTGCTGTGGAAACTAGGCACCTTGACGAAGACAAAATTAAAAGCTAGTATAATTTAGAAAAAACTTACCAGATTCACAAAAGAACCAAAAATAATCAAGATTTTGGTATGTAAGAGTAATAACATTATGACAAATATTCATTGTTAAACATGAATATTAAGGTACTATTAAGGCACAGATGAAATGTCTGATCAGTATGTCGCTAAAACTCCTCTAATGTTGTTTCTGTCTTGTGATGTAGTAAAGCTTGATTCTTTAACCAAATCTAGTAGTATTAAGTAGGAAGCAGATATGCTTCCGGTTGTGAACTTTGTAGAGACACTTATAGTGAGAACCAAAGAGGCTACCTCACTGAATTTCAATTTGTGATTTTAAAATCACGTCTGATACCAAAGATTTCCTTGCACGATCTGCGTTTTGAAACTGCTCCCGCTCTCAACCTCTCCGCCCGGTACAACTGCAAACATGCCCCCGGTACAAATTCTTCCAACCTTCCTTTGCCATGCAGGAGACGACTAGCAGAGAGTGACCACAAGATGAGTGCCTTGCTTGAACCAAAGCGATGACTATTTGTAGACCCCTGTGCTTTGAAACTTGTGTGTAAACCTCAGTTTTAGAATCAAGTGTTTTCTGCTTGAAGCCTTTCACTCGTTGCGAAGTTCGGGGAGGGGGGTGGTTTAACTAATTTTATTGAGTCAATTGGGATAGAGAGGGAGGGGGTACTATCCTTGGATTTAAATCTGGAAGGTGGGGTTAACCATTCTGCCTCAGGCAATTGTCTTGGCTTAAATCAGAGTTGCACCCTGGATAATGCATGGTATTAGTGCACATGCTTTGTCAATTTATTAAATGGAAGTGTGAGAGTCTGGGATGGTTATTAAAGCAATTTCTTCAGAAATGTCAATGTTCTTTTGCATTGTTGCAAAAAGCATAATACAAGCCTTCAGTTTTGTGTGTGTGTGTGTGTGTGTGTGTGTGTGTGTGTGTGCGCGCGCGCGCGTGTATGAGTTTATTTATTTAATTTATGATTTTTATTTGCTCATCCACATTTGAAACATTATGTTTTTATTAGTCATTGCAGGCATAACTAAGTTTATAATGAGTTGGGGGAAATGATGCCCAAATCTGGGTTATGGAGACCGCTGGGAGGATGGGTGGTCCATTCACTCTGTCTGCAAACACTTAGGGAAGAGAGTTGAAGATCTTCAAATATTCTTCATACAGCTCGCATCCTCCTCTCCTGAGGCACTCTTCATGATACATCTGAAATGAAAGTACTTTGAGGAAAAGGAGCAATTAGTCAAAAAATATGAATTCACATTAAACTGATGGTTGCATTAAGATTAATTCAGAAAAATTCCACCACATCCAAAGAGTTTATTAATACTAGTCAAGGGTGTCAATGAAGCGGATATTTCTCTTCAATAATGACAACCTAAGATAAAATGACAATATTCCTCTGCCCACTGAAATATGCCTTATTGTGATCAACTTCTGAATATTCCCATAGAGGTGGCTTAGGTAATGTCTCACAGTGTGGGATTTGAAGGACATGTAGTTACGTATTCAGTGTCATGTTTGGTTCCACCATAACATCTGGGTCCATTTGGGATTAAGCATTTTTTATATTTTTGCATGGATGAAAAGAAATCAATAGGTAAATGAACTTAGTCTCAGCTGGGATTATGTGCTGACGAACCCGTGCTGATGAACAGCTCGTCATATTGTAGGCTCCTGTCAATGAAATTGAAAATAAAAGGTTACAGCAGCTTCCCAGAATCTTTTTTCCCTCTCCCCCTTCCCTTTTCTTGCATTCCCCCACTTTAGCTCCCTTCTTACCTGTGGTGAACCATGTATACCTGTCTGGACACGCCCCCCCCCCCCCCCCCCCGCTGACTGCTCCTGTGGCTCCTCCCACAGACCCCGTATAAAGGCGATTGTGTCACAGTCCAGGACAGACGTCCAGCATGGATGTGGTCCATTTTACTGCTAATAAAAACCTTTCAGTATTTACTCTATTTCCAGTCTTTTGGAGTTATTGATAGTGCATCATTACCCCATCTCAAATCCTCACCTACCTATCACCTCCCCCTGGTGTTCCTCCTCCTTTCCTTTGTCCCATAGTCCACTCTCTTTTCCTATCAGGTTCCTTCTTCTTCAACCCTATCACCTTTCCACCTATCACTTCCCAGCTTTTTACTTCATCCCCCACCCCTGCCCACCAGTCTTGTACTCCTTCCCCACCATTTTATTCTGGCTTCAGCTTCCCCCCCCCCCTTTCCTTTCCAGTCCTAAAGGGTCTCAGCCCAAAATGCCAACTGTTTAATCCTCTCCATAGATGCTGCCTGACCTGCTGAGTTCCTCCAGCATTTTTTATATGTGTGTACACCATAATTACTGCACAGAGAAACCCCCTACCCAAAATAACCTCAAAAGAAAAGCTTGTAACAACACCAATAAAAATTTCAGACCCTATTTTACACGGAATATATACATTATGCAGTGTTTCTACATGTGAAGCAATGGAAAGGCATATTTAGTAATGCACTCATAGTTTAAATGAATTATTCTTTCATTATTTGTGAAATAAACTCCAGTTCACTGTATAGTCTCTATATTTAATTAATAACATAACTGATCACTTTCTATACAGTAGTGGTAATATTTCCAGTGACAATCCCCAGTTAAGTAAATGGACTGCGGAGCAAGTACAATCATTTTTTTAGGCAATGTACCACTCAAGAGGGATTGACTGAGCAACCAAAGGGAACGTTCTCATTTGCACATCTACAAACCCATTGTCGCCCATCTCCATTTCAGCTCTTAACACAGAACGTGTGCACTAACATTCTGGTGAGACATGACTGGCTTGAATGATACCAAAGAATATACCAAAGTTTCTATCACCGCGGGTGGGCTTGTAACACAGACCGTGCAAGTTTTGACAATTTCTCAGAAATACCTCAACTATTAATGTATAGTTTGTGTGATAAGATACTAGCTAGTTTTGGAAATTGTGACTTGAAGCTTTATACTGTTAAATTATAATTTTGCAGAAGGTAGCATGTATACTTTGATGCGTTTCATGGAAGACATATGAATGTTATGGCGATGAACTAGAAAGATGATGCTGGTTGTTAAAGGACCCCCGAGTTTACACTTTTCATACTTTTACAGTCCTTTGAGGTAATTTTATGTTCATATGTGTTTCTTTCAGAGTCATGTCTTAATACAGTATTTATAAGTGTTATGTGTTCAACTGTAACTGATAAAAGACGATGAACTGAACTTATGATTTATGCATGAATATGTACTCTTTATAGAGCTAATGTATGGTTAGTATTGGAAAATGATTGATTTTAAATCCAGATTTCATTTTGAATAGGAGTTATGCATGGAAACTGTTATTTGTTGCATATTGTGGAAGAATTTTGTATATATTGTGTTTGTGATGACACTGATTGAACCGAGAGGTGCTGAGGTGGTGTGTTAACCACAGGTGGTGTCAGCTGTGCCTATGGTTAAGGAGAATTAAGCAAACCAGCCTTTCTAGAGGTGTTTGGTATCTAACAGCGCAAGGCCAGCTGTAGAGTACAGATAGGAAGGCAGTAAGTGAGAAAAGTTGTCCATGATTCTGTGTATAAATTTGAAAAAAAAGTTAAAAAAAAGCTTGAACAAATGGTGATCTTGACAATACAGCTTAGGCAAAGCATTAAAAATATCCCTACTAGCTTTTTTTCAAAGTAGATGCTCTTTTATCTCATGGAAATACCCATTGAATCAAAATAAGTGACTTTTATGTTAGTAAATGGACAATCAACATAGGTATTGTAAGATTTTTCTCAGAATACCATTTTCTCCAAGCTTATTTTAAGGAAGTTCACATTTATAATGAATAATTAAGACTGGCATTCTGGTTCTGTTGAGCTAGAAAAAAATGGCTCTACATATTTTATGTTACTGTGAACAGTAGCTGGACTCTGCAGAGTTTAATCTTCAGCTAAAATCTTCATTGTTCTAAAAGGCAAAGAAGGGGATGAGGAAATCATTTAATTGGATTATTTCCATAGAGTTAAGTGGGCTCATAATTTTCAAGAATATAACTCATTAAAGTTTATTGTCTCTGTGAAACAGAAGGAATGAAAAAAAAGCTAATGACAGGCAACGTAGTGAACAGCAAGGCAAAAGATACTAGAAGTGTGTGGGATAAACACAAGAGATTCTGCAGATGCTGGAAATCAGACTAACACACACAAAATGCAAGAGGAACTCAGGCTAGGCAACATCTATAGAGGACCTGAAATGTCCATAAGACCATAAGATATATGAGCAGAATTAAGCAATTTGGGCCATCGAGTCTGTGGCACCATTTCATCTTGGTTGATCCATTTTCCTCTCAGCCCCAACCTCCTGCCTTCTCCCTGTATCCCTTCACGCCTTGACTAATCAAGAATCTATCAACCTCTGTCTTAAACATACCCAATGACTTGGCCTCCACAGCCACATGTGGCAACAAATTCCACAGATTCACCTCTCTCTGTCAACTGTTTATTCCTTTCCATAGATGCTGCCTGGTCTGCTGAGTTCCTCCAGCATTTTGTATGTGTTTCTCTGGAGGAGTGAGGCATTTGACTGACCTATATATCAATAAGTTCTGCTTTGTGAGGTAAGCCAGTCTAAAGTTGAAAGAGGTACATGGATTTTATTTAGAACATAGTAACATAAAGTGAAAAGAATCTAAATTTCTAATTCCACACTGTCTTCATACAGTAGATAGATGCAATTACATTGCTATAACATCTCTGTGTGTTAATTGGCCTTTGGATATTGGACTGTGGTCTTGAGTTCAGGGATTCTGCTTCTAGCCAACATGAAGTGATGTGTGTGGAATGATTGCTGGATTAAGGAAAATGTCAACCCAAAGTATGAACAGATTGCAGTATAGATGGTGAATTAATCGAGTTTGCTATCTTCAGTTTCCTGTCCGCTACACAATGGAAGAGCTATTTTGCTATAAAGAGGTGGGTGGTCAGATCTAATTGTCATGTGGGATTTGATTCACATTTCTGGTGGTTTTGTGTTCCCACTCTCTCAGATACAACATTGTAATTTCCTAAGGGCCCCATTTTAGTGAACACGGGAGGATTGTCAAAGTCAAAGTTGAATTTATTGTCATATGCACAAGTATGTGTCCGAGATTTGCAGTGAAGAACTTACTTGCAGTAGTTTTACATCTTAGAAACATCATTCACAAGAGGAAACATAAATTAAACATTTGTCACTGACTAGTTATGAGTCTGCTGCACTGTTCCATCCTGGTTGATTTATTATCCCTCTCAACCTCTTTCTCCTATCTTCTCCCCATAACCTTCAATAACCCTGAGTAATCAAAGTCTCTGCTTTAAATATACCCAATGAATTGGTCTCCACAGCCATCCATGGCAATGAATTCCAAAGATTCACCACCTTCTGGCTAAAGAAATCCTCCTCATCTCTGTATAAAGGGATGTCACTCTATTCTGAAACTGTGCCCTCTGATCCTAGACTTACCCATTATAGGAAACATCCTCTCCACTTCTACTCTGCCTAGGCCTTTCAACGTTAGATAGGTTTCAATGAGGAAATCCCCCCTCATTCTTCTAAACTCCAGCGAGTACTGATCCAGAGTCATCAAATGCTCCTCATACATTAACCCTTTCATTCCCAGAATTATTCTTGTGAACCTCCTCTGGACCTTCTCTGAAGCCAGCTCATCGTTTCTTAAATAAGATCATACCTCATGAAACTACCAGCTTCTGGTCTAAACCATATTTATACAACTACAAATGCAGATAGGTGAGCTCACTCTGATTTTGCTAGCTGACCCTTTCCTCTTGTCTCCGAGGCATCAAAAAGCTTAGCAGGTTGTGAAAGTCTGGTATGAAGTAAGAGATGTCAGTCTCGGCAGGAAAGTGGAGTTACATACCAAATATTTCAGAAATCCGTGCACACATGGGGGTGAAATACAATGCTAACTAGCATTCCACATGAAGCAATCCATCACCGAGTGACCCGCCTTCACCATCACTATTGGTGATTATGTAAAAGAAGTTGAAGTCAGCATATTTTAAGCTGACAAGCAGATTCTGTTACAGTCAGGGCAGACCTTGAACCAGATATCTGTGGCTGCTGAATATGTGATATTGTTTCTGGAAATGTATTCAAGGTGTAAAATTGTGTTATCCCAACTTCATGGATATTTTTGTCAGAGTGACCACATTCAACTTGATGGCTCCAAATCTGTTCCCAATAAACAAAAGGCAGGTACTAATCTAGCTTCTTTGTACAGGTTGTTTATTAGTGGCTTTGACTGGCTGGGAGCAAGAGTCCATCCACCCAACATTTCAGACTTGGAATTGGTTGACAATAAAGCATCTAGATTTCTAATCCTGGTGCCCGTTTTCCCTATTTGCTGAAATTCTGAACTACTTTTCCACCTCTTACCCTCAGTCCTTAGTGAATGGTAATGATAAAATAAAATTAAACTTTAATCTAAGAATGGATTTCACCACAGTGGTATTGTGGCGATAAATCAAAGTTCAAAGTAAACTTACTATCAAAGTACATAGGTATATGTCACCATAGTGTCATAGAGTCATATAGAAAAGTACAGCATAGAAACAGGCCCTTCAGCCCATCTAGTCCGTGCTGAAAACATTTAAACTGCCTGCTCCCATTGACTACACAAGGACCATAGCCCTCATACCCCTCCCATCCATGTACCTATCCAAACTTTGCTGTTATATATACCATGCAGTACTAGCCTGAGATTCATTTTCTTGTGGGCATTCACAGTAGATACAAAGAAATACAATTAGCATCAATGAAAAATAGAACACAAGCAAAGATGGTCAAACAACAAATGTGCAAAGGAAAGTAAACTGTGCAATACAAAAATAAAACAAAGACAGAACTAAATAAATAATAAATAATACTGAGAACATGAGTTATGGAGTCCTTGAAAGTGACTCCATAGGTTGTGGAATCAGTTCAGAGTTGCGGTGAGTCAAGTTATCCACACTGGTTCAGGGGCCTGATGGTTGAAGGATAATAACTGTTTTTTACTCAGCTCTAGAACTAGCCATTTTGCCCATAATGCTGTGCTGAAACAGTTAAAAATCAAATCAAAAACACCCAAATACTAATCCCTTCTACCTAAACAATGTCCATATCTCTCCCCGCCTGCTCTATCTAAGCCTTTCATAATCTCATAAACCTCCAGCAGATCTTTCCTCAGGTATCCGGTTCCTGAAAATCCGGTGTGGGACTTAAGGCTCCTGCACCTCTTTCTCAATTATCCTTTCCTTGCCTGCTAGCCCAGGTTGTTCATCTGTTTTCTCTATCTGCTAAAATTCCAAAATACTTTTCCAACTCTTATCCACGGTAAATGATAATAATGGTAAAAAGAAGCTGAATTATAATTTAATGATTGATTTCAGCACAGTGGTATTGTGATTATAAAACCATGTGAACTGGCACTGACTCTGTAATTTGCCTCACCGCTTATTGCACTTATTACATATTTCATATTTCCCTGGGCATAGAAAGAGGTAATTTGACCTATCAAGCCTATGCTAGCCGTCAGATCTATCTTCTTCTTCCACTGACTTTCCCTGTAACCTCTTCTCCCCACATACTCATTAGCATACCTAATTAACCAAATTGCTGGAAAACTAATATTTATTTCCTGTTAACATTTTGATTTGGCAGTTTGGTTATGTTCTACAGAACAGTTAGTCATAGAATCTAGAGCACAACAGCACAGAAAGAGGCCCTTCAGCCTATCTAGTCCATGCTGAACTGTTAGACTGCCTAGTTCCTTTGATCCTGGACCATAACCCTCCACACCCCTCCCATCCATGTCCTCATCCTGATTTATCTTAAATGTTGAAATCGAATCCACATCTACCACTTCCACTGGTAGCTCATCCTACCCTTGTACAGTTCTCTTAGTGAAGAAGTTCCCTTTCAGGTTCCCTTTAAACATTTCACCCTTAATCCATGACCCCAAGTTCTAGTCTCATCCAACCTCTGTGGAAAAAGCCTGTTTGCATTTACCCTACCTATACCCTTGATAATTTGGTATACCTCTCTCAAATCTCTCCTTATTCTCCTACAATCCAGGAAATAAAGTCTGATCCTATTCAACCTTTCCCTATAACTCAGGTCCTCAAGTCCCAGCAACATCCTTCATTACTTCCTACAACATTCGGCACATGTGCCCTATCTGGCTATCGGAAGCTGGACAACGGAAAACAGCACCTACCTAATCCACAAATAGTTCACACCAATCCAGCTACAGTTTACTCCCTTCTTTTATGCGTGTAACGAGGGTTCCATCCTAGATTTAGTCAAAACCTTCATCAGATAACTACATAACGGCTTGGTGAATCTTTCTGTCTCACAAATTGTAACTGTAGTCTAACTGGAAAGTTTCTCAGGCCTTCTTGCAGGTTTTCCTTTTAGAGATACAGCATTGCAACAGGCCTTACCAGCCTAACGAGCCCATGCTGTCCAATTACACCCATGTGACCAATTAGCCTACTCACCTGTACGTCTCTGGCACGTGGGAGGAAACTGGAATACCCGGAAGTAACCCACACAGTCACAGGAAGAACTTGCAAACTCCTTGTGGACTGCAGTGGGAATCGAACACTGATACTCGAGTAGTGTTACGCTAACTGCTACAGTACCGTGCCGCCACCACGGGAACAGAAAGAAGACAACTGAGTATCAGAAGAATCTGAAAGAGTAGAGAGCACGAGCGCCCAGGTCCCTTCTACAGCTCGCAGGACCACACACCTCGCATCTCTCCCTTCCCTCGAGAGACCACTTCCCAGATGACTATTTTAGAATATGGCTGGCCATTGGTGGGAGAGGAATCTTGCAACGAATACTCCCCCTGCCCCCACATACACAGTGACTCTTTGCTGCTTTCTCTTCAGTTCAGTGGACACTGATTGGCAGTTTGGCAAGGAGTTCCATCGCCCAAGGGAGCTATTGTACTGGACGTCTCCAGGGAGGGGTCCCTCTTTGGCTAAACAGCCAACTGTTTATCTGGAGACATAAATAATGGAACCTTGTTCCATTTAGCGATTTCTCAGTTCATATCTGCAACTTTAAGCCTAAATTTGAATATTGAAGGTGTGTCAATAGAAGTGTTTTTAAGGAACAGAACAGTTTGGGGCACCACAGTCGTGAGAGTTCAGAGTTCAATTCCTGCCACTGACTGTAAGGAGTTTGTACGTTCTCCCCATGACTGCGTGGGTTTCCTTTGAGTGCTCCGGTTTCCTCCCACAGTCCAAAGACGTACCAGTTTGTAGGTTAATTAGTTGTCAAAGCTTGCCTGTGATCAGATTAATCAGTCATTCTAAACTGTCCCATGATTCAGCTTGTGTAAATGGGTGGGTTGCTCATTGGCCTGGAAGGGGCTGTTCCGTGCTGAGTCTTTAAATAAATAAAAAGCAAATGTCTTTCCGGTAAAGAACAATTTTGCACCATCCTGTTATCCATACTTCTGAATCTGCAATGAACCACACAATAGCATCTTCACCAGAAAGATTACAGATTGCGTGCACGATGAATTTTCCAATTTAAGACTCTGGAACCTGATACAGTATAAATTTAGACAGCACTGGCTAAGTAGTATCTCATCTGATAATTCATTGTATTAAATTCATATATTCAACAAGGACAATCAGTGCTCAATGCTTATGATGATAAAACATGCAGTGTTGTCAGATAATCCACGCCAATCTCAGTTTAGCATCTGGTGATGGGGAGGAAAAAGCACTTTTATTATAGGAAGTTTTGAATGAGCAATATCTATAATTCACCCAGGAAGATATTTGCATGAAAACACTGTTTTCCTTCAGATGATAACCTTCAATATTAACTATTTTAATGTCCTTTTCTGCACCACGTTGTATTAATAAACACCTTCATTCGTCTGTTTCAAGAAATTAAACTGATTACATATTGATCAAAGATACTTGTTGTAACTGCAATCTAACATAGTCATTCAGAATTTAATCATAGTTACCTTCGTTAATATAGCCATAGACCTTCAAAAAGCAGGTTCTATATTATGAAGTAATGCCATCATTGTTAGATGACACTATCCAAATTCTGCTACATTAATCACACATGATATGATTTATTAAATAGAAAACTCTGAGCAAGTATTTTGTATTGGGAGATGGTCCACTTGGGATATATAATGCACAATTGTCAGCCAATTGCAGTTAAACTATTAAAATAGCAAAGAATTTTAACATTTTTGAGGCAATTTTGAAAGTTGGGATTGAATCAAATGTTTTCAAGTGTAAATTTATTGATGACTCTGTACGGTCTTCAAATATAATACTTCAACGTATTATTGCCTGACTCTAAATGACCCGACCCTTTACTGTAACTCCATGTATAGTTTAATATGAGGCCATACTGGTTTCGTGAATATTACACTTTGCCCTATTTGATATTGTTAATAAAGTCTTATTTATATTTGTTGTAGCTGTCTAAGATTCCAGTGGATTTTTGAATATAAGGGTATCTTAGTTTTGTTATAATTTGAGTACCAATAAACATCAGCTGTTTATTGCGAATGAAACCAAAGATGAACATTTCCATGCTGTGGTAATACACATTTTCTATGTAAAAAAAAAATGTCATTTTACGTCACCGCTGAGGTGCAGATGGTATTGTGAAGTTGCCACTGTTGTATAATGCTTTCATGTTGTTATCGCCTGTTTTGGAGAATAATGATCTTCCACAGGGAGAATTAAAGAAATAACGTGGCATTCAGCGTGTTGAATCGGTGTGGTATTATTTGACTGAATCTTTTGTCTGATATTTTTCATTAATTATTTTTTGAGAGGGAAACATAATGAAGTCAGGATTTTCTGCATTCCGACTGCAAAGTTTCTTTGTGTACAGATATAAATACCACCTTAGCACATGGTTCTTGAAAATTGGCTGCAACTCTTTATTTAAAAGTTAGCTTTGCCACTGGACCTACAGTATTTCATGATGTCTTATCTACTGTGAAATGCAATTATTAAATGTAGACACTCTGTTTCAGTGTTGTAAAGCTTTTAAAATGGATAAGTGTTTGGCACTTTATACAGTTACCTAACGCTTGATATATAATCTGGTGTTTAGGTACTATAATCTTGTCACAGACTCTCCACCAAAGGCACAATTGTGTCTATTTTTTTCTGCATCTTGTCAAAAATCACTTATTTGTTCATGCTTTTCTGGCATTACTGTGCTGTAAATTTTGACATTTATGTTTAATAAATTATTTTATATTCATTCACTAATACCCGAGTCCAAAATTTGGCTTTCTTAACCCAACCCGAATCAAAATCATATGCAGTTGCATAAAAGAAATTGCAGCAAATACCAAGTAATTCTTACAGAGCAAAAAGCATACATTTACAGTATATTTTGCTGAAAAATACAGAGTGAAAACTTGCTTTAAACATTTTTATTTTCAATACCTTATGGTGTAAACAGTTTGGGACCAGTTATTTCTATGTCGAGCCTAATTCATTGAAGTTACATTTGTTTTTATAAACAATTACACATAAGCTATACCAGCATTAGCAAAATCAGAATCATGTTTAATATCATTGGTATACGTTGTGAAGTTTGTTATTTTCTGACAACAGTCTATTGAAATACAGAATAACAATAAAATATCGACTATAAGTTACAATATGAAATATATACAAAAAAATTAATTAAATCAGTAGTTCAAAAGGAGAGCAAAAAAAGAGAAAAGTACCGAGGTAGTGTTTGTGGGTTCATTGTCCATTTAACAGTGGAGGGGAAGAAGCGGTTCCTAAAATGGTGAGTGTGTGTCTTCAGGCTCCTGTACCTCCTCCCTGTTGGTAGTAATGAGTAGAGGGTGTGTCCTGGGTGATGGGGGTCCTTAATGATGAATGCTGCCTTCTTGAGGGTGTCCTGGGTGCTGAGGAGCCTAGTGCCCATGATGGTGCTGGCTAAGTTTACATCTTTCTGCAGCTTTTCCAATCCTGTGCAGTGGCCCCTCCATACCAGATGGTAATGCAGCCAGTTAAAGTACTCTCCGCAGTGAGAAGTTCAATGTGAAATGTTTACTCTGTTTAAATGGAGTTGTGAATCTACGCCAATGGCCAATTACGAAGCTGCTGTAATTACTGTTCAATGATCGTCACCTTATTCCTTTAGAATAATCTATATCCTGGTAAACTGTGAAATAACGTGATTATTTTTCTCCTATTTTGTCTGTCCCACATTTTAACTTCTCTGACATGTGCACAGAGACATTCCACAAACAGTACTTCATGGGTCCATGCAAACACACATCTATCTTTAACAACACACACAATATGCAGGAGGAACCCAGCAGGCCAGGCAACATCTAAGGAAATGAGTTAACAGTCGACGTTTCCGACCAAGACCCTTCTTCAGGACTGGAAAGAAAGAGGAAAGATGCCGGAATAAAAAGGTCGGGGTGGTGGGGCAGGGGTAAGAGGGATAGGTAGAAGATGATAGGTGAAGCCAGGTGGGTGGAAAAAGTCAAATGCTCGAGAGGAAGGAATTTTATAGGAGAAGAGAGTGGACAAGAGGAAAAAGGGAAGGAGGAGGGTAGCCAGGGGAAGGTGATGGGCAGGTGAGAAGAGGTAAGAGGCCAGAGTGAGGAATAGAAGAAGAGGGGAGGAGGAATCAATATTCATGCCATCAGGTTGGAGGCTACACAGACAGAATAGAAAATGTTGCTCCTCCAAGCTGAAGGTGGCCACCTCATGGCACAAGAGGAGGCCATGGACCGACATGTCAGAGGAGGCCACATCGGGAGCGCTCATAAAGGATGACCCCAGAAGATTTGCAGGTGAAGCATTGCCTCACCTGGAAGGACTGCTAAGGCCCTGAACGGAGGTGAGGGAAGAGGTGAATGGGCAGGTGTAGTACTTTGGCCGCTGACAGGGTTAAGTGCCAAGACAGAGATCAGTGAGGAGAGAGGAATGGACAAGGGAATCACAGAGGGAGAATGTGGCTTTATGTTGCACCTGCACGATTACAGCACATTTCATAACCATAGGACTTGGTAAGGCAGCTCTCCAACCAACAAATGTACAATTCTGATTTGATTAGATGCAAATGATGCGTTTCAATGTACCTGCGACAAATACAGCTAATATTTATATTTTATCTTTAAGACATTGATTAGTTTGGGTGAAATATTGTGTTCAGTTTTGGTCATTTTGCTTGTAGAAACGATGCCATTCAGCTGGAAAGAGAGCAGGAAAGATTTGGGAGGGGGGGAAGGGTTGTCAGGGATGAGGTGACTAAGTTGGGGCATCACAGTAGCGCAGTGGTTAGCACAGTGCTCTACAGTACTAGCAACCTGGGTTCAATTCCTGCCTCTGCCTGTAAGGAGTTTGCACATTCTCCCCATCCAGTTTCCTCCCACAGTCTAAAGTTGCACCGGTTAGCAGGTTAACTGGTCATTGTAAGTTGTCCTGTGATTAGGTTAGAATTGCTGAGCGGCAGGGCTCGAAGCACTGGAAGGGCCTGTTCTGTACTGCATCTCAATAAATAAATAGGTAAGTGCTGGTTAAAGAATGAGCAGGCTAGGAATTTACTTACAGCAGTGCAGGAGAATAGAGTTCAGTTTTATTTGTCAGACATATATTGAAGCATAATAACATGCATATGTTTTGATTACGACAAGATTCAAAATATCTAATATGGGGTAATCCTGTCAAAGTGTTTTAAACCATGAGGGACATGGATGGGGTGAGTATTCCCAGCCTTTTCCCCAAGGTTGGGGAATCAAGATACAGAAGGTATGGGTTTAAGGTGAGAGGGGAGAGACAATGCTTTCACCCAGAGGGTGGTCTGTATATCGGATGAACTGTCAGAGAAAGTGGTTGAGCCAGGTACATTACCACCATTTAACAGACACTTGGACAGGTACATGGCTAGGAAATGGTCAGAGGGATATGAGCCAAATACGGGCAAATTAGATTGGCTTAGATGGGCTGATGTTCAGCATACAACAGATGAGTAACAGGGCCTGTTTCTGTGCTGAGTAAGTCCATGACTGATGCTCACGGCAACATGTGGCAGCCTGTTTGACTATAACAAGGTCCAACTAAGTGTTTCGGAAAGATAATATTGATCTTGATTCAGGGAAGACCTGTATTGGGGCAGACAGGATTTTGGTTAAGGGCTGCACTAGTACAACCTCACCACTGCCAGGGCTCTTCTCCTTTGAGTACTTTAGAGCAGTAACTAGGCGCTCTGCTTTCTACTGTGTTCAACAGAGATTCTAGAATCAGGTGGCACTTCAGCAATTTGAAAAACTCCTGCACGTGATGCAAAGAGAGGGTTTGGATTGGAGTGGGTTCAAAGAAGGTTCACAAAAATGATTCCAGAATTGAAAGGCCTGTCATATGAGGAGTGTTTGATGGCTCTGGGCCTCTACTCACTGGAATTCAGAAGAATGAGTGGAGATCTCATTGAAACCTATCGAATGTTGAAGGGCCTTGATAGAGTGGATGTGGAGAGGATGTTTCCTATGGAAGGAGAGTCTAAGATCAGAGGCCACTGCCTCAGAATAGATGGGCATCCTTTTAGAACAGAGATGAGGAGGAATTTCTTTAGCCAGAGAGGGGGTGAATCTGTGGAGTTTGTTACTACAGGCAGCTGTGGAGGCCAAGTCACTGGTTCCCTGTAAGGCAGAGGTTGATAGATTCTTGATTGGTCAGGGCATGAAGGGATATGGGGAGAAGGCAGGAGTTTGGGGCTATGAGAATATTTGGATCAGCCATGGTGGAATGGTGGAGCAGTCTCAATGGGCCAAATGGCCTAATTCTTCTCCTATATCTTATAGTCCCGTGGGGAAAAAGAATGAGCGTGGAACACTTACTTGAAGTTGGCATTTACCTTCTTTGATATTTTACAATGTACCTCCCTTAGCAGTATCAACATTGGGTGTCATGGTAGCGTGAGACCACACTTTACAGTGAGACAACTGTAAGGTAGAATCATAGAGTCACAGAACATTACAGCACAGAAACAGGCCTCTTGGTCAATCTAGTCCATGCCGAGCTATTGATCTGCCTTGTCCCATCAACCTAAATCTGGACCATAGGCCTCCATACCCCACCCATCCATGTACCTACCCAAATTTCTCTTAAGTGCTGAAATCAAACCTGTATCCACCACTTCTGCTAGCAGCCGGTTCCACACTCTCACCACCCTCTGAGTGAAGAAATTCTCCCTCATGTTAAATATTTCACCTTTCACCCTTAACCCATGACCTCTGGTTCTAGTCTTGCCCAACCTCAGTGTAAAAAGCCTGCTTGCATTTACCCTATCTATACCCTTCATAATTTTGTGTACCTCTATCACATCTCCACTCATTCTGCTGTGCTCTAGGGAATAAAGTCCTAAGCTATTCAACTTTCCCCTGTAACTCGGGTCCTCAAGGCCTGGAATCATCCTGGTAAGTTTTCTCTGCACTCTTGCAATCTTATTGATATCTATCCTTTAGAGAGGTGACCAAAACTGCACACAATACAACAAACTGGGCTTCACCTACATCTTACACAATTTCAATTTACCGTAACATCCTGACTCCTGTGCTCAATAATTTGATTTACGAAGGCCAATGTGCCAAAGCGTGCGAAGTTCTATTCCTGCCACTGCCAGTAGGCAGTTTGTACTTTCTTGATGTGACCTTGATATCTTGATGATATCCTCTGGGTACTCCAGCTTCTTCCCAAATCCCAAAGATGAACGTGAGTTGTGGGTATGCTACGTTTGTGCTGGAACCATGGTGAAACTTGCGGGTTGTCCCCAGCACAGCCCTGACATAAGTGATGTATTTCGCTGTATGTATGGCAAATAAAGACAGACAGATATACTTTATTGATCCCGAGGGAAACTGGGTTTTGTTACAGTCGCACCAACCAAGAATAGTGTAGAAATATAGCAATATAAAACCACAAATAATTAAATAATAATAAGTAAATTATTCCAAGTGGAAATAAGCCCAGGACCAGCCTATTGGCTCAGGGTGTCTGACACTCCGAGGGAGGAGTTGTAAAGTTTGATGGCCATGGGCAGGAATGACTTCCTATGATGCTCAGTGTTGCATCTCGATGGAATGAGTCTCTGGCTGAATGTACTCCTGTGCCTAACCAGTACATTATGAAGTGGATGGGAGTCATTGTCCAAGATGGCATGCAACTTGGACAGCATCCTCTTTTCAGACACCACCGTCAGAGAGTCCAGTTCCACCCCCACAACATCACTGGTGTTACGAATGAGTTTGTTGATTCTGTTGGGGTCTGCTACCCTCGGCCTGCTGCCTCAGCACACAACAGCAAATATGATATCACTGGCCACCACAGACCCGTAGAACATCCTCAGCATCGTCCGGCAGATGTTAAAGGTCCTCAGTCTCCTCAGGAAGTAGAGACGACTCTGACCCTTCTTGTAGACAGCCTCGGTGTTCTCTGACCAGTTGATAAAGCTCATCTAATCTAACAGGAGATGTGAATCTTCTGAGAACCTGGTGTCGATACTCTGCAGAATTCCAGACATTTACAAATCTCCTCTCAAGCTGCTTTTTGGGGTTCAGATAGGGTCACAGAGGATGGCGTAGTTGGATTTGGCATCACATTCCAAAACTCGTGGCGTGACCTGTCTAATTTTGAAACTAATCCATAGGCCAGCAAGTTCTGGGTGGATTGAAGCCCCGTCCACTTGCCCTGTCATGGCAGAGATCTGCAAAGCCAGCATTCCTGAAAGATGGTGTTATTAATTCTTCAACCTTCTGCAAGATGGGGTTTGACTTCAGTGACCATGTGTTGATGACACAGCTTTGGAAGCAAGATTGGGAACACAACACATTATAAACAATCCCCATAACCACTTGCAACAAATCATTTGTGAATTGTGTTGTCGGAAGCACAAGAGACAACAGATAGTGGCATCCGGAACAGCAAACAGTCTGCTGGAAAAACTCAGCAGGTCAAACAGCATCTGTAGAAGGAATCAGTTGAAGTTTAATGGATAACATACATTTAATATACAAAAAAGAAACAGGAAAGCGTGCCCAGCTGCAACTTAAAACAGGGGCGCCACGGTAGTATAGCAGTCAGTGCAATGCTATCACAGCTCAGGGCGTCCGAGCTTGGAGTTCTGTCCCAACGCTGTTGGTTTGTATGTTCTCGCCATGAAATTGTGGGTCCCCTCCCACAGTCCAAAGATGTACTGGTTAGTAAGTTAATTGGTCATCGTAAATTGTCCCGTGATTAGGCGAGGGATAAAGAGGTGGATTGCTGTTCATTATGCTGGAAGAGCCCGTTCCACGCTGTGTCTCTGAATAAATAACCAATAAAATAAGCAAAGGACTTAAAGTTTGCATTAGGTTTGAGAGGACGCTGTGTTGCCATTAAGAGTTGGAAACGCAAAAATGTGGAAAAATTCTGATTTTGGCAAAGGTAGAAAAGAAAATTAGAAAGAAAATGAAAGTAATATATGTAATATTCATGTTTTTAATACCACAAGATATGGGAGCAAAATTAGGCCATTTGGCCTATCAAGTCTGCTCTGTCATTTTATCGTGGTTGATCTATTTTCCTCTCAGCTCCAATGTCTCATGTTCTCCCCATAACCCTTCATTTCCTATCAATCTCTGCCTTAAATATACCCAATGACTTGGCCTCTGGAGACATCTGTGGCAACAAATTCCACAAATTCACAACTCTCCAGCTTAAGAAATTCCTCCTCATCTGTGTGCTAAATGAACATACCTTTATCCTGAGGCTGCGTTCCCTGGTCCTAGACGCCCCCACCATAAGAAACATCCTCTCTGCATCCACTCTGTCGAGGCCTTTCAACATTTAACAGGTTTCAATGAGATCCCCCCTCATTCTTCTGAATTATAAGAGTAATCTTGCTAGAAACATAAACCCAGTTGTTAAAAGCTTCCATTGATATGCAGAAAGGAAAACCGCATGCTGGAGGCTCTTAGATGGGTTCATGAATGTGCAGGAAATGAAAACTGATGGACAGAAAGGAGTATGGAAGTCTGGAATGTGAAGTTCAACACAGGGCAACTAACCCGTGATCAAAAGCCAGTCAGCTGCTTTGAATGCTAAAAATAAATCACTTAAAAACACATGGAAATCTCTGCTTCCAAGATTTTGTCTTTAATTCTGAGCTCCGTGGAGTCACTTCAGCATGTTTAATCAAAATTATACTCAAACTTTCTGATCTTAAAGTTCAAAGTAAACATTATCAAATCCGTATATGTTGCCATATACAACCTTGAGATTCATTTTCTTGGGGGCATTTACAGGGAATAAGTACATCAGATGAGTAGACAGGGAGTATCTTTTACCCAGGGTAGAAATGTCTAATACTAGAGGGCATACATTGAAAGTGAGAGGGGGTAAGTTATTTACTCAGAGAGTGGTAGGTGCCTGGAATGCACTGCCTCCTGTGAAGGCAGAGGCAAATATACTAGGGGATTTTAAGAGATGTTTAGACAGGCACAGGAATATGGGGAGGATGGAGGGATATGGACATTGTGTAAGTAGGAGGGATTAGTTTTGGGGGGGGGATTTTTGATTTATTTAGCTGGTTTGACACAAAACCATGGGCTGAAGGATCTGGTCCTGTGCTGTGCTGTTCTACGTTCTATGTTCTAAACTATGAAAAGCTATTCGTAAACAGACAAAGGTTGAAAAAGAACCGATACACAAAATAAGACAAACCATGTAAAAAAAAAGTATATTCTGCATCAAGGCTCTGATGGTATGATGCAAACATTTCATATTGTTTTAGATAAATTAAGAATCAATTTGGAAAGCTGTTCATAAATAACATCAAAAAGGGAAAATTATATGTGTTCATTTGTGAAGACTGAAGTACATTTGATGTGTACACAATTCAACTTAATCACTTATTACAGGAAGTCTGGAGATTTGATTGCATTAAAGTTAAAAGAACCATTATATCTGGAACATATTAAAATCGTTTTCTTTAACAGGGATATCGTAAATCTCACTCATAATTGTAGGCCTTGTCAATTTAATTAATTTCATAAATCATAAAATAATCAGGCAAGGATGTACAGACTGGTTCTCTTTTTTGCTGTTGAAGGAGGATGGCTGAGGAATGGAGAATCATCTATATAATAATAGCATTTGATAATGTGGATGTAGAGGGAATGTTTCCACTTGGGGAGAAAGAGCAGGAGAAGATGTTGTGAATGTATTATCGCCAAGATACTAAGTGGGGAATTCAGACGAAACCTTTTCCACCCAAAGACTGGCATAAGTGTGGAACCTCTACCCACAAAGTGAGTCTGAGGAAGATAGGATTAAATTAATGCAGGGTTTCCCACCCTGGGGTCCACAGACCCCTTGCTTAATGGCATTGGTTCATGACCTAAAAAATGGTTGGGAGCCCCTAATTTAAGGGGAGGTTGGATACCAAGTCAAGTCAAGTCAAGTCACTTTTATTGTCATTTCAACCATAACTGCTGGTACAGTACATAGTAAAAATGAGACAACGTTTTTCAGGACCGTGGTGCTGCATGACACTGTCTAAAAACTAGATTGAACTACATAAAAAACAACACAGAGGAAGCTACACTAGACTACAGACCTACACAGGACTACATAAAGTGCACAAAAACAGTGCAGGCATTACAATAAATAGTAAACAGGACAGTAGGGCAAGGTGTCAGTCCAGGCTTCGGGTATTGAGGAGTCTGATTGCTTGGGGAAGAAACTGTTACACAGTCTGGTCGTGAGAGCCTGAATGCTTCAGAGCCTTTTCCCAGACGGCAGGAGGGAGAAGAGATTGTATGGGGGGTGCATGGGGTCCTTCATAATGTTGTTTCCTTTGCAGATGCAGCGTGTAGTGTAAATGTCTGTGATGGCAGGAAGAGAGACGCCGATGATCTTCTCAGCTGACCTCACTATCCGCTGCAGGGTCTTGCGATCCGAGATGGTGCAATTTCCGAACCAGGCAGTGATGCAGCTGCTCAGGATGCTCTCAATACAACCCCTGTAGAATGTGATGAGGATAGGGGGTGGGAGATGGACTTTCCTCAGCCTTCGCAGAAAGTAGAGACACTGCTGGGCTTTCTTTGCTATGGAGCTGGTGTTGAGGGACCAGGTGAGATTCTCCGCCAGGTGAACACCAAGAAATTTGATGCTCTTTACGAACTCTACCGAGGAGCCGTTGATGTTCAGCGAGGAGTGGTTGCTCTGTGCCATCCTGAAGTCAACAACCATCTCTTTTGTTTTGTTCACATTCAGAGACAGGTTGTTGGCTCTGCACCAGTCCATTAGCCACTGCACCTCCTCTCTGTAAGCTGACTCGTCGTTCTTGCTGATGAGACCCACCACGGTCGTGTCATCGGTGAACTTGATGATGTGGTTCGAGCTGTGTGTTGCAGCACAGTCGTCGGTCAGCAGAGTGAACAGCAGTGGACTGAGCACACAACCCTGGGGGGCCCCCGTGCTCAGTGTGATGGTGTTGGAGATGCTGCTCCCGATCCAGACTGACTGAGGTCTCCCAGTCAGGAAGTCTAGTATCCAGTTGCAGAGGGAGGTGTTCAGGCCCAGTAGGCTCAGCTTTCCAATCAGTTTCTGAGGGATGATTGTGTTGAATGCTGAACTGAAGTCTATGAACAGCATCCGAACTTTTGTGTCTTTTTGGTCCAGCTGGGTTAGAGCCATGTGAAAGGTGAATTTCTATAAAATTTCTAGAATATGAATTTCTATAAAGGAGAAGAGTATTAGATTCACAGAGTCACAATGTCCCTTGGCTCTCTGGACACGGATTCTAGCGAACCAATTACAATAATCCTGTTCTAGCACTATTACCGTGCCAGAAACCCAGGTTCAATTCTCGCCGCTGTTCTGTAAGGAGTTTGTACGTTCTTACAGTGACTGTGTAGGTTTCCTCCGGATGCTCTGGTTCCCTCCCACAGTCCAAAGACGTACTGTTAGCGTAACTCTGTTAAAGTGTCAGCAAGCTGGGTTCACTTTCCAATGCTGTCCTGTCAGGAGTCTAAATGTTCTTCCCGTGACATTTAACTGGTTCGATGGGTCAAATTGGGCAGTGTCGGGCCACCCAATAGGGCTGATTGGGCTAGAAGTGTCTGTATCTCTGAATAAAAATAAAAAATAATCCACTTTTAACTCTCCACATAGTCTCATCAACTACACCTACCCCATCAATGAGATTTTACCATTCACCTATACATTGACAGGGAATTTACAGCTACCTACCCTCACATGACTTTGAAGTGTTTGACATCATGCCATTGTTTGACTGTATGACTTTGAAATATTTAACCATGTGACTTCAAGATGTTTTTTAGAAAGTAAAGTCCTCCACCCTCAGAGAAAGCCCATGTTGTCAGAGGGAGAAGGTGGACAAACGTCTACAACACAGACAGCTCCTAGCATCCAGACTGATCCTTGGCCCCCGGCGCTGAGCCGCTGTGTGTTTACCAGCTACGCTAACCTGCCCCCCCAGTTGGATGAGGAAAGGTAAGAGGAGGTTTGAGTGTTGTAGAAAGGCCGACATGCATTGGTTGAGCTGAGTGACTGTGCTCCGTGCCATTTTGGATGTACAGTTTTTTCATAAATTCTATTGTACTTCTTTATTTTCCTGTAAACACCTGCAAGAAAATGAATTGGTAACATATACATACTTAGATAATAAATTTTACTTTAAACTTTGAATGTATCTCATGCAATGCTGTGTAAGCAATAACTTATTGAAATTTCAGTGCACATATGCTGCTAATTTCATCTGCAAAATCTATTCCATGTAACGGTAATGCAATCTGGGTTTTAGGTAGGAATTTTGTGCTTTCTGTTCCCAGAGTAGCATTCCAGAGCAGCCCTCAGTAATCCAAGGTTTCCATTTTGTGAGTTGTGGCCCATTGTGCCCCAGTATTAGGAGGATACCAATGTTTCTGATCTTGGCCAGAATACCACGAGGTTGGGATTCCCCACTGTGATACAGCATTGTGAAGTTGTCCTCTACAATATAGATTTAGAGGTTCGAATCTTATTGTCAGTGCTAAGTTGATAAAAGTTTTGGTTTATTTAAAGAAGAAATCAAAATCAGAATCGGGTTTAATGTCACTGGCATATGACATGAAATTTGTTGTTTTGTGTATATATGAGAAGAGAGGCAGCTCCATCATCAAGACAGCCCTTCATTGGACCCCTGAAGGGTGGAGGATATGTGGGAGATCAACGACACCATACCACAGAGGCAGAAAATGAGGACCCTGAACCACACTTGGAGAACATTAGAGAAGATGGCCAAGGACAGACAGGGATGGAGGACCTTCATTGCTGCCCTAGATGCCAGTGGTGTAACAGGCAGGAGAGATATATAATCAACTCAATTAACCCAGTAGTGCAAAAAGAGAGGCAAAGAAATTGAAATAATGTACAAACAGGTACATGGGTTTATAGTCCATTCAGAAATCTGATGATGGAGGGGAAGAAGATGTTCCTGAATCATTGAGTGTGTATTTTCAGTCTCCGGTACCTCCTCCCTGATGGTAGCAATGAGAAGAGGGCTTGTCCTGGGTGATGAGGGTCCTCAGTGATGGACGCCACCTCTTCGAGACATCGTCTTCTGAAGCTGTCCTCAATTCTATGGAGGCTGGTGCCCATGATGGAGCTGTCTGAATTTCCAACCTTCTTCAGCCTTTTCCAATCCTATAGTCACAGCTTATAGCAAAGAAGGAATGAAACAAATTATAATCAACACTCAAGCTATGGAATTCTAAACTGCACTTGCCAATTAAAATTATATTGCCCATACAAATACTAAATGTGCTTCAGTTGAAATCCACTCTCCTATTTCAGTGTTTACCAATGTAGTTAAAATCCTATCATTCTGGTGTCTTTCCCCTTCCTTCTCAATCCTGATGAAGCGTCTCGGCTCAAAACGTTGACTGTTTATTCATTTCCACAGATGCTGCTTGACCTGCTGAGTTCCTCCAGCATTTTGTGAGTGTTGCTTTGGATTTCCAGCATCTGCAGACTTACTCATGTTTATCATAGAAAAGTTTTTTTTTAGGTGGAACATGCAATTGTATTATAACATTGCCTTTATGTTTTGTCAATGTTCTACCGGAACAGGTCCTTCAGCCCACAATTTTGTGCCGAACCAGCTAAAGAGTAAATCAAAAATTCATCCATCCCACCTACACAATGTCCATATGCCTCCATCTTTCTCACGTTCATGGGCCTATCTAAACTTCTCTTAAAAGCCTCTGATTCATTTGTCTCTATCACCATACCAGGTATCCACCACACTCCAAGTCAAAAAATTACCCCACACATCCCTTATGAACCTACCCCCTCTCACCTTCAATGGATACCCCCTGGTATTAGACATTTCTACCCTGGGAACATGATACTCCCTGGCCACCCTACCGCTGCCTCTCCTAATCTTATAAACCTCTGTCAGATCTCCCCTCAGCCTCTGCCACTCCAAAAAAAACAACCCAAGTTTGCCCAGCCTCTCATGTTAGCACGTGGCCTCTAAACCAGGCACCATCCTGGTAAATATCTTCTGCACCCACTCTAAAGCTTTACCCTCCTTCTAACAGTGGGGCGACCAGAACAGTTTTATGAATGCCTTCCTAGTAATGAGCAAGCAATTAAGAATATACTCAGTTTTATAAATTCATTTAGGAATTCTTGAAGATACGATTCTGATAATATAATAAATCTCTGTTGATGAAGGGTCCTGATGAAGGGTTTTGGCATGAAACATTGACAGTTTATTCCCACCCATAGATCTACCTGGGTTGCTGAAATCCTCCAGCACTTTGCATGCATCGCTCTGCATTTCCACAACCTGCAGTACCTCACGTGTCTAATCTGTTTTATATGTTATTAAATTTGGTCTATGCTAGCAATTTTCCAGAAATCATTGACGCAGCAGCTTTTTCCCCAGTTCCTCTTTTATCAAAAGCCTTTTTTCAGCGAATGTAAGGGGTAATTTTTATGAGCAGTAGATTCCTTACTAAATGAGAGTGCGAGTCAGGCATGGGGCCAACTCGATCACATGTGGTGTGTGGTGCCACTGCAAAGAATTCACCCTGATGGAGCCCGGCGCAGACTGCTGGCAACACACACGGGCTCTTAATGTGTCACGTGACATTCCTTAATCCTCTATTTTAATGCAAGCTTTATCCCATTTAAATGAGGTAATGTCTCTGTGAAATAGTAGACAGGGGGTTGCAGTGGAAATGTGTTAATTGACTATCTGTTAATATAGCCTGCAGTCTTAAGGGACGTAGAGCAGTGTGTATCTTCAGACTACTTTGGAAAAGACTGGAAAAATTTAAATGCAGCATCACATTCATACATATTGTTTCTCTTATACTTCCCTCTCCTTTCCCAAGTTACACATCCTCCAACTTAGAAAATGCACATAACTTTGTCACTCTGAGGATTTTATTTATTTATTTACTTAGCAATACCGTCTGGAACAGGCCCTTCTGTCCCAACGAGCTGTGGCACCCAGCAACCCACCAATTTAACACGAGCCTACTCACAGGACAATTTACAGTGGCCAATTAACCTGCTTGTGGTGTATTTAATATTTCAGTTCTGTTTGAGTAATCTTGTATAAATTGTATATTGCTTGATTAGGCATTCATTACCAGTTATATGTAAAAATACTTTAATTTCATATATCATCACACTACCGTGTGATACATGTGCAACTCCCTTAAAGTAAGAGGAAGCCAGGCCCACACTTCCAGACTCCCGTGCCTTCCTTTGAAGTAATTCAACGTTTTGAAGTTACAAAACATAACACTACTGACCGGTACATCTTTGGACTACGGGAGGAAACCAGGGCGCCCCAGAGGAAACCTACACATTCACAGGGAGGAACGTACAAACTTCTTACAGATGACATCGAATTGACTCCGAGCTCCAATGCCCGGAGCTGTAATTGCATCACGCTAACTGCTACGCTGCCCTGGCGCCCACTGGAATGGTACAGCTTGTATTTTATATTACTCTGCCTCGTATGATAGACAGTTCTTCATAAGCAAAATGAAGTATAAATTGGAAATTTTAAATTCGTATACTTGCCCTTGTTGTTTACATTTTTCATCACTTTCATGGCCTGAAATGAGGTAAGGAAAGACTTTACAATAGTCTTTAATTGTATCCTTCATCTACAGCATTTTGTTTAAATACTTTTAAATACACTTGCAAAACATCCATATGTATATTTTAATGTTGAAATTTTCAGAAATTATTGCACATAGAACTGCATACTCATCAAGAACACTGAATGTCTCTACTTTATCATGTAAACACTGAGATGTTAAGCTTGCACACCTTCACAGTTGCTCACCTTAGCAGATCTGACAACCCCCCTGTAACTGTGAGATTCAAAAGGTGGGTATAGAGAGTCCTTGGATTTATAAACCATATTGCTCGTTCCAGTTTAGAGAAAATTCTTTCACACTTCTCATTACTTTGGGATTCTCTTTCATGGTTAGCATTGCCTTCCCTCTGATACAGTTGTTGCTCCTTTTTGCTCCTTCTGGCGCATCGGGTGGCAACCTTACCGTTTCTTCAGCTTTTGTCTGTTTTTTACGGGGCCGAGTTGTCAGCACGGATGGAGAGCGTGCTAGGAGCCGGCTGGATTCGAACCTGAGACCACTCGCCTCGAAGTCCAGTGAGGGTGCCACTGCACCACCAGCTGGCTACCTGATGTAGTATTATAATCACTTTGGAAGAATCTGAAGATTACTCCACATGGAAAGCAAGAGAATTGCTAATGGTACATTAGCTCAGCTGTGTAGACTTAGTTTTTGAACAAAGCTTGGACCAGCGGTTCATGCACCCTGTAGGATTATCTATAAATACAGACTCATTATTTGTATATCTACCTTGGTCAACCCACTGCAAATCACCATTCCAATCCTGCACAGGTGTGAGGTCTCTCACTATGTGGGGAGATGGGTTGCTCAAATAAGTCCTGCCCTCGACTGTAAGGTAGGTTGGCAGCTTAGCCAGCTGTCAAAACTGTCAGGCTTTGAATATCTCTAAATGTTTTCACGAATGACACTTTAAAACTCAAAAGCTATGAGAAAAAAAGAATAATTTAGTTGGTCATTGTAAATTGTCCTGTGACTAGGCTAGGGTTAAACCAGAGGTTGCTGTGTCTCATGGCTTGAGGGGCTGCAAGGGCCTATTCCAAGCTGTAAGGGCCTATTCTACACTATATTTCAAAAAGTAAATAATAAAACTACAAAATGTGTTAATTATTAACGCATTTTAATTTAATTAAGTTAAAATATTGTAAATCATTCATTACTTACCTGACTTCAACCTTTGAATTTCTAAATGCTCGCATGTGTGAAATATGCCTTAAAAATGAAAACTATTAAGAAACAATTAAATGGATAATATATAATTACAGCATTTTTAAATTATAAGTACATTTTTAGATAAATAATTTAATATTTTACACCATTCATGACTTAACTGGCTTCTTCAGAATTGGCTTTACTATCGGAACAGAAGCTTAGAAGACCATGTCCCCACTGCCTGTGCTGGGTTATCGCAGTAAGTTTGTTTCCACCACTGCATTCCATGCGGAGTTTAATATTACAGCACAGTCAGGAAATTATCGGTCAAGGGCAGCCAACATGCTCAATTTTTACAATAAAATACCAGCAGCTCCACTTGGAACTATCTTGTTTGCAGTGTTCTCAAATACATTGTTCTCTTGAAACCGAACCCTTTATAAAAGAGACAAATTCTCTTTCACTGTAGGTGGCGTTTTGTTACTTTTTGGCTCCACTAACACTGATAATATGGCAAAGGTTTTGTTCACCTTGGTTTAATGGATTTAGCTAACTTGAACACTTCGGAAACCAAAACCTTCATCCATTAGGACTAAAAACGAGTCCTTGCTCTTACAAAGGCTGAAAATGAATCGATACTGCTCGTAGACTAATTGGCAATTCTATCATAATGGTGCTTTGGAATTTTAGTTCCCGTAGTTGGCAAAGTAGACAGATGTTAATATAATCTTCCACATGACTATCAGTATATGTGAGTTGTTCCTTCTGCTGACCCTGGCATTCCCTTTCTCCGAAGACAGGAAAAAAAGATAGTGTAGAACATCTTGCTGACATTGGGGCTCAGGGACTAAAGGCCCAAAAACTGCCCTGCAGTCATGAGGATTGTCCATCTGTTTGGGGGGGGGGCGCAGGGTAGGAGGAAAGGGGCTTCTTTTGCTGTTGTTGTTTTGTTGCTAGTTCTGTTCTGTGTTGTTCTGTCAAGCATTGTGGGCATGCGATGTTGACAAGTGTGACAACACTTGCGGGCTGCCCTCAACACGTTCTTGTGCGTGTTGATTGTTAATGCAAACAATGCATTTCACTGTGTGTTTGAAGTTCAAGTTTGTAAGCATTCAGCCATGTAAATGTATACCGCCACCAAAACAACGTTCCTCACAGAACAAGGTGCGCAGTCCATATAACGCAAACACGACACAGAAAGTGATATCACCACAAATAAATTAACAAATAAAGTTCAAAAGTTCAAATTAAAATTTATTATCAGAGTATATACATGTCACCATATATAACCCTGAGATTCTTTTCCCTGCGGGCATACTCAGCAAATCGATAAGAACTGCAAACAGGATCAGTGATAGAGCAAGAGCACAGAAGACAACAAACTGTGCAAATGCAATTATAAATAAATAGCAGTAAATAATGAGAGCATGAAATAACAAGATAAAGAGTCCTTAAAGTGAAATTATTGGCAGTGGGAACATCTCAATAGGTGAGTGTAATTATCCAGATTTTATTCAAGAGCCTGATGGTTGAGGGGCGGTAACTGTTCTTGAATCTGGTGGCGTGAGTCCTGAGGAACCTATACCTTCTACATGATGGCAACAGCGAGAAAAAAGTATGCACTGGGTGGTGAAGATCTTTGATGATGGATGCTGCTTTCCTTCAACAACATTTCATGTAGATGTGCTTAATGGTTCGGAAGGCTTTACCCATAATCTACAAGGCTAAATCCACTGTTTTGTAGGGTTTTCCATTCAAAGGCATTGGTATTCCCATACCAGGCTGTAATGCAGCCAGTCAGTAAACTTTCTCCTACATTTCTATACAAGTTTGCCAAGGCTTTTGATGTCATACCCTATCTCTGCAGACTCCTAAGGAAGAAGAGGTGCTATTGTGCTTTCCTTGCGATCAGATTTATATGATGGGTCTGGGACAGGTCCTTCAAGATAATGACACCCAGGAATTTGAAGTTACTGATCTTTTCTACCACTGATCCTCTGATGACTACTGGTTTATGAACCTCAGATTTCCATCTCCTGAAGTCTACAATCAGTTCCTTGGACTTATTGACTGTGTGAGAGGTTGTTATTACACCATTCAGCCAGATTTTCAGTCTCCCTCCTGTATGCTGGTTCATCACCACCTTTGATACAACCCAAAATAGTTTGTCATCAGCAAACTTGAATGTGGTGTTAGAGCTGTACTTAGTCACACAGTCAGCGGTGCATTAATGACACAGGTTAAAAAGTTAGCTTCACGCTACTGCTGCTTCACTCATGATAAGACCTGGGTGGTGACAGGGATTTCAGTCATCTCACAGCCTGGAGGAAGGAGCTCTTTCCATGTACATACATCTGATAAATAAATCTGAATCTGTATTTTTTCTGTGTGAACTAAAGTCTTGAAAGTGCAGGACAGTTGCAGTGCGACGTATAAGGGCCGCCAGGATGCAGCGGGGCTTGGACTGAGAGTGGGGAGCAAGCCAATGTTTGGTTGCTGGAATGGACTTGGAAATAACTCAAAGTGGCAGAACTGAGGCAAGGCCTGGGCCCAGACCGAGGAACAAGCCTATGTTTGACCAATCTATGTGCCGGGCCAAATTGAAAAGATAAGATATGGGCTGAATGAAGATAGGGTGTCCTGAGCCCAAGACCGTATCAAGGCAACAGGACCTAAGTCCAAGAGCGAGGAACGACCCGCTGTTTGGCCAGGCCGGATCGGAAAGGTCAGGGTGCAGGGGCCAGAACCGAGAGATGGGCCAATGTTCAGCTCACTGCTCTGCAAGGTTTAATTGTCTCTGGCTGAGTTAGGGCTGTGGCCTGCAACTACAGGCTCCTGTATCAGCTGTGACTGGCTTTGTGGCTGTGAATTCACTTTGGTGAAATACAGTTCTGAATGTTATTTGCTTACTTTGATTGCTTGCATGATTTGTTTTTCTTCTGCAAATTGAATCTTTGAGGATCTTTTTTTTAACGGGTTCTATTGGGTTTCTTTGTGGCTGCCTGTGAGGAGACAAATCTCAAGGTTGTGTATAGTATATATACTTATAATAAATGTACTTTGAACTTTGAATATGAATCATTAATTAATAACTTTTTTGAATATGAATCATTAATAAAGACCGTCAAATGCCCAAGGCACAGAGAGGGAAAGAAAGCAAATCGTGCAAACAATAAAAGTAAGCAAGTAGGATTCAGCGCCATCTTAAGCTGGAAGTTACTGACAGAGAGCCTAATCTGAGGATCGCCACCTTGTTGTGGCGGAGAGGCTTGTGAGTTCCTGAGATCACGAGAGCGATTTTTGCCTGGACTTGAACTCCTGGTAGGGTCACCTCAGACGGGAAGCTCAAGGGGGAGGTTCCAGACAAAGTGCGATCCAAGCAAGACCTTAACAGCGGAGCTAGAGGAAGGCGACAATACATCACAACTGAGGTGAAGGCAGAAGAAGGCTGTTGCAGTCATGTTGCATTCCATGCCACTGGACCCTGACCATGATCTGTCCAGGCCCTTGTGACTAAAGGGATCAGGGGGTATGGAGAGAAAGCAGGTACAGGGTTCTGAGTTGGATAATCAGCCATGATCATACTGAATGGCGGTGCAGGCTCGAAGGGCTGAATGGCCTACTCCTGCACCTATTTTCTATGTTTCTATGTGTGGTAGCTGCCCAGGTATTACCCTCTGTTAAACCTTAACGTATTCCCCAAGTTAAAGTTGCGCAGACACTTCCCATCAAGGATATAACCTCTCAGAACATTGTACTCAACTTGACCGATAGCAACACTATGACATGGAGAGTACTACTGAGCAGGATGTCAAGGGAGGGTCAACAAACACAATTCAGAACGGGTTAGAAGGGATAGAGGAGCCAAAAGTTCCAAAAGGAAATTTATTATCTAAGTACATATACAAACATGAGATTTGTTTTCTTGTTGGCATTCACAGTAAATACAACGAAACACAATAGAATCAATGAAAGGCCACAGACAACAAGATGGACAAACAATCAACATGCAAAAAACTGCAAATACAAAAAGAAATACAAAATAATAATAATAAATAATTAAGCAATAAGCATCGAGAACATGAGATGAAGAGTCCTTGAAAGTAAGTCCATAGGTTGTGAGAACAGTTCAGCATTAGGGTAAGTGAAGGTGAGTGAAGTTATCCCCTTCGGTTCAAGAGCCTGATGGATGAGGGGTAGTAACTGTTCCCAATGGTGTGGGTCCTGAGGCTCCTGGACCTTCTTCCTGTTGACAGCGGCATCATGGAAGTACTTCTGAAGAGTTAGAATTTGATAGCATCTCATTACTTTGTAATGCTTTTAGAAGCACTATGCATCAATAAACCTGATAGAGGAATAGGGAAATACAGCCCAACTTTACAGATAATACTAGTTTGAGTTTAATTGTCATTCAGCCATACACAGGTACACAGCGAAATGAAACAGTGTTCCTCTGGGGCCAACTGTCGCATACAGCACATAAACAGCAGTTATGTAACACATACAGTCACAAAGTAATAAAAACACAAGTTCCTGAGTGGCAAGGCCTGAAGATTATGATGCATGGGATGTTGTCCGTGGAGTCATGTTTCTGCAAGAAGTTCCTTGTCTTGCAGTAGGTTAGCTGCAGCCAGAGGCAATCCAGCTTACCTTCCCGGGAGCGAACCCTGGAGGGCAGCACCAAGGGGAACTCGGCTTCAGGGGCCAACCCCAAGCCAACGTGGATTCCAGTGTACCCACTTTTCTCCCCCTCACCATCTCCGGTGCAGGCACTCCTGGGTGGCTGCAATAGGCCACGCCGGGCCATGATGGCCTGGTCCACACAGCAACCCAATGCCACGCGGCTCCTCTACTGTTGGTCTCACCAATGAACTATTGAACCAGCCTTACGGTATTTTGCATTACCCATGTCTAACAGCGTCTTGCCATCACAAGCAAAACATTTAAGACAAACATTTGCACCATATATTGGACCCGGAGAGCCTGCTCCACCTTCTTACCAGAATTCAGATAGCAGACATAGTTGATCATTCTTAACTTTGAATGAAAGAGGAAGAAGATATTGATGTTGATACAGGCCAGGAGTTCCCAGCCTTTTTTATGCCACATACCAATACCATTAAGCAAGGGGTTGGGAATCCCTGAAATAGTCAAAGAGGTAGCAAATGAAACTCAGTATTAAAAATATAGAGTCTTGCATTTTGGTTAAAATAAAATCAATCAGGCATAAGTCCATAAGATATAGGAGCAGAATTAAGCCTTTTGGCCCATTGGGTCTTCTCCACCATTCCATCATGGTTGATTTATCCCTCTCTACCCCATTTTCCTGTCTTCTCCCCATAACCTTTGACTCGCTGGCTAATCACGAACCTGCCAGCATCTAACTCAACGCTCTAAATCTAACCAATCTAACCAATGACTTGACCTCCACAGGTGTCCATGACAGTGAATTCCACAGATTCCAGACACCCTAACTAAAGAAATTCCTCCTTTGAACTGGGGAATCTTGGTACTGTAAAAGTATTTCTACATTTCTGGCACCAACATAGCATGCTTGCAACTTACTAACCCTAACCTGTATGTCCTGGGAATGTGGGAGGACACTGGAGCAACAAGAGGAAACAAATATGGTCACAGGGAGAATGTACAAACTCCTTACACAGAGCGATGAAGGAACTGAACCCAATTATTGGCACTGTAAAGCATTGTACCAGCCATTACGCTGTCCCTGTGGGTTCTCATACACTTGCGAGAGCTGTGGTACCTAGGCTAGGAATGAGTGAGGATATTTGACAATTAATTCTCTGCCTGGAAAGAGCCAGTGTGTTACCTTCTATCCTTCAGTATTAAGAGCAGGAGAGCACAGAGTAAGAGCAGAGTTTCCAACCTCATGTCCCTGGATGGCAAAGTCCTGAGCTGGAATCACAATGGGGGAGAGTTAGGCCTGAATCATAAGACCATAAAGCCATAAGATATAGGAGCAGAAGTAGGTCATTCGCCCCATTGAGTCTGCCCCGCCATTCAATCATGGGCTGATCCAATTCTTCCAGTCATCCCCACTCCCCTGCCTTCTCTCCATACCCTTTGATACCCTGGCTAATCAAGAACCTATGTATCTCTACCTTAAATACACCCAATGACTTGGCCTCCACAGCCACTAGTGGTAACAAATTCCACAGATTTACCACCCTCTGACTAAAGTAATTTCTCTGCATCTCAGTTCTAAAAAGATGCCCTTCAATCCTGAAGTTGTGGCCTCTTGTCCAAGACTCCCTTACCATGGGAAATAACTTTGCCATATCTAATCTGTTCAGGCCTTTTAACATTCTATAAAAATCCCCTCATTCTCCTGAACTCCAGAGAATACAACCTAAGAATCACATCAGTATAAAAATAGCCAACATAATCATGGACTCCGCTCACCCTGGACATTCCGTCAACAGGCAGAAGATACAAAAGCCTAAAATCATGTTCCACCAGGCCCAAGGACAGCTTCTACCCCACTGCTATTGATGCACCATCAATAACTCACACTGAGACGTAGGCGAGATATCGGCTTTTATTGACTGGAAGAAGGAACCAGGAGTGAGTGTCTATCATACAAGGTCCTGGAGAATGAGGCCGATCTTCAGGCCGCAGGTCTCCTTTATACAGGGGCCTGTGGGAGGAGCCACAGGAGCAGTCAGCAGGGGCGTGTCCCAACAGGCACATAGTTCACCACAGCTATAAAACTATTGAATGCATTGTAAAAGATTGTCCCTTGACCTCACAGTCTGCCTCAGCCTGGCCTTGAACCTGATTGTCTTCCTGCAATGCACCTTCCCTATAACTGTAACACTTTATTCTGCATTCTGTTAATGTTTTTCCCCCGTGCTGCCTCAATACATTGATGTGGTGAAATGATCTGTTTGGATGGTGTGTTGAACAGTTTCTTCACTGTATTGCACACAGTACATGTGACAACAGAGATTCAAGATTGAAGATTACTTAATGTCATTCCCAGTACACAGCTGTAAAGGAGAATTAAATAATCGTTACTCCAGGTCTGATGCAGCTCAAAAAACACAATAAGGTAAAGAACATAATAATTTAAAAAACACAATGAATATAAATACATAAGATAGCCTATAGATTATACCAATAATAAGCCAATTTAGTGCTCTGTAATAAATATCAAAGACTATCACTGTGAAATTTGTGTTACTTTTAAATGGAACAGGTAAACCTTTGAATAATATTCTCCTATAGATTTCTCAGCCCTTCTGCCAATGGGGAATGTCTGTCTGCACTTAATAGAACGAGGATACAACATGTATTAGAGTTAACAAGTAGCAGTCAGTAGTGATTTAACCACCGACTCTATTGCACATCACATCAGCTTGTTGATAAATACTCTACTGAGGCCGCTTGAAATGATGCCTGGCTGCTGCTGTTCTGTTTCGCTGGCAGCTTCTGCCAATCAGCTGAGTGGCAATTCGTTAAACAGCGGTTGAATTAACCCCGATATAACCACTAGCTTCAATATTACACCGAGTGTCAACAGCACATAAACACTTGAGGTGATTACATGCAAAGCTCTCCTCCTGCCATTTTACGGATTAATTTTAACAGCAATCATGAATGATTTATCTAACATTTTAAAACCATTTAAGTGAATAGCCAGCTTAAATTCACAGCTCAGTAATAAAGGCTTGACTCTATTTTTTATATTCAATCCATTGTTCTAAACTGGTCAATCAAAATATGTTCCCCCGTTAATCCAATACACTTAGCAGCCACTTTATTAGGTACATCTGTACACCTGTTCATTAATGTAAATATCTAAACAGCCAATCAGGTGGCAGCAACTCAATGCATACAAGCATGCAGCGTGGTCAAAAGGTTCAATTGTTCCTCAGACCAGACATCAGAATGGGGAAGAAATGTGATCTAAGTGACTTTGACCGTGGAATGATTGTTGGTGGCAGACAGGGAAGTTTGAGTATCTCAGAAACTGCTGATCTTCTGGGGTATTCATGCAAAACAGTCTCTAGAGTTTACAGAGAATGGTGTGAAAAGCAAGAAACATCCAGTGAGCGGCAGTTCTGTGGGCAAAAAATACCTTGTTAATTTGAGAGGTCAGAGGAGAATGGCCAGACTGGTTCTAGCACTTAGAAAGACAATAGTAACTCAGATAACCGCACATTACCACAGTGGTGTGCAGAAAGTCATCTCTGAACACATAACATGTCGAACCTTGGAGAAGATGGGCTGCAGAACCAGAAGAGCACAGTGGGGTCCACTCCTGTACTTAGTAAAGAGTTAATTAATTACACTGTAAGCATTTAAGTTCCAGGGAATACAACCCGCTTTGTTAATAACACACAACAAAAATGCTGGAGGAACCCAGTAGGCCAAGCTGTATCTATTTTGTACCAAGACCCTCCATTAGGACTGGAAATGAAGGGGGAAGAGAACATGAGTAAGAAGTTGGAGGGAGGGGTAGAAATACAAAGTGGTAAGTGAAGCCAGGTGAGGGGAAGATAGGTGAGGGAATGATGTGAAAAGAAGATAGGCAGAAGGTGGAAGAGGGAAAGGGCTGAAGAAGAAGGAATCTGACAGGAGAGAAGAGTGGGCCATGGGACCGTTAAATAAACTTTGTTTGCTTAATCTCTTTGTTTAGCTTCTTCCTTGGAAACCAGGTAGAACTCCAATAATTCTACACCCTTTAGAAGAGCAGGGTATCCTTCTGGAGGTATGTTGACCAGTGTTGCTTAGTGATACATTTAGGGTCTAAGCATGGATCTGTATAGCTCCCTTATATTCTTGCTTATGCTTCAACCTCAACAGTTCCTTCCCTCCCTCGGATGCTACTCAACCCATTGAGTTTATTTTATGCCCCTGATTCCAGCATTTGTAGTCGCTTGTGCCTCCAGGGTCCTGTGGTAGATTTCAACAGCTATCGGCAAATAACAGGATCAGAATCAAGTTTATTATCACTGACATATGTCATGAAATATGTTGTTCTGTAGCAGCAGTACAGAGCAAGACATGAGATATATGCGTGGTGGCCACTTTTTTAGGTTTCTTCTGCTGCTGTAGCCCATCCACTCTGCCCACCGCACCGTTGTAACGTGTGGTATTTGAATTACAGTCACTTAGACTGCCAGCTTGAACCAGTCTAGCCTTTCTCCTCAGACCACCCTCATTTCACCTACAGAACCGTGATTTTTTGTTATCGCACCATTCTCTGTAAACTCTAGAGACTGGTGTGTATGAAAATCCCAGGAGATTTTTGTGCACCAGTGAGGGTAAGAATAGAATGATTTGGCAGATCAATGAATGGTTGAGGAATTAGTACAGGGGGCATTGTTTCAGATTTCTGGATCATTGAGATCTCTTTTGGGGAAAGTATTACCTGTACAAAAAGGACTGATCACACCTGAAGCCAAGCAGGAACCTGTATAACCGCGGGCAGGTTTGGTAGAGCTGTTGGCGAGGGCTTAAACTAATTTGGCAGGGAAATGGGAATCAGAGCGATGGGGCTGGGGGTGGGGCAGTAGGTACATAAGTAGATGCAAAGTGTAGTGAGACTGAGGAAAGACAGGCAGATGATAGGGCAAAATTGCAGTCAGTGGATGAGTTGAGGTGTAACAAGGGGGACAAAATCAAAAAGGGTGACAGTTACTGGACTGAAGGTGTTATATTTGAAAGCATGTAGTATACAGAATAAAGTAGATGATCTTGTAGTACTGTTAGACATTGGCAGGTGCAACGTTGTGGGCATCACTGGGTCATGGCTGAAAGAAGATCATAGTTGGGAGCTTAACATTCAAGAATATACATTACAGACGTGTAGGCAGAGGGGGGGGGAGGCTCTATTGATAAAAAATGAAATCAAATCCTTAAAAAGAGTAGACATGGAATTGGAAGATGTAGAATCTTCGTGGGTAGAATTAAGACACGGCAAAGGTAAGAAGACTGTGATGGGAGTTATATACAGGCCTCCAAACAGAATCCAGGATGTGAAATACAAATTACAATGGGAGATAGAAAGGGCTTGTCAAAAGTGCAATGTTACAATAACCCTAAGGTATTTCAATATGGAGGTAGATTGGGAAAATCAGGTTGGTGCTGGATCCTAAGACAGGGTATTTGTAGAATGCATAGACGTTGTATTTTCAGAGCAGCCTGTGGTTAAGCCCACGAGGGGAAAAGCTATTTGGGATTGGGTGTTGTGTAATGAACCAGATTTGATTAAGGAGCTTAAGGTAAAGGAACCCTTGGGAGGTAGTGATCATAATATGATAGAATTCTCCTTGCATCTTGAAAGGGTTACGCAAAACACAAAATTTTTGTGTTTTGAAAGGGTTATGGATGTATCAGTATTACAGTGGAGTAAAGTGAATTAGAGAGGCATGAGAGAGGAGCTGGATAAAGGAACACTATATTCGTTCATACTATTGCTATTCATTTCTCAAGTATTCCACATTTGTTCTGGCCATTGTCTTTTCTTAATATAAAAGATAATCTTTTTGCAGAAACACAGAAGATTTTGCAGAAGCCAGAAATCCAGAGTAACAGACATAAAATGCTGAAGGCGCTCGGCAGGTCAAGCAGTATCTACGGAGAGGAATAAAGAGTCGTTTCTTTGGGCCGAGACCCTTCATCAACCTTTGTTTATCTAGCTTTGATACCTGTGGAAGATTTTGTGTTCCCCTTTGCCATTTCAATTACTAGGGTCACTGCTAGTTTATCCAAGTTCAAGTTTATTGTCTTTCAGCCATACATATTTATATAGTTGAATGCAACACTTCTTCTGAGGCCAAAGTGAGAAACACAGTACATACAATCACATGTGGCACACAGAATGTATAGTTACAATTGCACATACAGTCACAAAAAAAATCAGCAGGAGTCCCTGAGGGGCATGGTGTGAAGATTGATGGTGCATGAAATGGTGTCCTGGAGCCACGTTCCTGCAATAACAAGTACGCAGCAGTTCCACATCTCACACTGAGTCAGCTGCAAAAGAAGGTTATTCAGCTTGTCTTCCAGGGAGTGAACACAGGAGAGCAGCATCAACGAGGCAGCCAGCCTACAGGGTCCAGCCCACAACCCTGCACAGATTCCAGCACACCCAACTTTCACACTGCCTCCAGCATCTCCTCTCATCGTAGCTCCTACAGCCTCTTAACTCCTCTTTCATCACCGTCTTTTCATTTGACAAGCAGAACATCTCTCTTTTTGATGTCAACTAGCTCTGTATTATCTTGAGTTCCATTTGTGATCACCTCTGTTTCACTCATTAGTAGATTTGTCCAATGTACCATAGATGATAACTTCTGAAGGTGCTTAAGTTCAAAGTACATTTATTATCAAAGTACAATATGCCACCATATACAACACTGACATTTATTTTTTGCAGCTATGCTCAATAAATCCATGGAGTAATAACCGTAATGGAATCAATGAAAGACAACACCAACTAGGGCGTTCAACCAGTTTGCAAAAGGCAACAAACTGTGGAAATACAAAAAGAAAAACAATATAATAATAACAACAGTAAAGAAATAAATAAATAAGGAATAAATATCAGGAACATGAGGTGAAGAGTCATTGAAAGTGAGTTCATAGATTGTGGGAACATTTCAATAATAGGGCGAGTGAAGTTATCCCCTTTGGTCCAAGGTCTTGATGGTTGAGGGGCAATAACTGTTCCTGAACCTGGTGGTGTGAAGCCTGAAGTTCTTGTACCTTGTCCCTGAAGGTGAGGAAGTGAAGTGAGCCATATCCAAGTCTTAGGAGCACTTGCATGTTATTTCCTTTCTAACATGTCAAACAGAATCATGTTAGCATCACCGAAAGATAAGATGTTGATACAGACATAGATACATCTCCTAAGTAAGTGGAGTATAACATCCCCCTTGCATCCGTAACAATTACAGCAAATTAAAGCCAACACGTAAAAAATTGCCAACCCACTGATATGAACTGCTCTACAGAATTCCAATTTATGCAAGATCTAAACTTCATTCATCTGTTAAAATCAGACTGACTTTACTACACACTTGTAGATTTATATTTATAAATTCTAACAGTACAAAACTGTTTCTGGGTTTCTGTGAGGGAAGGGTGCTTGACTACTGATGCACCATCAATAACTCTGAGACGTGGGTTAAGGGAGGCTTTTATTGGCTGGAAGAAAGCACAAGCAGCAAGTGACCATCACACAACATCCTGGAGACTGAGGAAGGGTCTGTGGCTCCAATCGCCTTTATACAGGTGTCAGTGGGAGGAGCCACAGGAGCAGTCAGCGGGAGGGCGTGTCCAGACCACAACTACTTACTTAAATCCTTCTCGGATTCATAATTCTACCAATTTTCATTGGCATTTTTATCTTCTTTTATCTCCGAAAGGATTCTATCCCTTTCAAATGCTTACCTGTCTAGCACACCATGTTCCCAAACTTGCTAGAGTTTACAGCTCTTACTGTCAGGCAACCATCTCTCATCAGTAGCCACATCAATTACCCTTCCAGAATAATTGGCAGTTGGGATCCTCGTATGCCATGTATAAAGGATAGTTATATTGGCAGCATCCTATCGCCAATTAGAATGCTGCCGATGTGACAATTCTTTATGCATGGCGTACAAGATGCAGCGTCTTCACCTGAAACTTTGTCAATTGCTTTCCCCAACACCCAGCTCATGTTCTCCATATTTATTCCTTATTTATTTATTATTATTATATTGTTTTTCTTTTCTTTTTGCATAGTAGGGCAATTAAGGATTATGGGGAAAAGACAGGTAGCTGGAAATGAGTTCATGGCCAGATCAGTCATGATCTTATTGAATGGTGGAGCAGGCTCGATGGGCTCCTGTTCCTTATGTTCATAGATGCTGCCCAACCCACTGAATTCTACCAGCAGTTTGATTTTATGCTCCAGATTCCAGCATCTGCAGTGTTGCATCAGTATTCCAATCTATTCTTCAGCTCTGATGCAGCCCTCACATTTATTTACTTACAGTCTCTCAATTTAATTACTTCCAATTTTGTTTAGCTTTCTTGTAGTCCTCACAGCATAAAAGATAAAAGGAACTATCTCCACATTTAGACCATAAATGAATGGTAACATAGTGGTTAGCATGTCACTGTTAGAGCTTGGGCCGTTGGAGTTCAGAGTTCAGTTCCGGCATCTTCTGCAAGCACATTTGAATACTCTTTCCCGTGTGTGCATGGGTTTCCTCCCACAGTCCAAAGACGTACTGGTCAGTAAGTTAAATGGTCATTGTAAATTGTCCTGTGGTTAGGCTAGGATCAAATCAGGGGATTACTGGATAGCACAACTCAAAGGGCCGGAAAGGCCTGCTTCACTCTGCATCTCAATAAAGTAAAATAAATAAATAGTGATGAGTTTAAGCTGTCAGTTTGATATTATGAGTATCGATATCCTTAAGGACATCAGACATAGGACACAGACCATAGAACACAGAACAGACAGTACTATGCAAAGTACTATGGGCACATAAATATACAGTAGGAAGTGCATCTAATAGTTTAGCACAGTACTGTACTTGTGATTAGTCTAGGGTTAAATAGGTGGGTTGCCAGGCAGCACAGCTCATTGGGCCAGAAGGGCCTGTTGTATACTGTACCTCTAAATAAAATAAAATTTAAAAATGAATGAACACGGAAGTACTTCCAAATCTGAAGCTTTTCTGAACAAGAAGCTTCATATTTGTTACTTTAACCTTACTATAATGTGACATTGAAATGTCAATTCGATCTCTAATTAAGCCAAAAGGTCTAATTCTGCTTCTATGTCTTATGATGTTCTGACGTACAGAAATTAAGTGCACTGGACCACAAGGCCCTTCAATAGACAGTCAAAACTGGCAAGAGGATCACCAGGGTCTCCCTCCACCCAACCCCCCCACCAATTTGTGACATTTACAAGAGTGCTTAATGAAGAGCCCAAAGAATTTGAGGAAGTGTAATGGCTAGCACAATGCTTTACAGTAACAGGGGTTCAAATCTCACTGCTGACTGTAAAGTGTTTGTACGTTCTCCCCGTGATTGTGTGGATTTCTTCCAGGTGCTCCAGTTTCATCCCACAGTCCAAAGAATTACCAGTTGGTAGATAAAATGAGATTGTAAATTGTCCCATGATTAGGCTAGGGTTAAATCAGGGGATTGCTGGGCACAATGGCTCAAAGGGCTGGAAGGGACTATTCCTTGCTTGATATAAGGTTAACTTACCTCTACCATCCATCATACAATCTTGTTTACTCACTACCACCAGGAAGCAGGTACAGGAGCAGCAGCACCAGGACTGCCAGACAGAAGAACATAAGACATAGGAGCAGGAGTCGGTCATCCGGCCCCTCGAGCCTGCTCCGCCATTCAATAAGATCATGGCTGGTCTGACCATGGACTCATCTCCACCTACCTGCCTTTTTCCCAAAACCCTTAATTCTCCTACTATGTAAAAAGTATAGACTAGGTAGCATCTTTTTCCCTCAGACTGTGAGACCACCCTGTCACCACTGAGATCTCATCACTAGGTCGGGGAGCTGTTTACTGTGCTGCACACTTCACTTTATTTTGAACTATATTTTATTAACATGTTTGTAGTAATATTTTTGTGTTATGTGGTGTGTGTGATCAATGTACTGTTGTTAGGTTAACTGGTCATTGTAAATTGTCCCATGATTAGGCTAGGGTTAAATCAGGGGATTGCTGGGCACAATGGCTCAAAGGGCTGGAAGGGACTATTCCTTGCTTGATATAAGGTTAACTTACCTCTACCATCCATCATACAATCTTGTTTACTCACTACCACCAGGAAGCAGGTACAGGAGCAGCAGCACCAGGACTGCCAGACAGAAGAACATAAGACATAGGAGCAGGAGTCGGTCATCCGGCCCCTCGAGCCTGCTCCGCCATTCAATAAGATCATGGCTGGTCTGACCATGGACTCATCTCCACCTACCTGCCTTTTTCCCAAAACCCTTAATTCTCCTACTATGTAAAAAGTATAGACTAGGTAGCATCTTTTTCCCTCAGACTGTGAGACCACCCTGTCACCACTGAGATCTCATCACTAGGTCGGGGAGCTGTTTACTGTGCTGCACACTTCACTTTATTTTGAACTATATTTTATTAACATGTTTGTAGTAATATTTTTGTGTTATGTGGTGTGTGTGATCAATGTACTGTTGTTAGGTTAACTGGTCATTGTAAATTGTCCCATGATTAGGCTAGGGTTAAATCAGGGGATTGCTGGGCACAATGGCTCAAAGGGCTGGAAGGGACTATTCCTTGCTTGATATAAGGTTAACTTACCTCTACCATCCATCATACAATCTTGTTTACTCACTACCACCAGGAAGCAGGTACAGGAGCAGCAGCACCAGGACTGCCAGACAGAAGAACATAAGACATAGGAGCAGGAGTCGGTCATCCGGCCCCTCGAGCCTGCTCCGCCATTCAATAAGATCATGGCTGGTCTGACCATGGACTCATCTCCACCTACCTGCCTTTTTCCCAAAACCCTTAATTCTCCTACTATGTAAAAAGTATAGACTAGGTAGCATCTTTTTCCCTCAGACTGTGAGACCACCCTGTCACCACTGAGATCTCATCACTAGGTCGGGGAGCTGTTTACTGTGCTGCACACTTCACTTCATTTTGAACTATATTTTATTAACATGTTTGTAGTAATATTTTTGTGTTATGTGGTGTGTGTGATCAATGTACTGTTGTTAGGTTAACTGGTCATTGTAAATTGTCCCGTGATTAGGCTAGGGCTAAATTGGGGTTTGCTGGGCGACACAGCTTGAAAGGCCAGAAGGGCCTATTCCACTCTGTATAAAATAACATTAGCCCTACCACCCATCCACGGAGGTGCAGGAGCATTGGATGCAGGACTGCCATTCTGGGTAACCCATCCCTCGGGTTATGAAGCTAATGAACACCCTGCCATCACTGAGGTCTCATCACTAGGACAGCGAGCGGTTCACCTGTGCTGTACACTTCTCCTGAGATTTTATCCGTTTTTATCTGCAACTTGAGAATGATAAGGGCAGATCGGAGGTGTCAGTGTTGCAGTTGAACGGGGGAAACTATGGAGCCATGAGGGAGGAGCTGGCCAAAGTTAAATGGACGGATATCCTAGCAGAAAAGACAGTGGAACAGCAACGGCAGGTATTCTTGGGAATAATGCACAAAGTGCAAAATCAGTTCATCCCCCGGAGAAGGAAAGATTCAAAGGGGGGAAAGGGGCCACTGTGGTTGACAAATGAAGTCAGAGATTGCATAGCATTAAAAAAAAGGAAGAATGACAGAGCTAAGGTGAGTGGGAGGACAGATGATTGGGAAAACTTTAAGGAACAACAGAACTTAACTAAAAAGGCAATATGGGGAGAAAAAATGAGGTACGAATGCAAGCTAGCCAGGAATATAAAGGAGGATAGCAAAAGCTTTTTTGGGTACGTGAAGAGAAAGAAGATAGTTAAGAACAATGTTGGGCCCTTGAAGAATGAATTGGGTGAAATTGTTATGGGAAACAGAGAAATGGCAGAAGAATTTAATAAGTATTTTAGATCTGTCTTCACTAGGGAAGACACAAGCAATCTCCCAGATGTATGGATGGGCCAAGGACATAGGGTAACAGAGGAAATGAAACAGATTGGCATTAGGAAGGAAACGGTGATGAGTAGACTGATGGGACTGAAGGCTGACAAATCCCCAGGTCCAGATGGTCTGCATCCTAGGGTACTAAAGGTGGTGGCCCTGGAAATTGCTGATACATTGGTAATTATTTTCCAATGTTCCTTAGATTCAGGATTAGCTCCTGAGGATTGAAGAATGGCTAATGTTATCCCACTTTTTAAGAAAGGAGGGAGGGAGAAAACTGAGAACTATCATCCTGTCAGCCTAACATCAGTAGTGGGGAAGATGCTAGAGTCCATTATTAAAGATGAAATAGTGGCATATCTAGATAGCAGTGATAGGATTGGGCCGAGCCAGCATGGATTTACCAAGGGCAAATCATGCTTGACTCATCTATTGGAGTTTTTTGAGGATGCAACCAGGAAGTTAGACAAGGGAGATCCAGTGGATGTAGTGTACCTCGATTTTCAGAAGGCATTTGATAAGGTCCCACATAGGAGATTGGTGGGTAAAATCAGAGCTCATGGCATTGGGGAGAAGACATTGATATGGATAGAAAATTGGTTAGCAGATAGAAAGCAAAGGGTAGCAGTGAATGGGTGTTTCTCGGAATGGCAGGTGGTGACTAGTGGGGTGCCACAGGGCTCGGTATTGGGACCACAGCTGTTTATGATTTATGTCAACGATTTAGATGAAGGCATTGAGAATAACATCAGCAAGTTTGCTGATGATACTAAGCTGGGTGGCAGTGTGACATGTGATGAGGATGTTAGGAGAATTCAGGGTGACTTGGATAGGCTGGGTGAGTGGGCAGATACTTGGCAGATGACGTTTAATGTGAATAAGTGTGAGGTTATCCATTTTGGGAGTAAGAACAGGAAGGCAGATTATTATATGAACAGTGTAAAGTTAGGTAAGGGAGAAATACAAAGATATCTCAGAGTCCTTGTTCATCAGTCACTGAAGGTGAATGAGCAAGTGCAGCAGGCAGTGAAGAAGGCTAATGGAATGTTGGCCTTTATTACAAAGGGAACTGATTACAAGGGCAAGGAAATTCTTTTGCATTTGTACAGGGCCCTGGTGAGACCACCCCTGGAGTATTGTGTACAGTTTTGGTCTCCAGGGTTAAGGAAGGACATCCTGGCTGTAGAGGAAGTGCAGCGTAGATTCACGAGGTTAATTCCTGGGATGTCCGGACTGTCTTACGCAGAGAGGTTAGAGAGACTGGGCTTGTACACGCTGGAATTAAGGAGATTGAGAGGTGATCTGATTGCAACATATAAGATTATTAAGGGATTGGACAAGATAGAGGCTGGAAATATGTTCCAGATGATGGGAGAGTCCAGTACCAGAGGGCATGGTTTGAGAATAAGGGGTAGGTCATTTAGGACAGAGTTAAGGAAAAACTTCTCCCAGAGAGTTGTGGAGGTCTGGAATGTACTGCCTCAGAAGGCAGTGGAGGCCAATTTTCTGGATGCTTTCAAGAAGGAGCTAGATAAGTATCTTATGGATAGGGGAATCAAGGGATATGGGGACAATGCAGGAACCAGGTATTGATAGTAGATGGTCAGCCATGATCTCAGAATGGCGGTGCAGGCTCGAAGGGCTGAATAGTCTACTTCTGCACCTATTGTCTATTGTCCTGCATTTTGAATAATATTTTTGTTAGATGTGCTACATGAGAGATATGGAATGTGGGTTCACAGTGATCTGGACAAGAGCCTGAACTCGTTCAGTGGTAAATTTTGTTTGTTTCTACAGCCATTTCAAACTATTGAAAGCATTGTCCTGATGAAGTTGTTTGAGAGCAACTGACTTGCAGGACATCCAGTTGTGTTGAAACCACATAATTCCAACAGTAACTTTTTACATTGATTTATAGCACCCACCCCACACACTGCCTTTTCTAAAAGCTCCTTTCTGGAATGCTCTGTAGGTCCATTAAAACTAAAACTTCATGCCATCTTGAAAGTTTCTTCCCTTGTGCAGTTAATCTGATCAACCATACTAGTTCCCAACCCTCACCCCCTCTATTTACCTCAGTTACTGCACTGAAAACAATCTAAACCACTTTTTATAATGGGGTCTACATTGTAAATCACTGAGGACAATACCAAGCAAACTGCTTTTTCCAAAAGCTCCCTTCTGGAAAGTATTATAGTGCTACTAAGCTAAAATACTTCATGCTACCTCATCACCCTCTGCTATCTATCTGTAAATAGTTTAAGACACTTTAAATACTACATGCAGGTATCTTCTATGAGACATTTTCAAGGAGCAGTGGCAGAGAAAAGCGGCGTCCATCATTAAGGACCCCAGTCACCCAGGGCATGCCCTTTTCTCATTGCTACCATCAGGGAGGAGGTACAGAAGCCTGAAGACACACACTCAGCAATTCAGAAATGGCTTCTTCCCTTCTTCCATGTGATTTCTTAATGAACATGAACCCATGAACACTAACTACTTTTTTCTGTTTTTTCCCTACAATTTTGAATTTAACTATTTAATATACATATCCATATTTACTGTAATTCAGATTTTTTTCCTGCAGTTATCATGCGCTGATTTGTACAGGTGCTGCTGAATTAACAAATCTCATAGCATAGGCCGGTGATATTAAACCTGATTCCAGTATTTCTGTGTTACTTCACATTTTATTCATTATCTGCACTTTAACTCCTAAGTTATTTTATATAATTTTTATTCTTTATAATTGTTGAATGTTGTTTTATTGCATGTCACACCAACACACCACAGCAAATTCCTAGTATGTGTAAATGTAAATGGCAAATAATGAGTTTGCTCGAATATTTCTGAACCTCACATACTGTAATAACAAGCTCCATCATCATCAGTGGGATCTGAGAGCAAATTTTGACCCAATAAACCCCACCCTGTAATTAAATTCCCTTTACTTAAACAGATGACGATTGTGCTAGGCACCGTGAGCTATTTATTAAGGTGAAGAACACATGGGATTCTGCAGATACTGTGGAAGTCCAGAGCAACACACACAATATGCTGGAGGAATTCAGCAGGTCAGGCAGCATCTACGGAAGTAAGCAAATTGTGCCATGATCAGGCTAGGGTTAAGTCGCGCAGCTTGAAAGGCCAGAAGGCCTGCATCTCAGTAAATAAATAAATTAGTCAACGTTTATGGGCCAAGGCCCTTCTTTGGGATTGAAGAGGGGGAAGTTGCCAGAGGGGAAGGAGGATTGCTAGAAGGTGATAGGTGACGCCAGGTGGGTGGGGAAGGTCAAGGGCTGGAGAACAAGGAATCTGACAGGAGAGGAGAGTGGACCACAGGAGAAAGGGAAGGAGGAGGGGTAACAGGGGGAGGTGATAAGCAGGTGAGGAAAAGAGGTAAGAGGCTGGAGAGGGGAATAGAAGAGGGAAGGGGTGGGGGAAAGAATTACCAGAAGGAGAAATCGATTCATTTTTCTACAAATATTGCAGAAGAATAATGTAGATATGGGGAGTGCTTGAACTTAAGGCACAGATGGCTCCAAACCCCAGCAATCCATTCTTCACTCCAATTTGTTTTAATGTCCCCTATTGCCTGTGTTCTTGTTTGGATTTCTTTTGCCTGGAGATTGTAATGTGGTCTATTGATGTTATTGTCTCACTGGGGAGATAAATCCTAAATCACAGCACCAGGAGCTGCCACTACAGAAAACAGAGATAGCAACAAATTAATATGAGGACTGATTTAAATTTTAAATAGGGCTCCAGGCTCCATTGTGCTTTACGATCTTGTCTCCCAGGAGGAAAACGCTTGTGCATTCCTTATGCAGCATCAAAAGACAGAATGTTAGCTCGCTCCCCGAGGGAAAGAACTCAGTTGGCAGGAACCGAAGGTACATTTATAATCTCATTAATTTATTTATCAGAACTTTTGGAAAACTGGCCTGGAAAATGTAAGGAGGTTAGAGAGGGTGCAGAGTAGATTTACCAGGATGCTGCCTGGCCTAGAGAGCATGTCTTTTGAGGATCGGCCGAGCGAGTTCGGGCGTTTCTCTCTGGAGCAAAGGGGGATGAGAGATGACTTGATAGAGGTGTACAAGACGATGAAAAGCAAAGATCCAGTGGGTAGCCAGAGACGTTTTCTCAGGACAGAAATGGCTAATACAAGGGGCATATATTTAATGTGATTGGAGTAAAGCAGGGGTTCCCAACCTGGGGTCCATGGTTTAGCCAAGCAGAAACCCAGTTCCAGATTCCGCAGATATCCTCTGATTCCACGCGTTACTACCACGTGGTGAGCGCCCTTGACCAGGAGACAGCCTCCCAGGTTGCGGATTTCATACAGTCGCCCCCGGAAGAAGGCAAATATGAAGCATTCAAAGCGCTGCTCATTGGGACCTTTGGCCTCTCACGGCGTGAGCAGGGTGCCCGCCTTCTTCACCTGGACGGTTTGGGAGACAGACTGCTGTCAGCATTGATGAACAAGATGCTGTCCCTGGCCGAGGGACACAAGCCCTGCCTCATGTTCGAGCAAGCGTTCCTGGAGCAGCTGCCCGAGGACATACATCTGCTGCTGGCCAACGCAGATTTCAGAGACCCCCGGAAGGTGGTGGCCCGGGCAGACGTGCTGTGGAAAGCCAAGAGGGAGAGCGTGGTGTCCGTCGGTCAGATTGCCAGGCCACGCGCCCAACAGCAGACCAGACCAGGCCTGGCAGGGGGGCGCACACAACACAGAGGCAGGAATGAGGAGGCCAGTGAACGGTGGTGTTTCTACCACCAGCGGTGGGGCACAAAAGCCCGCCGTGGTCGCTCGCCCTGCAAGGGCCAGGGTCAGGTGCTGCTAATGACTATGGCGGCTGGCCACCAGGATAGCATCTGGGACAAACAGTCGGGACGCCGCTTCTTGGTCGACACTGGAGCGGAGATCAGCGTCTTGCCCCCGACGGGGTACGACACCCGCAACAGGAAGCCAAGACCCACCCTGAGGGCCGCAAACGGCAGCACAATACGGACCTACGGCACCCGCACAGTGCAGCTGCAGTTCGGCGCCAGCCGGTTCACGTGGGACTTCACACTGGCCGCGGTGGCCCAACCACTCCTGGGGGCGGACTTCTTGCGAGCTCACAGCCTACTGGTCGACTTGCAAGGGAAAAGACTGGTACATGCCGAGACTTCCCAGACATTCGTCCAAATAGATGAACGCAAAGTCCAGGTCGCGTCCCACCACGTCCATTAGCCGCTGGAACGTCTGTGCGGCATTCTTCAGGCCGAACGGGGTGATGAGTGCTGTTTTGGGGATGTCTTCAGGGTGCACCGGGATTTGATGGTATCCCCGGATGAGGTCTACTTTGGAAAAGATTCTTGCCCCGTGCAGGTTTGCTGCAAAGTCCAGTATGTGTGGCACGGGGTAGCGGTCTGGACTGGTAGCCTCTTTCAGACTGCGTTGAAGTGCCATATCAGATGGGTTATAAAACTGGAATCCCTCTTCAACACATGAACTCATTCTCAGCACATGAGACAGTCGAGTTTAGAATATACACCCACCCCGAGAGTTGTCAGTGCAATTGGGCGAGGTTTATGCCAGGCTCCTGTTGGTAAAATGCAGATCAGCTCCACTCCTACAGCTCACCGAGGGACTAACGCCTCATGGTCTTTAAGTGCAAAGTGTTGGCTTGTAAAAGCCAAAGACTGAACAACTCTCGATGACCCCTTTCTCTACAGAGCAAACAAGAAGACGAACGAATCAAAGAAAATCTTTCTGGATTGATGCAATTTAGTGCAAGTCGATGGAAATAGCAGATCAATGGCTAGGCTTGGACTAGATCGGATGAAGGGACTGCTTCTAAGCTGTAGTGTTCTATGAGTCTAATTTAAACAATGATTGACACTGTGGTGCAAATTGCAGAGCCACTGCCTCACAACTCCTTAAACCTGGTTCAATCCTGACATCTAGGACTGTTCATGTGGAGTCCACACATTATGCTCAGGCTCTTCTCACATCCTAAAATCAATGGACTCATCTGACCACCGCAAAGAGGAGCCGCCGGAGGTGGTGCAGTGTGGCGCCCTTGCTTCAGTGCTGCCCCCAGTGTCGATTGGTGGAATGACAGGCTGGATTGAGGTAGCTGCGCACTGCTGGGAATCTGTACAATCAATTTGCAGGACACGTCACTTAGGGTCTTTTGTTGTGTGACTATGTTTCTTGCTTGCTATTTTGAACGTGCTTCATATGTTTTGCACCTTGGCCCCAAAGGAACACTGTTTTATTCAGCTATATCGAAGTATGCTCGAGTAATTATTAAACTTGATTTGATTATATTTTATTCGATTGTTCTTTTCTTTTAAACGAGATACAGTCTGGCAGAGACCCTTCTGGTGTACTGAGCCCATGCCACCCATTTACACCCATGTGACCAGTGGGAGGAAACCCACAGGGTCATGGGGAGAACCTACAAGCTCCTTACAGACAGCAGTTAGAATTGAACCGGGCTCACTGGCATTGTAATAGTGTTATGCTAGCCACTTCACTACCATGCCATTCTTGGTATAGGTGGGCGGGAGGGGATGGAAAGAACGAGGATTAGTGAAAATTAGTGAAAGATTAATGTAAATGGAAGTTTGCTGGTCAGAACCAACTCAAGGGGCTGAAGGGTCAGTTTCTGTGATGTAGGGCTCCATGACAAAGCCATTGGGAGCAAAGGCACTGTTACATTCAAGTGTTTCTGGTCAAAAATTGTCTTGTAAATCTCAGATCCTCTATGTCCCATGAAATGGTATCAGAACTACTTTCAGCCTCTCTGTAGAATGATAGAATCTTCAGAATCTCTCCTCCAACACATTGTCTTCTCCGTTGGGCACAGGTTGAGCACAGCTTGCTTCCAAATTCACTTGCTTCTTCTGCAAGCTTGTTCCAGAGGTAATGAGGTCACCATAACCCTTGTTCTGTGAAAAAGCATACGCTGACCGACGACTTGATGAATATCTCTGGAAATTTGTGACTTTATTGTTTTCCATTTGTTCTTTTTCATAAGTTGCCTGGAAGTAATCAGAAAGGGAGAGAGAGGATTGTAAGAATTATCATTTTCTCTTGTATCTACACCACAAGTATTAACCTCAAGACCATTGAATATACAGTACTGTGCAAAGACTTAGGCACATATACATAAGTAGGATGCCTAAGACTTGCACACAGTACTTAGTAATTTTATGTATTGCACTGTCCTGCTGCAAAAATAAAACAAATATCATGACATATGTGAGTGGTGATAAACCTGTTACTGAAATGGGTCTCTACTGTTGACTGAGAGTGGGAAGGGGGCAGGGAGAGGGGAATTATGGTTGGGAAAAGGGGAAGGGAGAGAGGAGGGAGCAGGTAGCACCAGAGGACATTCTGTAATGATCAATAAACCAAATGTTAGGAGTCAAATGACTCTGTCTGGTGTCTCTGCACCCGCACCACCCCCTGCCTGTGGCACTCCACCCTCGCCATTCCCAACATCCTTTGCTCCCATCATATTTACAAACTCACTCTTTGCTTCACATTGACAAATACAATACTATGTAAAACTCTTAGGCACCCTAGCTATATACTTGTATCTAAGACACTTGCACAGTACTGTAAGTTCATTAAAATCATTCCCTTAATTTATAAAAGTTTGATTTGAGCTTTTGCTATGTCAATATTGACACTTTGAGCTGTGTATCTTCAATTAATGAAGCTATTTTATGGATAGGACTGTGCTGTACAAAATCTGCACAACATATTTCACCAAGCATTTTTGATTTATAATATTTTCCAGGAATGTACCCTACTTGTAAATCAAGAAATATAATTCAATTAAAACAAAAGATGTAATTTTACTTGTGCAATAGCCTTGGACTCCTGGGGGGGGGGGGGGCGGGGAGGAGGAGGGTGTGTGTGTGTGTGTATAAAGACTTTAGTACTGTACTGTAGGAGCAGAGTTAAGCCAATCAGCCCATCGAATCAGCTTTACCATTCTTTAATGGCTAATTTATTTTTGCTTTCAAACACATAACCGTAACCTTCTCCCCGTAACCTTTACTAATCAAAAACCTATCAACTTCCAGTGAAGGCTAGTCTTTATGCTTTACAATTGTTCATGCACACACAGAATCCTGGGAGTATTGCTGACGTGTTACCTGTACAATATGGTAGTTAAGACTCGAAGAGTGACTTATAACTTCACTACTTGAACAAAAGTACATAATCAACAAAATATCAAGTTTACAAGTAAATTATGAAATAAGTTTCAACCCTCACCAGGCATTTACTTATGATGTCTATTCTCAAGTCCACTGGAATGAACTGCCATTCATACACCCTCTCTGACACTCAGCTCTGAACTGGAGATTATTTGCTGGTGCTGTGAAGTGTTACATTAAAGCACTACCATGCTGCGCTCTCCAGCACATCAGTCAAACTCCCTACGGCCTAGTATTGGTTAAGCTTGCGTGGAAATCGGAGATGGACTTAGCTCCAAGCCAGGAGGTCATCTCCATTTTGGCTTTGCACTGTATACGGACATGTACAGAACAGTAAGAGCAGAGGTAGGAAGTAGCCGCTTTCCGCGTTTAGTAAAATTGTGGCTTGTTGGAACCTCAGCTACACTTTCCTGAGTATCTGCATTATCCCTTCCTCCTCCTTGTCTATACCTCTCCCTCCTGCCTTTTACACCACTGGCATTTAGGGCAGCAATGAAGCTCCTCCATCTCTGGTGGTGATCAGTGCTTCCTTCATCACGTCAGTAGCTTCCTCTCAGTTTTCACTACTGTCAGCCATGCAAGTCCCAGGTGGAAACTTGTGAATACTGGCATACGCAAATGTGGAAGAATTCTTCATTGCCGTTTCTGTAACAGTGATGTTTGGCCAGTCGGGGTTGTTAGCTCTGAGCTGAACCCACGGACCTGGAGGACCGGTGGACCACTTTTAGTCTGGTCTCTACCCTTTGACCTGTTTGGCATGGGTGACCCTAACACGAGGCAAAGCACAAAGCCCTGACTCCGGCCTGCATAGCTCTCTGGGTCACTCGGGCATGCAAGGATCCAAACCCAAATACGAGGTTGTGGTCCTCTGGGGGGGGTTAATATATATCTACTTCTGCATTAAAAGCATTCAATGGCTTGCCTTCCACTACCTGTTGAGGAAGAGAGTTCCAATACTCAACCTTCTGAGAAAAATTACGTCTCCAATTTAATTGGGCACCACTTATTTTTAAGAAGTGACCACTATGTCAATATTCTTTCACAAGAGCAAACATCCAGTCCACTTCCGAACAGCTAAGGCCCAATTCTGCATCAATGCTACTTACAAAATCATAAAACCCTCCGGCGTTATCAGTGAGGCTGCAGAGATGGGTGTGGGTACTCAAGATCAACCCCAAGACTTGCACCTCCCTCTCATGTCTCTTCTCCTTCCCTTTCTCCAATGATCCACTCTCCTCTCCTATCAAATTTCTTCTTCTTCAGCCCTTTATCTCTTCCATCTATCTCCCAGCTTCTCACTTCATCCTCCCCTTTCCCCACCCACCCACCTTTCCCCTCACCTGATCTCACCTATCAGCTGCCAACTTGTGCTCATTCCCCTCTTCCCCCAGGTTCTTATTCTGGCTTCTTCCCCATTCCTTTCCCATTCTGAAAAAGGGTTGTGGCCTGAAACATCAACTCCCCCCAGTTGCTGCCTGACCTGCTGAGTTCCTCCAGGATTTTGTGTGCGTTACTTAGCAAGGCTGGTTATATTCTCCAGAATGTAAAAGTGAATGCGCAAAAGTGGAATTTACAGTTGTAATTCGTCTCCCTTCCTTTCCAGTCCTGAAGAAGGGTCTAGGCCAAAACATTGACTCTTCATTACTTTAACTTATTTCAATAAACTTTAAAAAATACTTGACCGATAGAACAGTTCAAAGCACCAGCACTTACACGTCCAGCAGCTTTGGAACCAAAGACTCGTAGAAGATATCGGGTTGTAGTAGAAGGGATAATATTGATAGTGACGGCTAATAGGATGGTGAGCCAAAACAACGGCTGTTTGAAAGCATTCAGAGCTGCTCCTGCAACAAGAAAAGCAAAAACAATTTAGAACCACAATCACCCTCGCTGATTTTCTCTTCACATTCTGCAGCAAAATGTCAAAGAATGTAATTGCAACCACTTAGAGCACAATACAGGTCCTTCAGCCCGTGATGTTGTGCTGATTATTTAGCCTACTCTAAAATCAACCTAACCCTTCCTTCCCACATAGTCCTCCATCGTTCTATCATCCACGTGCATATACAAGAGTTTCTTAAATCTCCCTAATGCAGAGTGGACGTGGAGAAGATGTTCTAATAGTGGGGGAGTCTAGGACCAGAGGGCACAGCCTCAGAATAAAAGGACATCCTTTTAGAAAAGAAATGAAAAGGAATTTCTTTACCCAGCGGGTAGTGAGTTTGTGGAATTCATTGCCATAGATGGCTGTGGAGGCCAAGATGGAGGTGGGCAGGTTCTGGATTTGCCAGGACATGAAAGGTTATGAGAAGGCAGGAGAATGGGGTTAAGAGGGATAATAAATCAGCCATGATCGGGTGGCAGAGCAGACTCAATGGACTGAATGGCCTAAATCTGCTTCAATGTCTTATGTCCTTATGACAGCGTGAGGAAAAGTTCTATACACAAGTGGTTGACATCCATTATGCACTGCTTGAAAAGATGGCAAAAGGAGGGCCAACTGAGGGCTTCAAAAGGGAACTGTGCCAGTACTTGAATAGAAACAATAATTGCAGGGCTATCAGGAAAGAGAATTTGGGGAGAAGCAAAACTTTGCCCCTGCAGAGGGCTGTCAAGGAATCGAAAGAAAAGCCTCTCCTGGTTTCACCATTTTGCATTTCCATGACTCTGTTGAGTCTAATAATAATAATATTAATAATAAACTATTCATAGAGCATTTTTCATACAGACGATGTAGTTCAAGGTGCTTTACAATGGGATAAAGTGCAAACATGAAAATAAGAGACAGAAAGATGTTATTTAAAAGCAAGGTTAAATAAATAGGTTTTGAGCTGGTGTTTAAAAGTGTCAACTGAATGTGCACCTCTTATAGTTTTACATTCAGGAGTGCAGTTCAAAAAAGCTGACCTGCTAATTATCTTTTGAGGGAAATTGCTTGAATTTCAGAGGCCGGCTGAAGAAGACGTGAGAGCTCGAGCAGGATTACAAAACAAAAATGATTTGTGAGGTACTTCAGTCCCAGAACACTGAGAGCTTTAAAAACAAGAGCTGTAGGATTTGGGACCTTACATTGTGGTTGTGTAAGTTATTTCTTTAATTACATATTTATTGAAATACTGCTTGAAATCGGCCCTTCTGGCCCTTCGAAATGTGCCACCCAAAAACCCCCAATTTAACCCTAGCCTAATCATGGGACAATTTACAATGATTAATTAACCTACCACCAACTGGAACGTCTTTGGACTGTGTGAGGAAACTGGAGCACCTGGAGGAAACTGAGGAGGTCACAGGGAGAATGTACAGACTCCTTATGGGCAGGGGCGGGAATTGAACCTGGTTCACTGGCACTGAAAAGCATTGTGCTTACCACTACAGAGCCACCCTTGTCGGAGAGAGCACACTTGGAATACCACGTACTGTTTTGGTCTCCCTATTAGAGAAGCTGTGGTTAAACTGGAAAGAGTGCAGAGAAGATTTACAAAGAAGTCTTGACTTATAGAGAGAGGTTGGCCAGATTTATTCCTTAGAACGGAGGACTATGAGGGAGTAGCCTTAAAGAAAGTTTAAAACTATGAGAGGCATAAATAAGGTGGATTGTAACAAGACTTTCTTCCAGGATAGAGGAGTCCAAACTCGGGGATATAAGTTTACGGTGGGAAGGGAAAGATATAAAGAAGCAATTTTTCCATGCAGGGGCTGGTGATTATATGGAATGAGCTGCCACAGTAAATGGGTAAGACAGGTACAATTGTATCAGTTAAGATACTTGGAGCCATGGAGCATGAAGGAATTTTGCAGGAAATTGGAACTTGTTGGGTAGGGATGAATTTGCTGGGCTGAAAGGCCTGTATCTGTGCTGCATTGCTCCATGACTCTGTAAATGCTCTGTAAACTCACATACCAAAGCAAGAGCCAATATATAACATATAATTAAATATATAAAATTAAATGACAAAAATTAAGTATAGCAATTAAATACATGTTTTAAACTAAATATGTTTTTAAAGTTAACAATAGCATACAAGTTCTTCCCACACCTCAATTGGCTCATCGGGCGGCAATCTTGCCATTTCTTTCGTGGTTGTCTGCTTTATAAAGCCATGTTGCTAGATCGACACTCAACCCAGCAGGGGTGGAACTTTTGCAAGGAGCTGGCTGGATTTGAACCTGGGCCCTCTTGCCCAAAGTCTGGGTGTGGATGCCACTACACCATTAGCACAGACAAGAGCAAATAATGCTATAAATTCTACAGGTAAAAAGGGTCTAATTCATGACTTACCATTGAATTGGAACATTTCTGGATTCAGCCGAGTCAGGAAAGGGCTCTGAGTTAAAAAGGTGATGCCAAAATAGAGGCAAACACTGATGACAACAGACAACACCGAGGGAACAGTCCAGTAGGAAAACTCCAACATTACCTGTTTAGAGAGCATGTCATTAACTAGAAGCCTTCCAAGTACAAAATTCCGCAATGGACGGTCCCAAGCCTGGCTGCAGAAAGGGGAGGGTTGGGCATGGGGCTAGAAACCCTATCCGGCAAAACCTCAGAGCCACAGAAATGCTAACAGAAATTCCGCAGACCTCAGCCCAGGGAGAGGATGGACACACTATGATGGGCTTTGAACAGAGGACTTTGGTGTGCTATTGTTGGTGGCCGATGGCCCACTACTGATAGGCATTTAACTAACTAAACCTCTAAATATGAACATTTAGTTATTAAAGAAGGTGACACCCTTAATCAACACAGATTGTAGAATTGGATACGAATTCAGGTTTATTACGTCTTCCAGTTTCCAGTTCTAGTCCTGGGGGCTCTTTCTCGTTACTACTTTTGGGCGATTGTTGAATCGGGCGGCCTGCAGAGGAGGAACGCTGAGCGGAACTGTACTGAAATAAGCCTTTTGATTTTGTGTTTTATATTCTGTGTTTTCCCTCTTTTTTGTTGCCGTTTGCATGTTTTTTTTTTGCGCGTGACACAGAGGTGTGTTAACATTTGATGTTTGATGTTTTTTGACTGATTTGGTTCTATAGTTCTTCTATATATCGTGTCTGCAGGAAAGTGGAATTTCAGGGTTGGATACTGCAGGGAAGTGGAATTTCAGGGTTGGATACTGCAGGGAAGTGGAATTTCAGGGTTGGATACTGCAGGGAAGTGGAATTTCAGGGTTGGATTTTGCAGGGAAGTGGAATTTCAGGATTGGATACTGCAAAGAAGATGAATTTCTGCATTGCTTACTATATACATGCTTTGACAATAAATGTACCTTTAATCTTGAATTTTTGAATCTTTGTATTCCAAATACCTTCATACAAGGACACATTCACTTACAAACGTAGATAAATACAACATGAAAATACATTAAACTCCAGCAAATACCATTTGAAACATTGGAATCTATGGCACGGATGATACCTGCACAACATCATGGGCCTCATCGTCTGTCCAGTGCCGTTCTATGGCACTGTCAAAGTGGGGAGAAGGAAGAAAAGGCGTCTCGTAATCATTTAGAAGTTCAAGAAATAAGTCTACCAATGAATTAAAGGGCTACAGTTAAACAGTATAAATGTCATCTGTGAGCCTACAGGATTGCCACAGGGTGACAACTGCAATTTCCATAAGACAGCCGAGCAGAATTAGACCATTGGACCCATTCGGTTATGGCTGATTATTTATCCATCTCAACCCCACTCTCCTGTCAATGACCTTTGAGTGTTATGGACTATCAAAGTCACTTGTTGCATGTAAGCATGGGAATTTTTTTTTTAATTTGTAAAAATTTTACAATTGTAACTGTAATTTTACCATGCATTGTAAATTCCTCCTTTTCCGTGGACTGGAATAGCACCAAAATCTCGTTTTCGTGAGCAATGATAATAAAGTTCTATTCTATTCTCTGGCTAAGGAAATTCCTCCTCATCTCTGTTCTAAAGGGATGTTCTTGTATTCTAAGGATGTGCCCTCTGGTCCTGGACCCCCCCACTATGGGAAACATCCTCTCAACATCCATTCTATCTAGGCCTTTCAATATTCGATAGATTTCAGTGAATCCCCCCCCCCCCCCAATATCATTCTTCTAAAAAATAAATTTCTCTCCATAAAACCCAGTGCCGGTGATTGTGAGTTTTTCCCCTTGGTCTGTAGAGTGGGGGTACCGATTGCAGGAGACTGTCAGAGCTGTAAGTCTTAGGAATTCTCCGTGATCGAGATCAAGGCTGAGATCAATTGACTCTGGGGATCCAATTTCCTAGGGAATGAAGGAATATTGGGAGCGGCTCACAAAATGGAGCTGTATTGAGCAACACACACAAGATGCTGGAGGAACTCAGCCGGTCAGGCAGCATATAGGAGATGAATAAACAGCCCACATTTCGGGCCAAAACCCTTCATCAGGACTGGAAAGAAAGTGAGAAGCTGCCAAAATATGACGATGATGGGGAGGGAAATGTGCACAAAGCTGTAAGGTGACAGTGGAGCCAGGTGGGTGGTGAGTGGGAATGAAGTAAGAAGCTGGAAGGTGATAAGTGGAAATGGTATGAGGCTAAAGAAGCAAGAATGTGATAGAAGAGGGCAATGGACCGTGGGAGAAAAGGAAGGAGGAGGGGCACCAGGGAGAAGTAGTAGGCGGGTGAGGAGAAAAGAAGGGGTAATAGGGGGCCAGAGTGGGTAATTGAAGAAGAGGAAGGAGGAAATTACCAGAAGTTGGAGAGATTGATGTTCATACCATCAGGACGGAATATTAAGTGTTACTTCCCCAACTTGAGAGTGGCCTCATCACTGTAGCAAAGGAAGCCACTGACCAACATTTCAGAATGTGAATGGGGACTGGAATTAAAATGGTTGGTAACTGGGAAATCCTGCTTTTTTTGTGGATAGAGTGAAGGCATTAGACAAAGGAGTCTCCCAATCTATGTCGGCTCTCACCAATGTAGATGAGGTCACAATGGGAGCACTGGGTACAATAGACAACTCCAGCAGATTTGCAGGTGAAGTGCTGCCTCATCTGGAAGGACTGTCTGGGGCTCTGATTGAAGATGAGGGAGGAGGTGAATGGGCTGGTGTTGCAGGGATAATTGCCAGAAGAGAGATTAGCGGGGGAGGTGAACAGACAAGGGTGTCACAGAGGGAGCAGTCCATGCAGAAATCAGAGAGTGGGACTGGTGGGAGGTAAAGCTGTGTTTGGTGGTAGGATCACAGCTGGTGATCAGCTGTGATGATGTGATCAGTGGAGCAGGAATGAAGAGCGATGTGAGCTATGGTTCCGATTTCATTTGTACTCTGTCACCAGATAGCATGGTCTCAGAAACCCTTTGTTTCTGCTTATTAATCGCTGCAGTGAAACCTTTAATCATGGGCTTACCTCAACATTGACAGTCAGCACCACAGCAGTACCGACTGTCATGGACAAAAACTGGTAATCTGACAAAGATATGCCATCTTGGCCAACATTCTCCAAGAATGCTCCATACGGAATGAAGAACAAAACCAGTGAGCTTAGAAGTCCGTGAAGTAGAGTAAATGAGAAGATCTTGTAGTTGAACAGCTCGTTCTGCTGTCCGATTTTGTAGCACTTAGGTGACTTGATACTCAGAGTGTCACTGATGTCCTACAATCCCAAAAACACAGACAGAATTAGAAGCAGAGCAACACACGAAAAATGCTGAAGGAACTCAACATCCACGGGGAGGAATAAACAGTCGACGTTTCGAGCCGAGATCCTTCAGCAGGACTGGAAAGGAAGGGGAAGCAGCCAGAATGAGAAGGTGGGGGGAGGGGAAGGACGATGAACTAGAAGACGATAGGTGAAGTAGGAGCGTGGGGGAAGGGGGAATGAAGTAAGAAGCTGTGAGGTGATAGGTGGAAAAGGTAAAGGACTGAAGAAGAAAGAATCTGATAAGAGGAGAGTGGACCATGGGGAAAAGTGGAAGGAGGAGAAGCACCAGCAGGAGGTATTTGTTAGGTAAAGAGAAGAAAAGAGGCAAGAGGGGGATCGGGGGAAAGAGGGAAGGTGAAAGGGGATGGGGATGGGGAGAGAGAGAAATGGGGAAGAGGAGGGTGAGGGGTAAGAGGGAGGGAAGGGGAAAAGAAAGGAGAGGGGAGAGATGGAAGGGGGAGGTAAGAGAGGGAAGGGAAGAGAGAAAAGGGGAGTGGAGAGAGGAAGGTGGGGAAGGGAAGGGGAGGGGAGGAGGGAAGGGGAAAGGGGAGGGGGAGGGTGTTAAGTTTACCATAAGTTTGAGAAATTGATGTTCATGCTCCCCAGACGAAATATGAGGTGTTGCTCCACCAACGTAAGAGTGGCCTCATTGAGGCAGTAGAGGAGACCATGGACTGACATGTCGGAATGGGAGTGAGAATTGGAACCACGATGGCTGGCCAGCAGGAAATCCTGCTTTTTGTGGATGGAGCAAAGGAGTGGACTGAAGAATTAGGACCAGGTAAAGCTTAACAGTACAACTAGTGTCATAATCCAAAACAATGGATATACCTCAAGCTTATAAAGGAAGATGGATACTATTGTCTCTATTGTGCTTGGAGTTACCATGTGAACAATAGCAGCCTTATTATGCTATTGAAATTAATGTTATTAATATGCCATATACAGTAAAAAGCTTGTGTTCATACAGATCAAATTATTACACAGTGCATTGAGATAGAATATGGCATTGGTATTAGAATTAGTTTAATATTGTCGCATGACCAAGATACTCTGATCGGCTTGTCTTGCCTATGTTCATGCCGATCAGAGATGATTGTGTGTGTCTTTGATATGTCACCATTCTAACCGTCTGGTATGTGGTCAAAAAAAAAACTACACAGGATCAAAATAAGCTGCAGAAAGTTTAAACTCCGTCAGCTCCATCATGGGCACTGGCCTCTCCAGCATCCAGGGTATCTTCAAGGAGCAAAGCCTCAAAAAGGCCACATCCACAATTAAGGATCCCCAACACCCAGGACATGCCCTCTTCTCATTGCTACCATCAGGAGGGAGGTACAGAAGCCTGAAGGCACACACTCAGTGATTCAGGAACAGTTTCTTCCCCTCTGCCATCAGGAGGGTGGTACAGGAGTCTGAAGACACACACTCATCGATTCAGGAACAGTTTCTTCCCCTCTGCCATCAGGGAGGAGGTACAGGAGCCTGAAGACACACACTCAGTGATTCAGGAACAGCTTCCACCCCTCTGCCATCAGGGAGGAGGTACAGGAGCCTGAAGACATACACTCAACGATTCAGGAACAGCTTCTTCCCCTCTGCCATCAGGGAGGAGGTACAGGAGCCTGAAGACACACACTCAACGATTCAGGAACAGCTTCCACCCCTCTGCCATCAGATTTCTAAATGAACTCATGAACACTACTTACGACTTTTTCCCTTTTTGCACTCATTATTTAAATTTGTGTGTGTGTGTGTGTGTGTGTGTGTGTGTGTGTGTTTGTGTGTGTGTGTGTTTGTGTGTGTGTGTGAGTGAGTGTGTGTGTGAGTGAGTGTGTGTGTGAGTGAGTGTGTGTGTGAGTGAGTGAGTGTGTGAGTGAGTGTGTGTGTGAGTGAGTGTGTGTGTGAGAGTGTGAGTGTGTGAGTGTGAGTGTGTGTGTGTGTATATATATATATATATATATATATAAATAAACACACTTTTCATAGTAATTTATAGATATTATTATATATTGCAATGTACCGCTCCCTCTAAACAACCGATTTCACAACATATGTCAGAGATTTAAAACCTGATTCTGATTCAGATCATCACACAGTGCATTGAGCCAGAATAAGGCAAAGCAATACCAATGCAGAACGAAGCGTAAAAACTATGGAAAGAATGCAGTATTGATAAAATGTTAGATGGTAACGAGGTAGTTTGTGAGGCCGGGAGTTCATCTTATTGCACAAGAGGTCCACTCCAGAGTCTGATAGCAGTGGGATTGAAGCTGTCCCTGATCCTGGTGGGACGTGCTTTCAGGGTTTTGTATCTCCTGTCTGATGGGAGAGGGAGGAAGCGAGAAAGGTCAGGGTGGGTGGGATCTTTGATTGTGCTAGCTGCTTTACTGAAGCTGTGAGAAGTACAGACAGAGGTCATGGATGGATGGAAGTGATGTGATATTATTGAATTATGCAAAATGATCACAGATTTTAGACTTTCATAATCAAGTCCTTTGCATGTGCAATGACTTGGATTGTGTTGGCAATTAGTGGAAGTTAAAAGAGGATAACAATAATAACTTATTTATAGATCACTTTTCATACAGATGGTGTAGTTCAAAGTGCCTTACAATGGGATAAAGTGCAAATATGAAATAAAACAAAAAATACAAATAAACATGAAAATAAAAGCAAAAAGTTGTTAGTTAATTTTGCATACAAAATTATGAGCAGTATAGATAAGGTAAATGCAAGCAGGCTTTTTCCACTGAGGTTGGGTGGGACTACAAGAGTTAAGGGTGAAAGGTGAAAGTTTTAAGGGGAACTTGAGGGGAAGCTTCTGCACTCAGTTGTTCGTGAGAGTGTGGAATGCGCTACCAGCCTAAGTGATGCATGCGAGCTCAATTTCAACATTTAAGCAAATTTTGGATAGGTACGTAAGTGGTAGGGGTATGGAGGGCTATGGTCCTAGTGCAGGTTAACAGGATTGGGCAATTGATATAGTTTTGGTGCAGACTAGATGGGCTGACAGCCTGTTTCTGTGCTGTACTTTCCTATGACTCTAAAAGCGTGGTTAAATAATTGGTTTTGAGGTGGCATTTAAAAGTGTCAAGTGAGTCTGCATCCCCTTAGCTTTGGGGATTGAATTCCACAGATTAAGAGTGTAGTTCAAAAGAAGCTGACCTGCCAATTATCTCTTGAGGGAGATGATTTAAATTTAAGGGATGCACTTTATTTGCTCGTGGCCTCAGACACCATCCAACAAAGTATTCAGAAGATGTGTTAACAAAACTGGTAAAGGATGGCTTCAGGCAGTAACTGTGAAGAAAGAAATGGAGCCTGCCATACCATGTAGTATTAACCCTCTCCACTGCCTGACACGCTAAGTGCCTCTGACAAATTCCATTCTCATTTCAGAGTTCCAGCTTCTGCAGTTTCTTTGGAAAGCTAGTCAGGGGAATTTACAGGAGTCGCTGACGCGATGGGGTGACACAGTTAGCGCAATGCTTTACACTACCAGCTGTAATTTTGGAGTTCAATTCCCGCTCCTGTCCACAGGGGTTTCTACATTAACAGCGTGGGTTTCCTCCCGGTGATATGGTTTCCTCCCACATTCCAAAGACATAGGGTTTAGGGTTAGTGAACTGCAGACATGCTGTGCTGACACTGGAAGCTTGGCGACATTTGCAGGCTGCCCCCAGCACATCCTTGGAGTGGGTAGGTCGCTGACGCAAAATGACACATTTCTATACGAACATAAGGCCATTCAGCCCATCGAGTCCTCTCTGCCATTTCATCATGGCTGATCCAATTTTACTCTCAACGCCAATCTCTGTATGTTTCAGTGTTTCACGCACATGTGACAAATAAAGGTAAATGTATCCTTAAAAGTGTGGAATATATGTCAAAGCCTGCCCAACTCTACTCCTTATTGAAGTCAATGTCGAGTATAATTGCTCGGGGTCAAACAATTAGGTATTCAGATTCAGACAGCTTCCTGCCGAATAAAACAGGTGAAAATCAACTTCTTTTTAGTTCAACCTCATGAAAAGTTAACTGTCGAGACTGCCAACATATCCATCCAAAACAATGATGCTTTATTCCCAATCCAAGTGGCATATGGTTTTGCAGGTTTCATTAATTACGCCTATTCCATAAGGGCATTAACCAGTGCAACACTGCCATCTCCTGGTGAGAAGGTTAGAATTAGGAATCAGATTTTTCTGTTAAATAAAGGTTTATGAGGATTCTTCATTCTTTATTTAATATCTTCAGTATTGTCCCAGCAATTCTCTTTCATTAACTGATCATTCATTCCTTATGTGCCGTGTCATATCAAGTGGGTGATCAAATTCTTGACCAAGATTGTTCTTGGCAAATTTTTCTACAGAAGTGGATTACCATTGCTGCCTTCTGGGCAGTGTCTTTACAAGACAGGGAACCCCAGCCATTATCAATACTCTTCAGAGATTGTCTGTCTGGCAACAATGGTCGCATAACCAGGACTTGCGACATGCACCAGCTGCTCCTATGGCTTCACGTGACCCTGATCTGTGGGGGTGGGGGGTGGGGGCTAGGTAGGTGCTACACTTTCAGGCTGTGTTGGAGCACCTGGCACCTCCTTTGGGACAGACGTATCTCCAACCCACAACCTAACCCAACTTACCACATTTTCTAAAAGCTTGTAATACGTTTTGTGTCATAGTCATACAGCATGGCTACAGGCCATTCGGTCCATCGAATCCATGCTGACCAGGTGTCCACCAAGCTAGTCCCATCTTCCTGCACGCTGTCCTCTAAGCCCAGCCCCTGTACATACCTATCCAAATGCATCTTGAATGATACTATTGTACCTGCCTCAAGCACTTCCTCTAACAGCTCATTCACCACTCTCTGTGACAACGTTGCCCCCCACCCAGGCCCCTTTTAGATCTTTCCCCTCTCACCCCAATTCCGTATGTGATAGAGTGAACTTGGCATGTGTACACACACACACACACACTTGTCATTCTGCTGTCGTTGCAGTGAGAATACACACTTCAATGTCTTCACTGATTTATTCTCATAATGGACCTGAAATCACGATGATGAGGTTGAGTCGGCTTTTCGATGTCTTTATACACGGTGGAATATTCCATTGCTTTAGTAATGGGGATGCTTAAATGTGCATATGTTGCTTTGTACGCTGCTTTTTAGGTAGATACTTCTGCTTATTTCATAACAGAACTGTAATTACATTGTGGGGTACATCAGATTCTAATTCATATGTAGTTTTAAGTTAACTTTCTGAGTAATTAAAGATGGTATGTCCTAGTGATGAGTAAACGGTGATGATCGTTCTCAGTATGAGAGAGAGATTGAGGCTGTGGGAGCGAGGTCAGGGCTGTGGGAGCAAGTTCGGGGCCGTGCGAGAGAGATCGGGGCCGTGCGAGAGAGATCGGGGCCGTGCGAGAGAGATCGGGGCCGTGCGAGAGAGATCGGGGCCGTGCGAGAGAGATCGGGGCCGTGCGAGAGAGATCGGGGCCGTGCGAGAGAGATCGGGGCCGTGCGAGAGAGATCGGGGCCATGCAAGAGAGATCGGGGCCATGCAAGAGAGATCGGGGCCATGCAAGAGAGATCGGGGCCATGCAAGAGAGATCGGGGTTGAGCGAGAGATAGGGGCTGAGAGGAGTTCACACTAGACAAGAATAAGTAAAGAGCTATTTCTGTGTTTACTTGTAGATACCTTTTTGTAAATATTAGGATTTTTCTTTTCACTATTTTCACTAATTTTTGTAAGTTTGATTTCTGATGCATCTAATAAACACCCTTACACTGAAGTGCTAAGCAACTCCACCCAGTTTTTTCCTTGGCCATAACCCACATATCTCCTCGTGTGGGTTTCCCTCACCCTGGGGAAAAGCCTGCTACCATCCACCTTATCTATGTCTCATAATTGTAAACATCTCTGCCAGGTCACTCTTCATTCTCCTATGGTCTAGGGAGTAAAGACTTGGCCTGGCCATCCTCTTACTAAATCTCAGGCCTTCCAGTTCAAGCAATATCCTGTAAACTCTTTCCTGCTCAGCCAAGTCCCCTGAACCCTCTCCAAAGCCTCCACATCCTTCCTGTGATGGGGCAACCAGAACTGAAGTGGTTCGCAAGGAGGCTGCCTGGATTAGTAGGCATCAAAGCCGAGTTCTTTTATGACAACAAATTACACTTTAACGTCCTCTAATCCAGGTGGCATCCTGGTACACCGCTTTTGTAACTTCTTTGAGGTCCCTATGTTCTTCTTTGTAATGGGGCGAGCAGAAGTAAGCGTGATACTCCAGACGGGGTCTGAGGATGCTGGAGAATGCCTTGTGGTGAGCGAGAGAGAGGGTATCGCAGCATGAATGAGATCTTACCTTGTCCATAACCCCCAGCACAAGCACAGGCAGCCAGCTGTAAGCCACTTTGTAGAAGGAGATGCACCATTGTTCAAAAACGGACTTTAGATAAAAGAATAATTAGAAATACTAAGATTATAGCATGTAGACTAAAGAACAATAACAAAAAAAGAATTAAAGTACATGGTTATTTGCAGATTTAGACTGATTAGTAAGCTGTAGAATGGAGTATATAAGAACTTGTAATTAGGAGCAGGAGTCGACCATCAGTCTTTTGAGCTGCTCCATCATTCATCGAGAATATTCATGGAAGTGCTAAACTACATATTTACCGTTAATCACTGAACATCCTGTGTTCACTCACAGATAACAGAAGGTAAAATATAAGCAGGGCAAATCTGATGGAAACTGGCCTATCTGTTTATTATCCAAATGCTGATGTGTACACCAGATTTGTGAGAAGTTCAGAATTTCCAATGTCACATGTTCTCGCAGCTGTCTAGTGCTGCCTGGTCCACTAAGGATCATCTGAGGGGCTGCCTGTGGTCACTGGCGAAGGAGACGCTGGATTCCGTGCTGGGTTGAAGGCTGGCTTCTCCTATTGGTGCTGCTCTCCTGTGCTCGCTCAGTGGAAGACAAGTGTTCGTCTGTGGTTGCACCATGTGAGATGACAAACTGCTACAGCTTCTTCTTGCAGTAACACGACTCCCAAGCATCATCAATCTCCAGGCTGTGACATCTCAGGGACTTGAGCTGTATTATTATTATTTTTATTATATTTTTGTTACTGTATGTTTTTCTGCTAACACAATTATACTTGCTATATGTGTGTGATTGCTGGCACCGTGTATTGAACCTTGGCCCCAGAAGAACTCAGTTTCACTTGGCTGTATTCATGTGTACGGTTGAATGACAATTAAACTTGTTAAGCATTCCTGTAACTTTCTATTTTTATTTCAGGTTTGCACAGCATCATCCCAAAACCTTGACAATCCCCCCATTTCCCCTCAGATGCTGCTGCACCCTCTGAGTTCCTTCAGCGGATTGTGTAGATCCCAGCGCCAGCAGTCCCTGGGCCCCTGCATCTGTGGGTTTGTTTTCTGCTTACAATAAGTAAACCAAAATGGTGTTGCTGAGATATGTGTACTTACTTGACCAGAAAATCCATTATAGAATCCAAACCAGACCTGGATGAAGGAGAAGGCAAAGGTCTTGTAGAGGAAGTATCTCAGGAACTTGCAGATCCTCAGGTACGCCCAACGGCCATGAACCAGAAGCAACCGCTCGAGGTAGCAGAACTGTGCGAGTGAGTAGTCACTGGAGAGAACGGCCTGCATGCCTTCCTGTCCGCTGATTCCCACTCCGATATGTGCGGCTGAGAAAAACACACAGGGGGTTGATAGGTGACGCAGTTCGTACTGGAGAACAAGGTGCAAAGTTGTGTGGGTAAACAGTCCACTTTTTGGGCCAAGACCCTTCATTGGAAAAGGGAGGATGCCAGAATAAGGTGGGGGGGGGGGGAAGGGAAGGAGCACATGTAAGATGGTGATGGGTGAGGCCAGGTGGGTTGGGGGTGGGGGGGGGTTGCAAAAACAGGATTTCCCGTAGCCAACCATTTTAATTTCAGTCACAATTCCCATTCCAACATGTTGGTCAATGGCCTCCTCTTCTGCCACGATGAAGCCACTCTCTTGAGTCTGGGCAGCCTCCAACCTGATGGCATGAACATTAATTTCTACAGCTTCTGGTAATTTTTCCCCTTCTACCTTTTTCAATTCCCCAAACTGGGGAAACCCCCCCCCCCACCTCTTCTCGCTTCCTCACCTGCCTCTGTTGCCTCTCCTTCTTCCCTTTCTCCCATGCTCCACTCCCCTCTCAGATTCCCTCTACTCCAGCCCTTTACCTTTTCCACCTAACATCTGCCAGCTTCTTACTTCATCCCTTCCTCCCCCACAACCTGGCTTCAACCATCACTTTCCAACTTCTACTCCTTCCACACCCTCACCCTCTTATCCTGGCTTCCTCCCCCTTCCTTTCCAGTCCTGATGAAGGGTCCCGGTCCAAAGTGTCAACTATTTATTCCCCTCCATAGATGCTGCCTGACCTGCTGAGTTCCTCCAGCTTTTTGTGGGCATTACCCTGGATTCCCGGCAGACTGATGTAAGTTGATGCCTTAGAGGTTTTGAACTGATAAAGATTAATATTAGCTTTACTTATCACTCCGTATTATACTACGTGTCCATTCTCGGGCAGCTCACTCATTTATGATCCCCATCAGACACCCAGCTCTCACCTGTGGCTCCAAGTAGCTGTTTTCATGTGACAACGGCCACACCCCGTTACACCGCTTCAAAAGGGGGGCTAAACCAGGTGGGGGTAGCCGAAGAGCCTCATACCCTGGTTGGATAGAGACATGCCTGTCCCAGCATTCCAAGTCATCTCCAGTGGACTGAGTGGATGAGATCTACAGTGAGGTCCTATGGCCAGGAAGGCGGTTCTGCAACGCTCCGTGGAGAGCGAAGGGTATAACAAGACAGAGAAGTTGTCATGGTCATCCACTGCAACCAAGGGAGACCCTAGTTTGTGACAACTATTCGTATCACTGGACCTGGACTTCTAAGGTTGAGAGACTGGAACTGCCCCAGTGCAATGGGTTTTCCAGTTTAAAAACTCTCCTGCAAGGGCTTCCTGTCATCACTAGATACGATGGACAACCATCAATGAATCAAGACTCCTGACACCCCAGCCATCAGCCCAGAAACTGAAGGCTTCACCCGGGAGATGGCAGCTGCTGCTTGCCACTTACTTTTTAGCATATTGACGTCGTTGGCGCCATCGCCAATGGCCAGTGTGACAGCTCGCTTGTACTTCTTCACCAGCTGGACCACCAATGCCTTCTGCTTGGGGGTGACGCGGCAGCAGATGACAGCCTGGCACTGGCAGGCCAGCTCCACGAATGCCTGCTCGCGCTCCTCCGCCTCACAACACGTGCCTGCCCTCACCTCCGGATTAATCACAGACCTCAGCTTCCACCGGGGCCGATTCTTCCTCTTATGCCGTTCTGTGCGCTTGATGAATTTATCCTGAAAACAGATCAGAAAGCAACCGATAACACCTGTGGGAAGACAGCCAACAATGGCTGGAGATGCCGTTGGAAGGGGGTAGGTGCCTAATACCTTATATCTGTGCCCCTGCTCAGTGGCAAGCTTCTAGTTGTAGATACCACAATGAGCATCCCACTACAAGTTAAACCTTAATTTTCTAGAAACATGATAGTCAGGCAGCTGGGTGTAGGTATGTCTCTACCAAAGGAGGTATAAAGCACTCCTTCCCTCCGCTAGCCTGCAGGTCACCCTTGGGCAAGATGCAGTACCTGCTTAGCTCCCCCAGTCTCGATCAGAGTCACATGAAGCCAAGTGATAGTCGTATGAGCAAATGGTGGATTTCATAAATCCATAAGACATAGGAGCAGAATTGGGCCATTTGGCCCATCGAGTCTGCCCCACCATTCAATCATGGCTGATCCTTTTCCCTCTCCTCAGCCCCACTCCCCGGACTTCTGCCCGTAACCTTGATGCCGTGTCCAATCAAGAGCCAATCCAGCTCTGCCTTAAATACACCAACGACCTGGCCTCCACAGTTGCCTGTGGTAATAAATTCCACAAATTCACCACCCTCTGGCTGAAGAAATATCTCTGCATCTCTGTTTTAAATGGACACCCCTCTATCCTGAGGTTGTGCCCTCTTGTGCTAGACTCCTCTACCATGGGAAACATCCCCCCTCATCCTTCTAAACTCCAGTGAGTACAGACTCAAAGCCACCAAATGTTCCTCATATGATAAAGCTTTTCATTCCCAGAATCATCCTTGTGAACCTCCTCTGGACCCTCTCCAATGCCAGCACATTTATTCCTAAATAAGGAGCCCAAAACTATTCATAATCCTCAAGGTGAGGCCTCACCAGTGTCTTATGAAGCCTCAGCATCACATCCCTGTTCTTGTATTCAAGACGTCTTGAAATGAATGCAAACATTGCACTTGCCTTCCTCACCACCAACACTACCTGCAAGTTAACCTTTAGGGTGGTCTGCAGAAGGATTCCCAAGTCCCTTTGCATCTCAGATTTTTTGGATTTTCAGTCCGTTTAGAAAATCGCCTACACATTTATTTCTAATACTGAAGTGCATGACCATGCACTTACCGACATTGTATTTCATTTGCCACTTTCTTGCCCATTCTCCTAATTTGTCTAAGTCCTTCTTCAGTCTACCTGTTTCTTCAACACTACCTGCCCCTCCACCAATCTTTGTACCATCTGCAAACTTGGCAACAAAGCCATCTATTCCATCATCTAAATCATTGATACATAGCATAAAAAGAAGTGATCCCAACACCAACCCCTGTGGAACACCACTAGTCACTGGCAGCCAACCAGACAAGGATCCTTTCATTCCCACTTTCTGCCTTCTACCAATCAGCCAATGCTCTAACCATGCCAGTAAGTTTCCTGTAATACCATGGGCTCTTAACTTGGTAAGCAGCCTCACGTGTAGCACCTTGTCAAAGTCTTTCTGAAAGTTCAAATATATAATACCCACTGCACCCCCTTTTTCTATCCGATGTGTAATCTACTCAAAGGATTCCAACAGGTTCATCAGGCAAGATTTTCCCTTAAGGAAACTGTGCTGACTTTGTCCTATCCTGTCCTGTGTCATAAATCCTGGTTATGCGACCACTGACACTGGGCAGACCATCTCTGAAGAGTATTGATAATGGATGGAGTTACCCAGCTTATAAAGACACTGCTCAGAAGAAGGCAGTTGTAACCATGTCTGTAGAAAAACTTGCCAAGAACAATCATGGTCAAAAGATCACTCTCCTCTCCTATCAGATTCCTTCTTCTCCAGCCTTTTGTGTTTTTCAACTATCACCTCCCAGTTTCTTACTTCATCCCCCCCCCTTCCCCCACCACCAGGCTTCACCTATCACCTTCTAGCTTGTCCTCCTTCCCCTCCCCCACCTTCCTAGTCTGGCATCTTCCTTTCCAGTCGTGATGAAGGGCCTTAGCCTGAAACATTGCCTGTTTATTCCCTGTGATAGATGCTGCTTGACCTGATGAACTCCTCCAGCATCTTGTGTGTGTCACTCAAAATAAACTGCCTGTTTCATTTATTATTTAAGTGTGTGGTGTGATAAACAATGACTGGCCTGAACATTGCTCAGTGAGAAAATACTCCACCTTCCCCAGAACATACCAGTGCAATTCTCTACTGCCACCATAGAGAGCATCCTCACATCAGCCATTACTGTCTAGTTTGGTGCAGCATCCTCTCACAATGTAGAAAAACTGGAGTGAACTGGCATGTCAGCAGAAAAAGTTATTGGCTGCAGTCTACCATCACTACACTGCTTGTATGTGTCCAGGACAAAGAAGTGGGCAGAGAATACCATAATGGACACTACCCATCTGCAAGCTGTGTTTTCCAAAAGCTTCCTCTGGAAAGTGCTGTAGGGCTATTGAAACAAAAACTTCGCAACATCTTAGAAGTTTCTTCCCCCAGGCTGTAAATCTGATCAACCATTTTAGTTATCTCCCTCAACCCCCTCTATCTATTACCCCAGTCACTGTACTGCACTGTAAACCACTTTTATAATGCTGTTTATAATATTGATATATACTATTTATGTACTTGTGCACATTTTATTCCAAACCCATATTGTAACCTCTAATTATTTGTTTTATAATGATTTATTCTCTATAATTGTTGAATGTTGCTTTTTTTGCATGTCATGCCCTGACCAACACACCACAGCAAATTCCTAATACATGTAAATGCATATGGTGAATAAAGATGATACTTGATCACAAGAAGATAACTTGGCTCTCACTTCTGATGTTCTTGAGCTGTCAAAGACTCAACGCAGGAACCCACAGCCAGCGCAGGGACAAGGACACCTAAACACAAAAGCTTCTATGCTTGCTCTTCAGACAACCTTCTTGTGTCAGGAATCAGTCTATCACTACCTGATACTACAGTCTCTATAGTCCTCTATGGCATTTGGTGACTTCTGCAGCACCACTTAGTCTAGAGGCTTCAATGCTCATAATTGCAAGAGGCTGCAGAAGATTCAGCCGACTCCATCACAGGCATAAACCTCCCACCACTGGGGGCATCTTCTAAAGGGGATGCCTCTAGAAGGTGGCATTCAGCATTCAGGAACCTCAGCACCCGGGAAGTGCCCTCTTCTCGTTACTACCATCGGGAAGGAGGTAGAGGAGCCTGAAGACCCACACTCAATGTTCTAGGAACAACTTCTTTTCCTCTGAATGGTCATGAACACCGCTTTGCTACTTATTTATTGTATTTACAGATACAACAGTAACAGGCCCTTCCATCTAAACGAGGCCACGGTGCCCAATTAACCTACTAACCTGTGCATGGATAGTGGGATGAAACCAGAGCACCCAGCGGAAACCCATGCAATCGTGGGGAGAACGCACAAACTCCTTACAGACGGCGGCGGCGGGAATTGAACCTGGACTGCTGGTGCTGCAAAGCGTTACACTAACTGCTACGTTACCATCTCCATCTCTTTTTAAAATGACAAATTAAATCCAAATTATAGCAAGATGTTCCCTTAAACAAATTTTCAGATTAGGTGGAGTTTTCTCGCAAAGGTTTTCCTATGGCAGGAATTGCTGCTACTTCACAGTTTAACTTTGCTCAAGAGGACTCTATGAGGATCTCTTATTGGTGGTATTTACCCTTTGCACATCTCTGTTCACAACACAAACGAGAGTATTTTTATTCATTTGTAATCAATCAATCATAAGTACATTCGTAACTTTTACGTCTTGCACGGCTCTGCTGCCACAAAAAACAAATTTCACAACATACAGTACTGTTCAAAAATCTTAGGCACACATATATATATATGTGCCTAAGATTTTTATTTTTATATATATATAGCTGGTGTGCTTAAGATGTTTGCACAGTATTGTACTTGTCAACGTAGAGCGGAGAGCGAGTTTGTAAGTTTGGCCAAAGCAAAAGATGTTGGGTATAATGAGGGTGGAGAACCATGGGAGTGATGTGGGATAGATGGCAGAGAAGGACTGCCAGGGTCAGGGGATGCCATGGGTGCAGACATACCGAAACCTGAATCGTTTGATTCCAAACAACTGGTTTATTGATCATTACTGAGTGTCTCTTTGGTCCTTCCTGCTCCCTCCTCTCTCCCTTCCCCTTTTCCCAACCAAGATTCCCCTCTCCCTGTCCCCTTCCCACTCTCAGTCCACAATAGAGACCCAGATCAGAATCAAGGTTATCATCACTCACATTTCATTATTTTTTTTGTGTGGCAGCAGTGCAGTGCAATACATCGAAATACTACAGCACTCTTCAGAAGTCTTAAGCACCCTATGTGCCAAAGGCTTTTGCACAGTACTATATGTCACTGATAATAAAGCTGGTTCTTATTCTGAGATTAAGGGCTTTCTCATTCTAGCAGCCATGGTGTGAAACCGATTATGACATTGCATGGTACAAAGTGCTTAGAGCTAGACAAGCATCTCCAGTGATTAACTCAGCACTGCCTCCAACCCTAAACACAAGACTGCTTTTGAACCATTCATAAATCCTCAATGCAAGCACATACCAGATAGCTGCCGGTGATAATTAATGCTTTGTTGTTACACGACAGGAAGTCGGGCTCCTCGCTGCTCCTCATAGCTTCCGAGATGCCTACAGCATTGACATCTTTGTACGGACACTTGTTCTTCTGCAGTTTCTCCAGAGCAACACTGAGGTGGTGACAGGAGGCAAAAATGAGTGAGTTATTGCAGATTGACCAATGGGAAGCTTGCACTCCAGAGAACACTACAGCACAGCTCAGGCCCTTCAGCCTATGATGTTGTGCCAACAGTTTAACCTACTCCACAACCCCCTTCATTTTTCCTTCATCCATGTTTCTAACTAAGAGTCTCTTAAATGTCCCTAACATATCTGCCTCTAGCGCCATCTCCAGCAGTGCATTCTACATACTTGCCATTCTGTGAAGAAAAAAGACATCTGACATTAGCCCCCCCCAAACTTTCCTCCAATCACCTTAAAGTTATGTGCCCTTGTATTAGTCATGTTCACCCTGGGAAAGAGTTCTACCTGTCCTTTCAATCTATGCCTCATATCAGAATCAGAATCAGGTTTATATATCACCAGCATATGTGGTGAAATTTGATTTAATGTGGCAGCAGTACATTGCAAAATATAATAATAGAATAAAAACAAAGAAAAACACGAATGACAGTATATAATAGTTAAATAAGCAGTGCAAATACAAAAATGAAAAGTAGTAAGGTAGTGTTCATGGGTTCAATTTCCATACAGAAATCAGATGGCGGAGGGGAAGAAGCTGTTCCTGAATCATTGAGTGTGTGTCTTCCTCCTTCCTGATGGTAGCAATGAGAACCAGCCATGACCCGGATGATGGAGGTCTTTAATGATGGATGATGCGTGTCATCTTAAACACCTTTATCTCCTCTCATCCATTCAAGTCCTAGCTCACTCAACCTATCTTCTTAAGACATGCTCACTGATCCAACCAGCATCTTCTCTAAAGCTTCCTATCCTATAACGAAGTGACCAGAACTGAACACAATATTGCAGGTGTGACACTCTGCCTCTCCCTCTTCCACAAGCAAAGCTACTCACAGATGGGAAGAGGATGTTTCCCAGACTTGGAATGCTCCGGCTGGCCTGATTTGCCAAGTCCGACCTCCCTCATCAACTTACTCACTTCTTCGCCTTCCCCCACCTCCCACCAATGCCAGGGACATGGAAATCCTTCAAGAAGTGATGCCTCAATAAGGCAGCATCCATCATTAAGAACCCCCTTCACCCAGGACATGTCCTCTTCTCATTGTCACCATCAGCGAGGAGGTACAGGAGCCTGAAGGCATACAGTCACACTCAACATTTCAGGAATAGCTTCTTCCCCTCCACCATCGGATCTCTGAATGGACAATGAACCCATGAATACTACCTGAATCCATTTTTCTTTAATTTTCTGTTTTATATATACTTTTTTAATTGTAATGTTTAGTTGTATTTTTATGTTTAATTTTTAATGTTTATATTTAATATTTAGTTTAATTGTAGTATTATTCTCTATTGCAATGTACTGCTGCCAGAAAACAACAAATTTCATGACGTATGCCAGTGATATTAAACCTGATTCTAATTTAGATACTGATCCAATACTGTCTCTGCTGGAGGCTTGAAAACAGTCCATTTAACCCATTGATAGCATGACTAATCACACACATCAATCCCATTTTATTCAGCCTACATTCCCAGCAACTTCCCTCCGATTCTACCACTATTTACCTCTGAACTTGCACATTTTGGGATGTGGGAGGAATCCTGCGTGCTTAGAAGAAACCCACATAGTCACGGGGGAGGACACACAAGCTCCTTACAGGCAGCGATGGGAATTGAACTCTGATCTTCTACCTGGGAGAATGTGCAGACTCCACACAGACAGCAGCAGAAGCCAGGGTTAAACCCGGCTCCCCGGATCTGCGAGACTGCTGCTCTGCTAACTGCACAACGCCCAGTGCAATGCTTGTTACTTACTCAATTTCACTGCCTTCAAACAGCTCCATTTGGTCTGACAGCAGCTTACAGGAATATCCAATGTTAATGGCTGTTTCTGTTAAAAATGGAAAACAAAAAATATATAAATTAAAGAAACCCTATACTCAGACCACGTCGGACCAGAGGGCACAGCCTCAGAATAGAGGGATGTCCCTTTAGAACAGAAACAAGGAAGAATTTCTTTAACCAGAGAGCAAGAAGTCTGTGGAATTCATTGTCATGGACGACTATGAAGACCAAGTCACTGGGTATATTCAAAGTAGAGACTGGTAGTTCTTGATTAGTCAGGGTGTCAAAGGTTGCAGGGAGAAGGTAGGAGAATAGGGTTCAAAGGTTAATAAATTAACCATGATTGAAAAGTGTAGCAGACTCAATGGGCTGAACAGTCTAATTCTGCTCCTGTGTCTGTTGGCTTGGATTGGCATCATGATTAGGGCCTGTTGGTGTGCTGTAATGTTCTATGTAAAGGTGAATGATCCTCATTGGAACTCGGTTCAATTCCTTCTACACGAACTCTCTGTGCTGCGGAGATGGCCCAGCAATCTACCGTTTCATCCCAGACATTTTCTGCTCTGTCAGAATCAAAGTTCCTGTGGTTCCATGCAGCCACATGACAGGCAGAGTTTCTCCCTCACAGAGGCAGTGCCCCAGGTCTAACCCAACCTCTGGTGCTCTCTGTGTAGAATTTGCGCATTCTCCCCGCAAACACGCAGGTTCCTCCATCTGCTCTGGTTTCCTCCCGTACTGAAATTAAGTGAGGGTTGGGAAGTAGATTAAATAGCTAGGGACTGGGGGTTGCGGGGGGGGGGGCATTGTGGTGAGGGTAATCCTTTACAGCATCAACAACTGGAGGAGAGGGGTTCAATTCCTGTCACTTTTCCTAAACTTTAGTTTTCCTGAACATCTTTAGGAGCCAGGCACAAAGTCTGGGTCCTCCAGTTTCCTCCAACATTCCAAAAAGGCATAGGGCTGGGGAATTGTGTGCCTGCCATGTTGGTGTCAGAAGCATGGTGATACTAATGGGCTGGCGCAGCACATCTTTGGGCTATATTGGTTGTTGACACAAGCAACACATTTAACTACATGTTTCATTATGCCTGTGATAAATAGAGCTGATCTTTTTCATTTTGAGGCCATTAGTGTGTGGGTGAATGCGAGAGATGATGGGAAGGTGTGGGCAAATGAAAAAATGAAATTTGGAGTCAGATTAATGGAATAGAGATTCCATAGTTAACAAATCTCCACAAGTCTGCTGGGGAAGTCGAAGACCCAATGTCTGTGAGTCCAAGCCCACTGGGGTTGGAGGTCTATGTGTGTGTGTGTGTGTGCGTTGGGTGGGTCGGTGGGAGGGATGAATAGAGCTTGCTTTGCTGTTGTTGTTCTGTCATTCATTGCCTCCTGTTTTGCTGTGTTCTGTGTTGCTCTGCCAAGCACCATGGGCACGCTGTGTTGGCGCTGGACCTTGCAGAGACACTTACAGACTGCCCCTTCGGTGTGTTGCTTGTTAATGCAAATTCCACTGCCTGCCTCAATGTACACGTGATAAACTAGACCTGAATCTGCACCTAAAGGGTGTGTGTCTACGCAACCTGACGCTTTGACTCCACCGCTTTGGGTGGCTGAAGGATCACTCGGGTTTGGGAGATGCTCGGTGATTGACTAACAGAGGAAATGTATGTAAAGCCGACAAAGGATTGGAATAACTAACTCCAACAGTCCCAGTACCTTTCTTGTCTCCGGTCAGGACCCAGATTTTAATATCTGCAGCTTTCAAGTTCTGAATGGTTTCGGGGACTCGAACCTGCAATTTATCCTCTATGGCTGTTGCTCCGATGAGCTGCAATGAGAGAGGCATCAGAACATCACAGAAAGAGAGGCCTTTCTCAGATACACGGCAAAAAGAAACTGCACGCTGCTTCTGACAAAGCCAAGGAATAAAACCAACAGCTTACCACCAGATCTGTTTCAATTTCTTCATACAAGGCGTCGAGCAACCTTCCACGGTTCTGTAATGCCACGGTGGCTTTCTGATGCCTCTGGCTCCAGTCACTGAAGTAGTTTTCCTCCACATCTTTCGAAGCCAGGCACAAAGTCCGCAGAGTTTCTGTTGCAAAGAACTGCAGAGAGTGGAGGGGTGGATTAGTAAGTTCGAAAATGACACAAAGGTTGGTGACGTTGTGACAGTGTAGAAGGGTGTCAGAGGTTACAGTGGAACATTGACAACATGCAGAGCTGGGCTGTAAAGTGGCAGATGGAGTTCAACCTGGAAAAGTGTGAAAGGATTCACTTTAGAAGGTCAAACTTAAAGATGGAGTACAAGGTTAACTGCAGAAATCTTAGCAGTGCGGAGGAACGGGGGACATTGGGGCCCACATCCATAAATCTCTCAATGTTGTCATACGTCGATAGGGTGGTTAAAAAGCCATATGGTGTGTTGGCCTTCATTGGGTAGGGGATTGAGTTCAAGAACCATGAGCTAATGTTGCTGCTCTGTAAAACACTAGCCAGACCACACTTGAACTCCTGTGGTCAGTTCTAGTCACATTATAGTAAGGATCTAGAAACTTTAGAAAGGGTGCAGAGGAGATTTACCAGGATGCTGCCTGGATTAGGGAGTATGTTTTACGAGGAGCGATTGAGAGACACAGGGTTTTCTCTTTGGAGTAAAGGAGAATTTGAGGTGAGTTGATTAGAGGAGTATAAGATAATAAGAGGCACAGATAGAGCTGACAGTCAGAGACAGTCTCTCAGGAAATTACTAATAGGATAGGGCATAATTTTAAAATGATTTTAGGAATACATAGGGGTAAGGTTAGAGGTAGATCTTTTTTTAAACACAGAGAATGTAGATACACGGAAGGACTGGCAGGGCTTGAGTTTGAGACAGATACATTACAGTCTAAAGGACTCCTAGGTAGGTACATGGATGAAAGAAAAATGGAGGGCTATGTGGGAGGGGCGGGGTTAGATTGATCTTGGAGAAGCTTAAAGGGTTTGCACAAAATCATGGGCCGAAGGGCCATTACTGTACTCTACTGTTCTATGTTCTGTTGGACTAGCTCAAATTTTATGACAATGTGAGTGATGATAAACCTGATATAGGTCTCTATTGTGGGCTGAGAGTGGGAAGGGGGCAGGGAGAGTGGAATCAGGGTTGATATACTGTATGACCTACAGTATAATAAGGGACTACTTTATGTTGTAGGGACACGTCATTGCATGCGTTATTAGGCGTGTATTGATCTGTACGTGTGTGCCGTTCGGTTTCTGCCAGTAAAGAACCATGAGCCTCAGCTCCCGTCTCCAGCGTTTTTATTAATTGCATTGCTGCGTAACCAGGCCACGTACACAACAGTTGGGTAAAGGGGAAAGGAATGGGGAGGGAGCGGGAAGCACCAGAGAGACAATCAGTAATGATCAATAAGCCAATTGTTTGGAATCAAGTGACCTTGTCTGGTGTCTCAGGGCAGGGTGTGTCTGTACCTGTGCCAACAACAACCACCCCCACCCCATCCATGGCACTCCTTATCAAGCATTCCCAACATCCTTTGCTCCCGCCAGATTTATAAACCTGCTCTCTGCTCCATGTTGACAAATACAATACTGTGCAAATGCCTTAGGCACCCTAGCTATATAAACGTGTCTAAGACCAATGGTCTATGTTCTATGATCCGTGCTGTATATCTGATGTCCTAAAGTATATCGATGCTCATAATACCAGACTGACAGCTTAAACTCATCACTATTTATCTATTTCATTGAGATGCAGCATGGAACAGGCCCTTCGGCCCTTTGAGCGGTGCCATCCAGCAATCCCCCGATTCGATCCTAGCCTAACCACAGGACAATTTACGTTGACCATTTAACCTACCAAATGCTACGTTTTTAGACTGTGGGTGGAAACCAGAGCACCCAGAGGAAATCCATGCGGTCACGGGGAGAAAGTACAAATTCCTTACTGACAGTGGAGGGAAACGAACCCGGGTCTCCAGTACTGTAAAGTGTTGTACTAACCACTACGTCACCATGCTGCCCACAAGAAAATGCATCACAGGCCTGTATCTGGTGACATGTGTGTACTTTGATAATAAATTGACTTTGAACTCTGAACTTTAAAGATTTTTATCTCCGTTTAGCTGGTGCCGTTTCCTGCTCAGTTCCTGCCCTTCAACAGACTGGCTCAGACACTCTATCACAATCCGGCCACACTTCTCCTCATCATATTCTGCACACAGAACAATATTATCGGTGTACGTGACTCACTTTAATTATTTAACAAGGGAAATTGGATTAAGAGGTCAGTGGCTTTTGGCCTTTGGAGAATAACTCACAAGGGAATGAGGTGCTCACCATGAACTACACACAAATCACAATGACCCTGCCTCTACCTACACCGCCCCATCTGTTTTAATATGTTAATTGCATTTTCCTGTTGAAATGAGAGATCTGTCCCTGCATCCTTCAATAACTGAAGAGTTTGGGAAGTAAAATTTGCAATTTAAACATGTACGTCCTGATCTAAGTGTCCCTACCGCGGGATTGATGAAGGGTCTTGACCCGAAAGTTCAAATGTTTCTCTCTCCCACTAGATATTGTCTGACTTGCTGAGTGCCTCCAAGACTTTGTGTGTGTTGCACTGATTTTGAGGTTTGGGGGTCCGCACAATGAAAGGGCCAATCAGGGACCATTTCCCCACGCCACCCCTATTTATCCCTCAGTTCAACAGTTCAATGGCTCCATCGAACATCAGAGAATGTACACAGTATACAACCTGACACTCTCACTCTTCACAGACATCCGCGAGACAGAGGGAGGAATGACAGGCACCTCAAAACCCCCTTCCCCCTCCCACACACCAACAGCAGCAACCCCTCCCCTTCCCTCCCCCCACCTGCCTCAGCAAAAGCATCAGTGCCCCCACCACCACCCAAATGGCAAAGCCCCCAAAAAGACCAAGATCTAAAGTCTATCAAAAGCCACTGTTCCTCCCAACAGCTCAACATGCTGCAGACACACTCTCTCTCTCTCCCTCTCTCTCTCTCTCTCTCTCTCTCTCTTTTGAGGGAAATAGGAGTATCGTTCTTGTCACAGAGAGAGGGGAGACCAACAGCTCAGTGTTTCAATGTTACAGTCTGCAGCGTCGCTTTCTATCCCTCATCTTCTTGGCTGCCTGTGTTTACCCTGGAGAGAGATCCCTTACAAAGCTCCGACCAGTGGTTCAGGGACTGATCAACAAGGCCTCAAATATATCTTCCCTCTGTAAAAAGCACAGAACAAGCTTCTGTACCCCTGTAGGAGAAACAAATCACAATAACAATTGAAGCAAGGATGCTCAAATTCACCATCTTCCCTGGTAATAGATATGGCATTAGCATATTGTTAGGTGTGCTAAACAAACCAGATGGAAATGGGGTCCAGAGCTACCCCCACCCCCAGGAACTATGCTGCTAATGAGAGAGAGAGATGAAGAACAGAGGCAAAGGCATCTGCTACAGATAAGAGAGAGAGAGACAACTGATTTATGTATTATGGCTTCTTCACTGATTAATTACCTTTCACTACAAGGATGCTTCTTTGCTCGTTAACATTCCTGAGGAGATAGCAGGGAGTGGCCTATTTTGATGGACATGGACATGGACATGTTGAGTTGATGGATGGCTGATACACCGTCAGTGGGGATAAAGACGGGACTGGGAAGACACCCTCAGACACACCAGTGGACACTGAAAGAGTGTTGTGCACCCACAGGAAGGTGGGGGCCTGGAGGATCGGTTCAGGAGAATCGGTCTGGAGCACAGTGGATGAAGGCAGACCGGTGGGGACTTGTGCGTGTGTCCACCCTGGCCTGGGTGACGAGGCCACCACTGAAGAACGGTCTAGCCTGGAACGGAAGGGTCATAATCAATTACCCCAATAGTACAACGGAACAAGACGACGGAAGGTTTGCCTGCTGCAGCTGCTCGACTCTTGCTCTCTCTCTCTCCCCAATATTGCAACGCAACAACTACCTCAGCACAAACTGAACTGAACTGAACTCTATATTCCCTTATGATTATTCATTTACCCCTAGACTTTGATAGCGCTTGTTTGATACTGTTGATTATTATTTCTACACTTCTGTTTTTATTATTGCTAACCTGTTTTATATGTATATCGGCATTTTTGATACTGTATGGTTTAGTTTACTAATAAACACCTTTAGTTACCGTACCCCCAGACTCCAATGTCTTCTTCCATTTCTGCTGGTCTGTTAACCCAGTTACAGGGTACATAACAATATGATGCAACGCTCAGTTCTAAAGTCCAACAGACAAAGGAGTGATGGATCAATCATCAAAGACCTTCATCATCCAGGCCATGCTCCCTTATTATTACCACCGTCATGCAGGAGATACAGAAGCCTTTGGTCCTAAACCACCAGGTTCAGGAACAGTTACTACCTTTCACCCTTCTGTGGGTCCGTGGAATTTGTTGCCACATACGGCTGTGGAGGTCAAATCATTGGGCATATTTAAAGTAGAGGCTGATAGGTCCTTGATTAGTAATATCATCAAACATTACGAGGAGAAGGTAGGAAAATGGGGTTGAGAGAGGTAATAAATCAGACATGATGGAACAGTGGCGGAAATCTGATGGGCCGAATAGGCTAATTCTGTTCCTATGTTTTACGGTCTTATCAGGCTCATAAACCAGCATGGAGAACATGACTCACCTCAATGCTGAACTGATTCCACAACCTAAGGACTCTAGAACTGTTCTTAGAATCAGTTAATAACTCATCAGGGGTGATTGATAGGTTCGTGGCCTAAGGTAGAAGGAGATGAGTTATTAACTTCAAACTTTCTACATAATCACTCAAAGAGCTGAACTGAATGTAACGAGAGCTGTATAACTCATCTCCTTCTACCACAAGCCGCAAACTTATCAATCACCAATGCTGTGGACACTTTCTGGAGGTCCAAGATGCGCATGTTCCATGACCGCTGGACTAGGTGTGTAAATGTAGGAGGGGACTATGTTGAAAAATAAATGTCCTAGGTTTTCTAAAGTTGACTCCTTCTACCTTAGGCCATGAACTTATCAATCACCCCTTGTATGTGATCTTCTGCTGTTGCAGCCCATTCACTTCAAGGCTCAACGCGTTCAGTAGTCAGAGATGCCCCTCTGCACACTACTGTTGTAACGCGTGATTATTTGACCTTCCTGTCATCTTGAACCAGTCTCTCTCATTAAAAGGCACTTTCCTCCATAGAACTGCAACTCACTAGATTTTTTTTTCTTTTTCATACCGTTCTCTGTAAGCTCCAGAGACAGTTGTACACAAAAATCCCAGAAGATCAACTGCTTCTGAGATGCTCAAACCACCCCATCTGGCACCAGCAATCATCCCACGGTCAAAGTCACTTAGGTCACATTTTTTCTCCATTCTGATGATTCATCTGAACAACAACTGAATCTCTTGACCATTTCAGTGTGCTTTTATGCATTGAGATGTTGCCACAGGACTGGCTGATTAGATATTTGCATTAATGAACAAGTGTACAGGTGTAACTAATAGAGTGTCCAAAGTGCATATATGTGACAATAGTAAGCCAAGTCCAGTCTGAACTCCACATTCTTTTCTGCTTGCAATAAGTTTTCAACTCCTTAAAGTGCCATACAGCATGGCTTTCAAACTATTCAGTGTCAGATGCTCATCAAAACCAGTGAAATATGTGGATATATACTGTATATCATATTTTGCCCACGTTTCCTCTAAGCCGCATAGCTGCATGGCTGCAGAGTAACCGAAATGCCCTCGTGCACATAGCCTTTGTGCTGTTCAGTTGGAATTTTTTAATATAATGTCAATATAATTTTGAAATTCCCTATAATTATCTGCTAATGAGTATAATCCATATACTTTCTGAGTAATAAACCAGAACCTTTACCTTGAAACATTTTAGTGCTTCAATATATTTATATTGCCAGTGTTTCAAGTTACAACTCTGTTTACAAATTGTAACAATAAACACAGAATGGAAGTTAGTAGTTCATTGTTAATAAACCACCAGCCCGCTGAACGCCAACACCATCTAGTCAAAACATTTTACTTTTGTCAAAGTGCCTGTCAGTTGTTTTGACTGCCTGACATATTTTACTTGTTGAGATCTGTGGTTTGTGTTTGTTTGATGTGCATATTACAAAGGAAAACATTTAAATTGCCATACATTTTTCAGGCCATTTAACTGTTTCTGCTCAACTGGCCCACGCAATAGTAAAAAAAATTTTGGAGGAAATGTTGCTGCTGCCACAACTCAACAAATTTCATGGCATATATCATTGAAAATAAACCTAATTATGATTCTTTAAGATGGTGATGTTTTGGATAGTTTCTTATGCATATTCCACTCACAAGCCTCCTGATCCCATCTTGATCGGGACAGTGCAGGCACAGGTGCACCACAGAAAATATCAAATCAATATATCAGCTCAAAGCACAAGGACCTTCAATTCCCTCAACACATTCAGGATCCGGAGAGGATTACAATTTACAAGACTGAAGATAATTGAAAGTAAAATGTGAAAGACTGAACAATATTCTCAGAATTCTTAGAGATACAGCACAGTAAATGGCTATGCCACCCAATTACAGCCAAGTGACCAATTAACCTAACCTACACACACAAAATGCTGGTGGAATGCAGCAGGCCAGGCAGCATCTATAGGGAGAAGCACTGTCGATGTTTCGGGCCGAGACCGTCAGGATTAACCTAACCTGGACATCTTGCCAATTTAATCTGGGTTGCTTATACTGTAAAACATTATGCTATTGTGCTGCTCCATATATTTCAAATCTGAACACATATATTTTTGGAATGTGTGAGGAAACCCATGTGGTCACAAGGAGAACGTACATATTCCTTACGGGCAGCGGCAGCAATTGAACGCAGGTTATTGGTGATGCAAAGCATTATTCTAACCACTATGCTACAGAAGAAAATACCCCTCCTGTCAAAATCTCCATGGCTACGTTTTTTTGGATGTGGCAATAGAGTCCACCCTCAGGAGGTCAGTTAATCTATGTAATTATGGAAACAAACATATTGCTTACATCGAGGGCTTTCTGAGTACTTTCCTTGTGGGAACAGTTGAGCTGAAGCCTCTCGTATATCACAACGTCTGCTCCTTTGGAGTACAGTTTAATCTTCCCTTCTGAATCTTTCACTGCAGGATAAAAAAAACAAGCATTCATAGTTGAAGAGATGCTTCTTTTGGACTCTTCCATCAGCTTTCTCAGAGAACTCACAGTTTCTGAGGTTGGGCTCTGGGCAAGAAAGTTACCAACATCAGCCCAACACTTAAAGGTGTGAAAGGTTACGGGGAGAAGGCAGGAGAGGGATAACAAATTAGCCATGATGGAATAGCAGAGGCAATTCGATGGGCTCAATGACGTAATTCTGCCCCCACAGTACTGTACGGAAGACTTCGGCACCCTCGCTACATATATGAGTTGTTTTTTTCTCACTCACTCACATATATATATATATAAAAATAACATGTGCCTAAGACTATTGCTCGGTACTGAATGTCTTATTGTTTAGCACATCATGGGCTCACCTCTTCCCACTCTCAGTCATATCACAGAAGGTGCTGCCTCAAGAAGGCAACATCTGTCAAAGATCCCCAGCATCTGGGCCAGGCCAACTTCTCACAGCTCCCGTCAGGCAGGAGATACAGAAGCCTCGAGTTCCACACCACCAGGTTCAAGAACAGCAACTTCCCTTCAACCATTCTCGAACCAACCAGCATAACCCTACTCACTACCTCAGTACAGCAAAATTATGACTAGCTTGCCCCACAATAGAATTTGCATTTCTTTTTATTCTAATCGTATTTCTTCCTAAATAACCTTTCCATAATTTGGAGTTAATTGATAGTTTTGCTCCCCGTGAATCTGGTGAGTATGATGTTCAGTGGCTGTGATGACATTAAACTCGATGTTGAGTTCAGCTGTCACTGGGATTGTACCATAACTCATAAAAGCTTGATTTAGTTGTCAAATTATTTCCTGATTTCCTGTTCCCAGCAGATCTCAGAAACATCCAAGGAAAGGAGACGAATAGATTTCAAAGAGCGAAACACAAGAGACTGCAGATGCTGGAATCTGGAGCTTAAAAAAAAATTGCAAGAAGAACTTGGCAGGTCAGGCGGCATCTGCGGAGACAGGGTGATAGTCAAGGTTTCAGATCGAGACCCTGCTTCGGGTCTGAGAATGCAGAGTATGGAACTGAGAGAGAGCGGTGAGACAAGGGTCGGTAGATGATATCAGCCGAGATACGAGGGACTTGATGGGACAAATGAAGTTAAGTGTTTACAAGGATGTTGCCAGGTTTGGAGTACTTGAGTTATATGATAAGACTGAATAGGTTCAGACTTCATTTGTTAGAACATAGAAGATTAAAAGGAGATTTGATAGCGGTATACAAAATTATGAGGGTATATAGATGGGGTAAATGCAAGCAGGCTTTTTTCACTGGGGTTTGATGGGACTACAACTAGAGGTCATGGGTTAAGTGTGAAAGGTGAAATATTTAAGGGGAATATGAGGAGGATTTCTTCGCTCAGACGGTGGTGAGATGGTGGAATGAGCTGCCAGCCAGTGCAAATGGTGCCTGCGAGCTCGATTTCGGCGTTTAAGAGAAGTTTGGAGAGGTACGTGGATGGTAGGGGGTATGAAGGGGTATAGGTCCCAGTGTAGTTTGATGGGAGTAGGCAGTTTAAATGGTTCAGCATGGACCAATGGACTGAAGGGCCTGCTTCTGTGCTGTACTTTTCTATGGCTCTATGATTCTATCTTTAACGTTTCAACACACAGAAGAGGAACATTGCACCTTTTCAGTCGAAGTCAGGTTACTTACAGATAACAGACATTCTCTTGCGACTGCTACTGAAGTCCAAAATGGCCAGCACAGTGTACGTCCTCTGCACTCCTAGCTCACTGATGGTGATGGTGTCCTGCGTACGAGACAGAAACACAAAGCCAAAGTTCCTCGCTGCAGTCACCAGGGCCTCTTCATCTGGAGAAGCGGCCTGGTATACGAGCTGGCCTTGAAGAAATGAAAAGGACAGGATCTCAAACACGGTTGGAGGAGAAACATCTCACATTCCATCTGGGTAGTCTCCATCATGATGGCACTTAACCCTCTGTGTTTCACCAGAGATTCCCCATCCTCTGAGAAGAAATTGCTGCCACTTCAGTTTTAAGAAACTGACCTGTTACCTTGTAACTTTACCCCAGATTGTCCCACCAATTGTAACACCTTAACATCTACCCTCCTTACATATGTTTTTGTGGTCCAAGGTGCTTTGAATGTCAAGATTGTGGCATAAAACTCATTGTTTATGATCAATTTATTAAGTGTTACAAGAACAGAGGAGACGAGAGGAAAGGAAGACAGTGGAGAGCAAAGACAAAGCAGGGCGAAAGAACAAAGACAAAAAGCAATGAACCAATGAAATCTGGCCCTCCTAAATTAGATCGATGATGGCACACATTCCATTCAAATCCCATTGCTTAAATTAGTCAATAATAAAGCCCCTATTCAAGTTTTGCAATACCTGCCACTGAAACTAAAAAGTTTCCAGAAAAATACAAAGGAAACTGCAACGGCCAAAAAAAACACACTGAACAATTACATGTATATACAAACGTTTGTAGATAATTATATAAAAACACAAACAAGCCAAAGTACTCAATAGAATTCAGAAGAATGAGGGATGATCTAATTGAAACCTATCGAATGTTGAAAGGCCTTGATACAGTGGATGTGGAGACGATGTTTCCTATGGTGGGGAGTCTAAGGCCAAAGGACAGAGCCTCAGGACAGAGCCTCAGAACAGAAGGGTGTTCTTTTAGAACTGAGGAATTTCTTTAGCCAGAGAGTGATGAGTCTGTGGAAGTTGTTGCCAGAAGAGGGTGTGGAGGTCAAGTCTTTATGTATATTTAAAGCAAAGGTTGATAGGTTCTTGATTGGTCAGGGTATGAGGGATATGGTGAGAAGATAAGAGATTAGGGTTGAGAGGAAAAATGGGTCAGCCATGATGAAATGGTGGAACAGACTTGATAGGCCAAATGGCCTAATTCTGCTCCTATACCTTATGGTCTTATGGAAAGTTGAACTACGAGGAAAACAACAATCATACAGTCCAATCCACACTCTCCTTTGGTCTTGTGATGCTTACTAAAACCATCGTAACCAACAAGTTTTATGCCTCATTCATGACTTCCAAAGAGCTTTTGGATCGCAAAAGTATCAGGGATCCAAAACACCTGAGCACATTGGGCATAGAAAACAAAGTAAATGAATCTCTGCACTCAAGACTCACCCTGCTTCTCCTCCACCATGACTGTGTGACAAAGAGCTAGCAGTTTAAAGAATTTGTGGACTCCTGGCTCATTTCCCGAGCGGATCTGTTCCAAAAGTAACCCATCATAGAACTTCAGCTTTCCATCCGCAAACGTGTTCCAGCTCAGGTCAACCACCTGGAAGAGACCCAGTGATGTTCTGCATCAGAGAGTGTCATGCACAGTGGGTACTTGACCAGTGGTGTGTTTACTGAACAAGATGGAGCCAGGTACAATAACAACATTTAAAAGAACATTTGGACAGATACAGAGATAGGAGAGGTTAGGAGGGATATGGGACATTGTGGGCATGTTGGCACCAGAATATGTGGTGACACTTTCTGGCTGCTCTCAGCAGATCCCTGGGTGTGTTGGTTCCGAAAGCAAATGGTGCATTTCACCTCACAGGGTTCAATGTACATAAATCTGAATTGGAACTAGCTTGGATAGGCAGCTTGATCAGCATCAGTGAGATGGGCCTAAAGGCCTGCTTTCATGCTAAATCACTCTATGACTCATGCTGTAAGCATTGAGACCCCATCAATCCAGAGTATCAGGGAGAAATGGAATTTAGTTTCTAATCGTTTTATCATGCACTTCACAAATCTAGGTTAGATGATGATGCTGATTGGTACCCACACTTTCATCACTGAATTTAAATTTATATCATGAAACTTTTTAATTTAAATAATAGATAGAAAATTCTGGATCGAAGGCCAATAATGTAATGCCAGTAATGCAATACCCATACCTTACAGTACATCAGAGGGTGACCACCACATCCAGCCCAGCAATCAGGTCCTCATCCCTAATCACTCCGTTTACCAGCCCTGGCGATCCATGGATTCCATCTACAACTCTTGCTGCCTCAGTAAAGTAGCCAGTGTAATCAAAGAGCCCACCCACCCTGGACATTCTCTCATCTCCCCCTCCCATCTGCCTGAAGATACAAAAGTCTGAGAACTTCTTCTCCACTATTACAAGACTATTGAATGGTTCCCTGGAACAATAGATGGACTTCAGACCTCACTATCTACCTCATTATTTCCTTGCACCTTACTGTCTATCTGCAATGCACTTTCACTGCAACCGTTGCATTTTATTCTGCATTCTGTTATTCTTTTCCCTTATACTGCCTCAATATACTGGGTAATAATTAGATTAGTTTTATTTGTCACAAGTGCATTGAAACATTAGTGAAATGCAACATATGCATTTGATCTGTACAAACAGTACGCAAGGGAAGTTTTAAATGTGACAATAGTAAGTTAAAGTTCAAAGTACATTTATTTTCAAAGTATATATACATTATACAACCTTGAGATCTGTCTCCTTATGGGCAGCCACGAAACAAAGAAACCCAAGAGAACCCATTAAAAACAAGACTGACAAACACCGAATGTGCAGAGAGAAAAAAAAGCACGCCATGCAAACAATAAAAGTAAGTGAGTAACATTCAGAGCAGAAGTGAGTCCACGGACATGAAGCCCAGGGCCTCAGCCTCAGTTCAGCGCAGTGCAGAGTAGACGTTGCAGAGCAGCAAGCTAAACTGGCCCGACCCGCACCTCTGGTCCTGACACCCTGCCTCTTCCAGCTGGCCTGGTGTTCGGGTCATACCCTGCTCTAGGTCCCAGGCCCTGTTGCTTCAATACACTCTGGTTTATTTCCCTCCCCTCTCCCCTTCTTCTGTTCTCAACAATGACCTCTTACCCTTTCTCACCTAGCTATCATCTCCCCCTGGATTGCCTCCTCCTTCCCTTTTGCCTACAGTCCGCTCCTCTCTCCTATCAGATTCCTTCCTCTCTAGTCCTTTACCTTTCCCACCCTCCTGGCTTCACCTTCAAGCTTCTGTTCTGCCCCTCCCCTACCTTTTCTTTCTGGCCACTTTGCCCTTCCTTTCTAGTTCTGATAAGGGTCTCAGCCCAAGATGTCAACTGTTTATTCATTTCCAAGCCTGCTGCCTGGCCTGCTGAGTTCCTCCAGCATTTTGCTTTGGATTTCCAGCATCTGCAGAAATTTCCTGTGTTTAAATCGGTTTCAATTCCAATTAATCTAATGCTTATTAAATATTCTGAGAACCACTAGATTTAACCATCCCCTAGGTGAAAGGTTTATTTTTAGACCCTAATACTCTTACCTCCCTGCTCAAAACTTTAATTCTAGATACCTCACTGATGAAGAAACATTTCCAACTTCCTATCCTAATTAATCATTTTTATGCTCCATACCCTTTCATAAAGTGCTTATTAATTCAGTGTGGTCAATCATTTTATGGATTTTTGATTGCCAAGCTCATAACTTGCCAAAATCTCCAAACTCCCATTTTTTTAAATTTAGAGATACAGCACAGTAACAGGCCCTTTTGGCCAACGAGCCTGTACCCCCCAATTGCAGCCATGCGGTAGCCTAGCGGATAGCACAACACTATTACTGCTCAGGGCATTCCAGAGTTCAATTCCGGTGCCATCTGTGTGTACGTTCTCCCCTTGAATCATGCAGGTTCCCTCCGGGTGCTCCGGTTTCCTCCCACAGTCCAGAGACATACAAGTTAGTAGGTTAATTGGTCATTGTAAATTGTCCTCTGATTAGGCTAGGGTTAAATAAGTGGGTTGTTGGGCCTGCAGGGCCTGTTCTGCACTGCATCTCTAAATAAATAAAATTAATCTACTCATTCATACGTATTTGGGAGGAAACCCACTTGGTCAATGGTTCAATGGTTTGATTTAATATCATAGAATGAATATAGTATACAACCTGAAATTCTTACTCCTCACAGACATCCATGAGTTAGAAGAAAAACCCCAAAGAACGAATGGGAGCCACCCAGCAAGCAAGAAATAGCAAAGCCCCCAAACAGAGACCATGATCTGCAGTCCAACTAAAACCAATGTTCATCCAACTACTTGTTGTGCCACAGTCTCTCTCTCTCTCTCTCTCTCCCCCTCTCCCTCTCCCTCTCTCCCTCCCTCCCTCCCTCCCCCCCTCCCCTCCCCCCCCCCGGGAAGAATCACTATGCCCCACATGCAAGAGGACCTTCCAGATGACACATCAGAATGGTGCTGGACTGCGTTAAATGCCATTCTCAAGCAATAACTTGTTGCATTGTTCGACTGTGATGTTAATTCTTGACAGCATGAAGGGGTTGTGTGCTCAGAGAAAGGATGAATGGGTGTCTCTGTCCTTTACTGTTCGGGTCAGGAAACTTTACTCACTAAATGAAGACACAGTCAAAATCATACACTGATCCTTACAGAATAACTCCCATTAACAAGTACTTACATTTGCTATTTCGTCATCATCATATTGATTACCTGAAAATCAGAGAATTAATCTTTTAGGTTATACAAAACATTTTTTTCTTATGCAGAATGTCCACAGCCCACAGTAATATTGTAATGCTCGGGAAGGCAAAGCTCCTTCACCCAGAGACACAAGGGGTTCCACAGCTGCTGGAAATCCTAAGTGACACACAAAATGCTGGAGCGACTCAGCAGGTCAGGCAGGAGTGGAATAAACAGTCAATCTTGATGAAGGGTCTTGGCCCAAAACTTTGGCTGTTTATTCTCCTCTATAGATGCTGCCTGACCTGTTGGGGGGAGGGGTGTGTGTGTGTGTGTGTGTGTGTGTGTGTGTGTGTGTGTGTGTGTGTGTGTGTGTGTGTGTGTGTGTGTGTGTGTGTGTGTGTGTGTGTGTGTGTGTGTGTGTGTGTGTGTGTGTGTGTGTGTGTGTGTGTGTGTGTTGCTTAAAGCTCTGCAGCAACACACACCTCTGTCTAGAAGGTGAATTACTTCTGTTTTTTTTTATAAATACTTGGCTAAATATGAATCTAATGCCATTTCAGTGAAGATATTTGTCATTGTACTTGGTAGCCTCCAATCCGATGGCATGAACATTAATTTCTCTAACTTCTGATCATTTCTCCCCACCCCCCTCTCTATTTTCCATTCCCCATTTTGGCCCCCCTCATACCCCTTCTCTTGTCACCTGGGTATCACCTCCCTCTGGTGCCCCTCCTCCATCCCTTTCATCCATGGTCCGTTCTCCTATCAGATTCCTTCTTCTTCAGCCCTTAACCATTTCCATCTATCACGTCCCAGCTCCTTACTTCAACCCCCTCCCCCATCCACCTACTCTCCCCCTTCACCTGGCTTCACCTATCACTTTCTAGCTTGTCCTCCTTCCCTTCTCACCACCCTCTTATTCTGGCTTCTTCCCCCTTGTTTTCCAGTCCTGATGAAGGATCTCGGCTCAAAACGTCAACTGTTTATTCCCCTCCATAGATGCTGTCTGACCTGCTGACTTCCTCCAGCATCTTATGTGCATCACTCTGCACCTTCAGGATCTGCAGAATATTTTGCATTTAGTCTTTGAATAAACTTACAAAGAAAATTCAAACATAACTGCAAACCATCGCAGGTCTTTACTGTTTCTAAAGACTATTGGAAAATAATTTCCCCTTTTCCTCCATTCCAGGACTACGAACCACTTACATTTAGACCACACTCTGGCAAAAGAAACATAATTTTTCCTCACAAAATGCTGGAGGAACTCAGCATGTCAGGCAGATTTTCCAGTGTCTGCAGATTTGTTTATGTTTATTTAAGTTTCCTCATTCACACACACAATAAATTACCATAGATCTGTCCACCAATGCAGCATTTCTTAAAGGCCATGATGTTTTGGGTCAGAGTGCCAGTTTTATCTGAGAAAATGTATTTGATCTGACCCAGTTCTTCATTCAGGGTAGTTGTTCTCGCGTTGGCTGGAGTGTCTCTCTCTTCACAATACATCTTCAAATCCCAGTTAATGAATAAACTCTGGGCAATGTGGAGAAGTTCAAACCTGGGGAAGAAAGACCTTCTTTAAAAACACAGCAAATAGTTCAAATCTGTGCTGAGAGGTTTGTTTACAACTCATACAAATCAAATTCACACATATTTACAATTATTTAAAGTGACTCGATTAACTTATTAACAACCTTCTGTACATAATACAGTGCTCACTGAGTGAATGTTCATGGTCTTCTGCTGCTGTCACCCATCCACTTCAAGGTTCAATGTGTTGTGTGTTCAGAGATGTTCTTCTGCACACCACTGTTGTTATGTGTGGTTATCTGAGTTACTGTTGCCTGTCAGCTTGAACCAATCTGGCCATTCTCCTCTGACCTCTCGCATTAACAAGGCAGTTTTGCCCAAAGAACTGCCACTCAATTAACATTTTTTTTATTTCACACCATTCTCTGTAAACTTAAGAAACTACGGTGTGTAAAAATCCCAGGATTTCAGCAGTTTCAAACCACCCTGTCTGACACCAACAATCATTCCACAGTCAAAGTTAATTAGACCACATTTCTTCCTAATTCTGACGCTTGGTCTGAGCAACAACTGAACCTCTTGACCATGTCTGCAAGCTTTATTGTGTTGAGTTGCTGCCACCTGATTGGGTAATTAGATATTTGCATTAACGGGCATGTATGTAGGTGTACCTAATAAAGTGTCTACTGTGTGTAGATTATCACTAAATATTTAAAAATCAAAAGCATTAAGATAAAGTGTAACAAAATTTATATTGCAATGGTATTCAATCAGACATGCACCCATAATGTGTATAAATATGTACTGCAGAGAATTATGTAAAGAATATTAAAATCAGATTTATTATTTACTTAGATGGTGTGAAGTTTGTTGCTTTGTGGCAGCAGTACAATCCAATTGCACGAAATTGTTACAAATTACAAAACTAAATAAATAAACAAAAAGATAGAATAATGAGGTAGTGTTTATGGACCATTCAGAAATCTGGTGGTGGAGGGGAAGAAGCGGTTTCTGAATCATTGAGTATGGGTCTTCAGGCTCTTTACTTACTCCCTGATGGTAGAAATGATAAGACCACAAGACCATATGATATAGCAGCAGAATTAGGCCATTTGGCCCAGTGAGTCCACTCCGCCATTTCAACATTTTCTCTCTCAGCCCCAATCTCCTGCCTTCTCCCCATATCCCTTCATTCCCTGACTAATCAAGAATGTATCAACCTCAGACTTAAGTATACTCAATGACTTGGCCTCCACAGCCACCTGTGGAAACAAATTCCACAGATTCACCAGTTTCTGGCAAAAGAAATTCCTCCTCATCTCTGTTCTAGATGGACACCCCTCTATTCTGAGGCTGTGTCCTCTGGTCTTAGACTCCCCCACCATAAGAAACATCCTCTCCACATCCACTCTATCGAGGCCTTTCAACATTCAATAGGTGATGCACCATCAATAACTCACTTCGAAACCTAAAGGCGAGATATCGGCTTTTATTGACTAGAAGAAGGAACAAGCAGTGAGTGACCACCATACTACATTCTGGAGACTGAGAGGCCGGGCTCAGGCCTCAGATCGCCTTTATACAGGGGTCTGTGGGAGGAGCCACAGGAGCAGTCAGCAGGGGGCTGTCCAGACAGGTATATGTAGTTCACCACATTCACCACCCCCCCCCTTTGTTTTAAAAAGAGTCCCCATGTGGCGAAGTTTCTTACAGGTTAAGTCTATCAGGTGGTCGAATCTGTCGCTGTGATCTACGTAGCACCGGCTGTGATTGCACAGGTGCCGGTGGTGGTGATTGCACCGGAGACGGAAGTTGTGCTGGTTCCGGCCTAACTGGAGGTGTCAGCCCACTAGGCGTCAGTGATCCCTCACGCATGTGCGAATCGCCCGGCATATGAGTGTTGTGAGGAGTCTGTGTAGGGCTTGGTGTGCGCAGTGGCACCTCGGGTACAGGGTTCATAGTCACTGGGAAGTGTTCAGGGTAGTGGTCTGCTGCTCCTGCGGGCGCCAGATTGCGGACGGAGACCGTGTCCTCCCGCCCATCAGGTAAGACCACGTAAGCATACTAGGGGTTCGCATGTAGAAGGTGAACCCTTTCGACCAGCGGGGATTATTTATTACTCCTCACGTGTTTCCGGAGCAGCACTGGCCCTGGGGACGTCAGCCAAATTGGTAGGGTGGTCCCAGTGGCAGACTCCTGGGAAAAGAGAATAGACGCTCGTGAGAGGTGGCATTGGTGGACATACATAACAGGGAGCGGATAGAGTGGAGTGCCTCAGGGAGGACCTCCTGCCATCGAGAGACCAGCAACCCTTTTGACTTAAGGGCTAAAAGTGTGGCCTTCCACACTGTGGCATTCTCCCTCTCCACCTGTCCATTTCCCCGGGGATTATAACTCGTGGTCCGACTAGTAGCAATGCCCTCAATAGGTTTCAGTGAGATCTCCCCTCATCCTTCTGAATTCCAGTGAGTAGAGGCCCAGATCTCCACATTTGATAAGCCCTTCAATCCCGGAATCATTTTCATGAACTTCCTTTGAACCATCTCCAACATAAGGAGAGGGAATGTCCTGTATAGTGAGGGTCCTTAGTGATGGATGCCTCCATCCTGAGGCACTGCTTACTGAAACAGTATTCCAAATCTCAAACAATAACAAAGTAGAGCTTCCGGCACATCAATATGTTGACGCCCAGGAACTTGAATCTGCCCACCTTTTCCACCACTGACCTCTCGATGAGGAGTGGTGTGTGTTCTTGAAGTCCACAATAATTCCTCGGTCTTGCTGACACTGAGTGTGAAATGAGCAAACCAGATTTTAAAATATTCTCTTATGTCCTGAGGCAGGGCTTTGACCCAAAACATCAACAATTCCTTTCCTCCCGCAGATGCTGCTTGAGCCTCTGAGTTTCTCCGGCAGACAGGGTGTTGCAGTCGTCTCCGGCACCTGCTTCTTGTGTTTCATCTCGGTTCAACATTTACTGCAGTTTTCCCGTGGGTGACACCTCCTATGTGTTTAGGAATTTTAAAACCCTCATGTTCCGAGGAAAATCTGACCATCCAAAGCATATCCCACAGCTCTGTCACCGGAATAAATGGGTAGCTGAAATCCAATGAGATTCTTACCTCTATTTTGGTAAAATAGCTCCCTCTTCTGGACATTAGTACAATTTACAGACACACAAGATTCTTTCTTCAGCCCTTTACGTTTTCCGCTGATCCCCTCCCAAAGATACAGCGCGAAACAGTCCCTTGCGGCCCATCAAGCTGTGCTGCCCAGCAACCCACTGATATAACCCTAGCCTAATTACTGGAAAATTTACCATGACCAATTAACTTACCAACCAGTATCTTGTTGGACTGTGGGAGGAGCATCTGGAGGAAGCCCATGCACACAAGGCAAAGATGTACAAACTTTCTTACAGAGGATGCCAGAGATGAACTCCAAACTCTGATGCTTCCAAGCTTAATAGCATCATGCTAACTGTACTCTACTGTGACACCCCAAGTGTACTTCTTGATGTATGTGTGACAAATAAAGCTAATCTTTAATCTTATACAGCCAGGCACTCATTGCAACACCATCAGCTGGTCAGATAGAACAAAAATGGGTTCATTCAGGTTTCTGATATAGAAATGCATACAATACTATTCCTGGGAATCTCTGCCCCTTGACCATCAAAGTGGGGAAGCAAGGTATTGAGACCCCAATGCAAGTGACAAGAGGAACACGCACCACCCTAATGACCGAGCTGCACAAAGCACACCCTGTTCAACCGCGGAAGGGTCTCATCACTGGCCTCATCAGTCAAAGTTCAAAGTAAAATTATTATTATTATTATTAATAATAATAATAATAATAATAATAATAATAATAAATACTTTATTGATCCCCAGTGGGAAAGTCTTTCATTACCGCAGTAACATTTAAAAAAACACTTAGCAGTGTGCAGAATTAACTAATAAAGTACACAATAATAATTTACCAATAGGCAATAATTTGCAATAATGTGTAATAATAAGAGCCCTACAACAGAGCCTTCCACCTCCGTTGATGGAGATGTATCTCCACCCCATCACCCAATAAAGAGTGTTATCAATAAAGAGTTTAAATCAAGCAAGCAATGCTTGCAAGATACTTTCTTTGTTTCCTTCTCGATGCACGGTCATAAATCGCTGGGAAAAGTTTTTAACGATTGTTAATATGTTCTGTAAGTTGATATGCAAAGTACAAAAAGACAATGAATTGCTCACGTGACATAGAGTGACATCGGGAGGATAGAGTTCATGATGATTACATATCCCCAGAAGGCCAGAAAACCCTGGTATCCAGGAGTGACATTTTTCAGTTTGGTGACAAGGTAGGGAGCTTTCTCGTCAACTTTCACTTCCCAGACAGCAGATCCAACAGCAAGGAGGAAGCATATGCCACCCAGGATAAAGAGGACCTGGAATATTAAACAAATAAATTTGAAGATTCAAGAAGTACTGCAGATGCTGGCTATCTGGAGCAATCTGGCTAACACAAGAGGGCACAGTTTTAAGGTGCTTGGAAGTAGGTACAGAGGAGATATCGGGTTAAGGTTTTTACTCAGAGAGTGGTGAGTGATGGAATGGGCTGCCAGCAACGATGGAGGCGGATATGATAGGGTCTTTTAAGAGACTTTTGGACAGGTACATGGAGCTCAGAACAACAGAGGGCTACGGGTAATGTTAGTAATTTCTAAGGAAGGGACATGTTCGGCACAGCTTCGTGGGCCAAAGGGCCTGTATTGTGTTGTAGGTTTTCTATGTTTGTAATCTGCACACACAGTGTGCTGAAGGAACTCAGCAGGTCAGGCAGCATCTATGGATGGGAATAAACAGTCGACGTTTTGGGCTAAGACTCTTCATCAGGACTTATCCAGCATACCAGGTCCTGATGAAGGGTCTCGGCCCAAAACGTTGACTGTTTATTCCCATCCATAGATGCTGCCTGACCTGCTGAGTTCCTCTGGCACACTGTGTGTGCAGATTGCAGATGCTGCCATCTGCAGCAATATGGCAAAGGGTGGAGAACTCGGCACGTCCAGCAGTATCAGATGGAAGGAAATGCACAGCAGACATCCCAGGTCAAGACCTTTCATGTCCCGATAAGGGGCCTTAACCCAAAACATTTTAAAATTCAACGTAAATTGATTATCAAAGTACATACACACTTAGTGGCTTCTTTGAGTTATGCCTGCTCATTAATGCAAATATCTAATCAGCCAATCAAGTGGCAGCAACTCAATGCATAAAAGCATGCAGACATGGTTAAAAGGTTCAGTTGTTGTCCAGACCAAACATGAGAATGGTGAAAAAATGTGATCTAAGTGACTTTGACCATGGAGTGATTGTTGGTGCCGGATGGGGTGGTTTGAGTATCTCAGAAACTGCTGAATTCTGGGGATTTCCACACACAACAGTCTCTAGAGATTAGAGGATGGTGTGAGAAACAGGAAACACTCAATGAGTGATAATTCTATGGGCAAAAACCAGAAGGGGAATGGCCAGACCAGTTCATGCCGACAGAAAGGTGGTAGTAACTCAAAAAACCACATGTTCCAACAGTGGTGTGCAAAAGAGCATCTCTGAATGCACAACACATTGAATCTTGAAGTGGATGGACTACAGTAGCAGAAGACAAGGATTACAGGAGGTACCTAATAGAGTGGCCACTGACACTACCTTCAGATTCATTCTCTTGCAGTTGTTCAGAGAAATGCCATAGGATGAAAGAACTACGAAGAATGACAAATAATCAATGTGCAAAAGACAAACTGTGCAAATAAAATAATCAGCTAAATAAATAACTAATACTGAGAATGTGAGTAGCAGCGTCTTTGAAAGTGAGCCTGCAGCTTGTGCAATCAGCTGGGAGTTGAGGTAAGGTGAGCAATTACAGCTGAACCCCAATCGGTGATTACTGGTGCTGTAAACCATTGTGCTAACCACCACAATACTGGCATTGTGGGCTGAAGGGCTGGTCCCTGTGCAGAAAAGTTTCATGGTCTAAAACAGGGGTTTCCAACCTTTCTTAAGCCATGGACCCCTACCATTAACTGAGGGGTCCATGGGCCCCAGGTAGAGAACCCCTGCTCTAAATGAAGCAAGGGATTCGGCTGTAATGCTGGAAATACTTAAGCTTCCTTCTCTTCTTACATCAAATCAGTCAGCAAAACTCTACTATATTTCTGATGACAACAATCCAATGGGGAACATTCTCCCTCGGAGCTGTTAAGTAGGCAGCCCCAGTGACAATGAAGGAACATTAACATACTTCAGCTGGTGCATGACTTGGGGGGAAACTGGCAAGCACTGAGTACCTGATAATGAGTCTCGGCCTGAAACGTTGACTCTTTACTTCCCTCCATAGACGCTGCCTGACCTGCTGGGTTCCTCCAGCATTTTGCGTGTGATACATCGGATTTCCAGTATCTGCAGAGTCCCTTGTGTTTATGAAGTACTGAGGTTCCAATGTGACCTTGGTGGTAGAGATCTCAGATTGCAAGGAAATGAACAGTCCTGGTAAGTGACCGTAGTATGTTATGCACTGTAGATGGTGCACTTGTGGTGGACGGGGTGGATGGGATGCAAATCAAATGAGGTTTCATCTTTTGGTTGGTTGAACAATGATACAGAGGTACCTAACTTACAATGAGGTATCACTGAGGGAAACACTTCTCCATGTGGAAAACTATGTGGGTGGCACAGTAGTGTTTCAGTTAGCACAATCACTTTACAGCACCATGGGTTCAATTCCTGCTACTGCCTGTAAGGAGTTTGTACGTTCTTTCCGTACCACGTGGTTTCCTCTGGATGCTCCAGTTTTTTCCCATGTTCCAGACATATGCCCAGAGTTTGTGAGTTGTGGACAAGCTACGTTGGTGGCAGAAATGTGCTCCAGCACATCTCCCTCATTTGATTTGAAACAAAACAACGCATTTCACCAACGCTCCCTCAGCTGCATGGACCAACCATTGCTCTGAGCCGGAAATTTGTACATGGCCTGAAACTGCGCAGAAGATTAACTGTTGTTTTTGTATTATGCATCTTATGAATAATTAGAATGAAAATGGTGTCGGCATTCAGAGGGCTGGCGGTTTATTAACAATGAGCTACTGACTTCCATTCTGTGTTTATTGTTACAATTTGTAACAGTGTTGTAACTTGAAACACTGACCATGAAGCTCTAAAATGTTTTGAAGTAAAGATTGTGGTCCATTTATTATTTAGAGAATTTATAGATTATATTCATTAATACATAATTAATTAGAGTATTTCTCAATTATATAAACTTTATATAAAAGAGAATTCCAGCTGTGTGGAAATGAAGGCTATGTGCACGGAAGCATTTCAGTTACTACTCGGCTGTGCACCCACCAGCTTAGAGTGAACAGTGCATTTCACAGTGTGTTTCAATTTACATGTGACAAACAAAGCTAATCTTTATCTTTGCCTCAGAATGCTTTTTTTTGCATTAAGGTCTTGTATTAGCACAATCTATTTTTCTCTTACGGTTTTGTAGAATTTATTTATAATCTATGTTCTGTGCATTGTCTATGCCTACGTGCATGTAATGTTGCTGCAAACAAGGTTTACTATGTACCTCACTCGTGAAAATAAATTTGCTTTAGGTTGTTGGTAGTTCACAGTTTACTGGAATTGTTGAGTTAGAGGCCAACACCAATGCCCATGAATGAAAAAAACCTACAATAAGTGGTGGATAGAACCCAGCCCATCACAGGCAAATCCCTCCACACCATCGAGCATACCTACAAGAAAGCAGCATCCATTATCAAGGACCTCCACCACCCAGGCCATGCTCTCTTTTCACTGCTGCCATCAGGAAGGAAGTACAGGTGTTGTGGTCCGGTCCGGAGCTTGCATTCTGGGTCTTGATCCAGCCCACGTACTCCGGACTCCGGGTCTTGCAGCTGTCCCTCCTTTCACCCTTAAGCCCAAATAGGATCATCTTGGCTTAAGGAGGTGGACCTGAGACCTATCGGCTGGCAGGTGTATATATTGGGGCTCTGGGACTGAGTCTAGTTGGGGGTTGTTCTGTTCTGACCTGTTTGTGTGGCTATCCTGTTTTGACCCTGGCTTGGAGTACCCACTGTTAATCATCTAGTTCTGTAAGTCTGTTCTTGTAGTCACCCTGGACTGAGCTCCCTTCTGATCCCTTGCCTCTGTTGGGTAAGCAGGCTGGGCTGCTGTTGCCTGGTGGGGGGACTTTGACCCTTTCCTACCCCTCTCTTCTGATGGGTGGTGCCCTGCAACCTGCACAGGTGCTCTGTATCTTGCCCAGGCCCCTGTGTTCCTGCCTGGGAGGTGGCCCTGCCCCGGAGCTATACAGCCTGCCCTGAGGACTCTGACCCTTTCCTACCCCTCGCTCCTGATGGGTTGTGCCCTACATCCTGCCCAGGTGCCCTGTGACCTGCCCAGGCCCCAGTGTTCCTGCCTGGGAGGCCGGGCCCTGCCCAAAAGTAATGTGGCCTGCCCAGGGGGCTATCCTCCCTGCATTCCTTGTCCCATAGACCCATCCTTTAGCCTAGCCAGGGTCCTGCCTTTGCCATGAACTCTCTGAACCCAGGATCACTGTTGCACGCATGGTCTATCCTTCAGTTGTTCCTGTCCTGCCCCTAGTACTTCAGTGCCTGCGTCCTGTCCACATCCCTGTGTAACAACAGGATCCACAGCACCAGGTTCAGGAACAGTTATTACCCTTTAACCATCAGGCTGTCCCAAACCAGCATGGATAATTTCACTCAACTCAACTCTGAACTGATTCCACAACCTATAAACTCACTTTCAACGATTCTACAACTCATATTCTCAATGTTATTCATTATTTATTTGTTTTTATTTATTATTATTTGTTCTTTTTGTATTTATGGAGTTTGCCATCTTTTCCATGTTGGTTGTTTGGCCATCATTGTGTGTAGGTTTTAATTGGTTCTATTGTACTTCTTTGCATCAACTGTAAATGCACCCACAAAAAATATCTCAGGGTTGTATTTGGTGATGTAAATGTATTTTGATAATAAATTTACTTAGCACTTTGAAACCCCAATTCAAAACTACAAGATAGAAAACTCATGGGCGAGGAAAGGTAATGGGGTTAATTTTAAGTCTGTCTTGTCCAAGATTGGTGATTGATGTGTTAGATCTAATACTTTAGGATTGTGGGTGGTTAAGATTATGAAACCCGTAAACAAGAAGACACTAACCAACAACACCACGCGGTTCATGAGAAGCTCAATTCTGGTTTTCTTCAAGGTGTATCTCCCACTGTTTTTCATTATTTTTGTATCCACTCCTGAAGGTGAAATGATATGGAAAATGATGAGGAAGTTACATTTCTTACTAGTACATCTGAATTGCTGGCTTTGCCGCTTGTTCCGATGTGTACAGCGGAAGCGGTGGATGCAAGTTTGATTTCAGCTTTTCTCTTTGCAGGAAAGGGATGATGAGAGGACTTCATAGAAGAGTATAAGATGATAAGAGGCATAGAGTGGACAGCCAGATATACTTTCCCAGGGGGAAACGTCTAATGTGTGTGGACATAACTTTAAGGTGATTGCAGTAAGGCACAGAGGATGTCAGATTTTTTTTTTAAATACAGAGGATTGTGGGTGTGTGGAATGCCCTGCCAAAAGTGGTAGTAGAGGCAGATACATTAGGGCCATTTAAGAGACTCTTAGAGAGGCACATGGATGATAGAAATATGGAGGGCTCCGTAGGAGGAGAGGGTTAGATTGATTTTAGAGTAGGTTAAAAGGTCAGCACAACATTCTGGGCTGAAGGATCTGTACTGTCCTGTTCTTTGTTCTATTACAAGGAGCTTGGATAAGAACGTGACTGGGAGTGGTATGAGGTGTTATAGAACAAGATGTGTTGATGGGATTAGGCAGAATAAGAGCTCAGCACAGACTAGATGGGCTGAAGGACCTGTTTCTGTGCTGTAGTGTTTGACTCTCTGATTCTACTTGCTGGAAACTGCAACAGCCCAACCCAGACTACCGCTCTCTCCCCACACCACCAGTGGTCCAGTATAATTACTTAGTGACTAATTCTGCAATAGAATTGAGTTCTCTCAACATCATTTCTATTGAAACCAGTTTAGCAATAAACAGGGGAGAACAGGATATAAAGTATATTCCACACACAGGAGTGGGCAATTTGGTCCAAGGTTATGCCAGGGCCCAACAGAGCAATCCCATCACTCCTTTCTCCCTTCTGATTTCCCCATGGACCGATGGCTGACCCTCTCCCACATGCCCAAGAACTCCTCTCTCGTTCTTTTGTTACTTGCCCTGCCACACAGTCATTTCCAGGGCAACACACAGAAAATACTGGAGGATCTTAGCTGGTCAGGCAGTATCCATGCAGAGGAAAAAAAAACATTTCTCATTTCGGGCTGAGACTGTCCACTGTCTTGATGAGGGACCTTGGCCTGAAATATCAACTGCTGATTCAAGATTCAAAAACTATATTGTCATTCTGCTCTGCAGGGCAGAATGAGACAGTGTTTCCCGGGGCAGTGCAATCATAACATAACAAATGTAACACTAAATAATAAACATAACAATAAATAGTAAAACGCAACAGCCACATGTCAGTTAAAAACAAGTTGTAAGTGTCCAAAGCAGAGTCAGGTAGAGCAGCTATTTAGCGGTCTGACTGCCTGTGGGAGGAAGCTGTTTAGTAGCCTTGTGGTTTTAGTTTTGATGCTCCTGTAATGTTTACCTGATGGCAGAAGAACAAACAGTTCTTCTGTTTGTTTCAGAGGGTGTGAGGGGTCTTTAATGATGTACCGTGTCTTCTGGAGGCATCAACTCTGAAAGAGGTCTTGGACAGAAGGTAGGGAGACCCCAATAACCTTCTCTGCCCCCCTAACCACCCTCTGCAAGGCTTTTTTGTTGGCAGCACTGCAGCTGGAGTACCAGGTTGTGATGCAAAAGGTCAGCACACTCTCAACCATGCCTCTGTAGAATGTAGTTAAGATGTTAGTGGGGAGTGATGCTTGTTTAAGCTTCCTCAGAAAGTGCAATCTCTGCTGGGCCCGTTTCACAATCCCAGTGGTGTTCCTGGACCAGGTGAGATTGTCCAAGATCTGCACCTCGAGGAACTTGATGTTTTCTGCTCTCTCCACTGTGGAGCCGCTGATGCTGAGGGGTGTGTGCTCAGGCTGAGACCGTCTGAAATCGACGATCATCTCCTTGGTTTTTGGTGACGTGTTGTTGTCATTGCACCAGCTCTCTAGGTGTTTGACCTCCTCCCTGTACATTGTTTCATCATTTTTGCTGATGAGCCCCACCACTGTCGTATCATCAGCAAATTTAATGATCAGGTTCTCTTTGAATTTGGCTGCATAGTCATGTGTTAGCAATGTAAACAGCAGTGGACTGAGCACACAGCCTTGTGGGGATCCAGTGCTCAGTGTGATGGAGTCAGACTTGTTCCTGCCAACACGGACTGACTGTGGTCTCTCTGTCAAGAAATCCAGAATCCAGCGACACATGACAGTGTTAAGGCCAAGCAGCGACAGTTTCTCCACTAGTCTCTGCGGGATGATGGTATTGAACGCTGAACTGAAATCAATGTACAGGATTCTGGCTTAAGTGTCTTTGTTGTCCAAGTGAGAGAGAACTGTGTGCAGTGTGGTGGATAATGCGTCCTCCGTAGAGCGGTTGGGACGATAAGCAAACTGTAGAGGATCCAGCGATGAGGGGAGGCTGGCTGTGATATGAGGCTTGACAAGCCGTTCAAAACATTTCATCACTATGGGGGTCAGGGCAACGGGATGGTAATCATTCAGACAGGCTACAACTGATTTCTTTGCTACAGGGATGATTGTGGAGGTTTTGAAGCATCTGGGGACAATGGCTTGACTGAGGGAGATGTTGAAAATGTCTGTCAGGACATCTGCTACTACATCAACACATTCCTTGAGCACACGTCCAGGGATGTTGTCGGGACCTCCCGCTTTTCGTGGGTTGACCCTGGCAAGGGTCCTCTGTGTGTGCTCTGAATCAATGATTGGAGCCGGCTGGTCAGATGGTAAGAAGGGACCCCCTTGCTGTGGTGTTTGATGCTTCTAAGCGTGCAAAGAAATTGTTGAGCCTGTTAGGAAGAGAGGCATCGCTGTCATCAGTTTTCTGCCTGATCCTGTAGTCTGTCAGAGCTTGAGTTCCCTGCCACATCCGTCTGGTGTCACCTGGGTCACAGAAGTGTCCATGTATTTTGCCCACATAGGCCCTTTTCGGTTTCCTGATCCCTAGTGAGAGTGCAGACCTGGCTGAGCGAAGCGTACTCCTGTCCCCCGATCTGTAGGCTGTGTCACGGGCCTTCAGTAGTGAACACACCTCTGTTGTCATCCATGGCTTTTTATAGCCACGTGTGGTGAAGGTTTTCATCAGTGACATCCTCCGTGCATTTGGCTATGTAGCTGATTACTGCCTCCGCATACTCCTCAGTGTCTGTATGGTCATCATAGGAGGCTGCTGTTTTGAATATGTCCCAGTCTGTGTGCAAAAAACAGTCTTGTAGTGCTGAGGCTGCTCCTTTTGGCCAGACCCTTATCTGTCTTTTCTGTTTATACGGTGGTTTATATGCTGGTGTTAACATGACAGATATGTGGTCAGAGTGGCCAAGATGGGAGCGGGGGGGCTGCTTTGCATGCCTGTGGGCGTTGGTATAAACCAAGTCCAGTGTGTTGTCTCCCCTGGTTTTGAAATCGACATATTGCGGGAATTTGTGGAACAAACTCTTTAAGAACAATCATGGTCATGGAAAGACCATGATAACACATGCATATGATGTGGCACTTAACAAACAAAGAAACTCCAGATGCTGCCTGACCTGCTGAGTTCCTTTGAAGTTTTGTGTGTGTGTGTGTCGCTGTGGATTTCCAGCATCTGCAGAATCTCTTATGTTTAAGGTAACTTATAATTCATAATTAACATACCACAATACCTGGGTGATGTGCACACACCGTCATAAATAGCATCCCCGTCTATTAAGTCCAATACACCTCAACAAAGTGTGCCTTGATACAAATCGTCTCCATTTACCCTCGTGACACACACACCTATTTACAAATATACAGGTTCTCTGTAGCTGTTACATTCTATTCTGCATTGTGATTGCTTCACCTTGCTCTGCCTCGGTGCACTGGGTAATGAATTGATCTGTACGAACAGTATGCAAGAAAAACTTTTCACTGTACTTGTGACAGTAATGGACCAATTTCACTTCCGAGACAATTACAACACAGAAACTTACCTGCAAATATAACCACCCCATAGCACTTTTCTGTATTTCGTATCCTACAGCCTCGCAATAATATCCTCTCATTGTTGAGTGAATACTCTCGGTTCTGCCAGTACAGAGTGCCTGTGAATGAGTGCAGGTCACAATTTGGCTTTTCACAGACTATTCTTCCTGTGAAACAAAATACATTTATTAAAGGGCTTGCATCATCTTTAACTCCGCCATGGATGGTCCCAAGCCCGGCTGTGAAAGGAGGAGGGTTGGGCACGGGGCTAGGAACCCAGAGCTGCAGAAATGCCAACAGAAGCTCCAAAGATCTCACCCCTGGAAGAGAAAGGATCTTTGAAAAAGGGGTACACCTGGAAACTCCATGAAAGACTGGCCCAGGACAAAGTCTTTGGCAGTCTAAGTCCTGGTGCAGATGATGGGGCTTAAGAAATATCATCTTGGCACCCAAGCTACAATGCCCAAAAACATTGCCCCTTGTAGGACAGATTAAGTAAATAGTCGAGAGAGTAGTAGATTTTGCTTTGTTTATACACCAGCACAATTTGAACTCACCCTTCGTTCAACTTAAAGCTTATTGCCATTCAACCGTATACATCTATGCTGCAAAACAAAACAACGTTCCTCTAGACCAGGGTGCACAACACAGTACATGTAACGTATAAAGTAATATTACCACAAGTAAATTAACAATGAAATATATTCCAGAAGATTGACATTTAGCATGTTCAAAGTACATTTATTATCAAAGTATGCAGACGTTATACAACCTTGAGATTCGTCTGCTCACAGGCAGCCACAAAATAAAAAAATCCAAAAGAACCCATTAAAAGAGACTAACAAACATCCAATGTGCAGAGAGAAACAAAAGCAAATTGTTCAAACAATAAAAGAAAGCAAATAACATTCAGAACTGGAGTTTTACAAAAAGAGAGTCCACAGACATGAAGCCAGGAACATTGCCGTTGGAGCAGGCCACAGCCTCAGTTCAGCGCAGAGCCGAACGAACGAAACAGAGTGGCAATTGGAACCAACCGGTCCCTGACCTTTTCAATCTGGCTCAATGCTCAATTGCTTAAGGTGCATTCACATTACATAGTCAAAAGCAAACGATATAACACTGCTGGCAATTGCTAAGTGTGTACGATGTACTGTGTATGTTGATCAAAATGGCTTCTTTGTTTTGTTAAGAGTAGGAATGCTTCTTTGTATGATAAGTGCTTTCTCTCGCAGTTGGCTAGCTTTAGACTTGTTGATATTGGGATTGTATTCATTTGTTAACCAATGGGGAATGTTAGTTTGTCTTGTGAGGCTGGGAGCTTGGGGGTTTTTGCGGTCTTTTCAGGGGAGTCGGGAAGAAGATGCCGAGGAAGGTGGACGTGCGCTGCACTGCTTGGTCGACCACCGGGGTGATCCCAGGTGCGAGGACATGGAGGTTGGAGGAAAGTGACGAGGGGTCGAATGGTTCAATGGTTAAGCTCCAACGATGTGCACTAAACTGACTGAACTCTGATAAGTTGGCGCCTTTTATTTTATTTTATTTTCCTTCATATATACTGTATTGCATAGTACACTTTTAGTTTTAGTAAAATCTTTAAAGTGTATTCCATAACGGTATCTGGTGTCAGTTTGATATGGTGTGTGTGCGCGCAGCATAAACTTGATTCCCGCAGCACCTGCGTGTACGGGAGATGGGGTTGGTGAGTGGCTGGATCTCCTTTTCCCCTAGACATATACCAGCCTGTTGGGGAAGTGTTACAAGTGATAAGACCCGGGTGGTAGCAGGGAATTCAATAGTCCTGTAGTAATCCTTTATTGATTATAAGTCATGTCAAGGCGCAACTTTATAATATACAGGTCTGTACAAAGGTCTTAGGCACATATATATATATAGACAGGGTGCCTAAGACATTTGCACAGTACTGTAGCGATTTTATGTATTGCACAGTACTGCTGCCACAAAAAGCTAATTTCCTAACATTTGTGAGTGATGATAAACCAGATTCTGATATGGGTCTTTATTGTGGACTGAGAGTGGGAAGGGGGCAGGGAGAGGGGAATCATGGTTGGAGAAAGGGAGAGAGGAGGGAGTGGGAAACACCAGAGAGACACTCTGTAATGAAGAATAAACTAAGGGTTCGGAATCAAATGACCCTGCCTGGTGTCTCAGGGCTGGGTGTAAACCAACTTCCCCAACCCCAACCCCAACCTTTCTCTGCCACCTGTCCCATACCCCACCCACGGTCTTCCACCCTCGCTATTTCCAACATCCTTCGCTCCAGCCAGATTTACAAACTCGCTCTCTGCTCCATGTTGACAAATACAGCACTGTGCAAAAGTCTTAGTTATATACAGCATATGTGGTTAAGACTTTTGCACAGTACTGTAAGTTCATTAAAATCATCCCCTTAATTTACAAATGTTTGATTTGAGTTTTTGCTGTGTCACTATTGACACTTTGAGGTGAGGTGCTTATCTTCAATTAATTAAGCTGTTTCACAGATAGCACTGTGCTGTACCATATTTCAGCCAGCATTGTTGATTTATAAAATTTTACATCATAAAACTTCTTCTAGGAATGTACCCTACTTGTAAATCAAGAAATGTCAATAATTCAATTAAAACAGAAGAAGCAATCTCACTTGCCTATTCCAGGGATGTTGTTGATGTTCAAATCCTTGGGAACATGGTATAAAGCCAATGACTTCGGCATTTCTCTATCCAAGGACTTTGCCCCATGACCCAGTCAAGGTGTCGCTGGGCCAATTTTATCTCAGTTTTCAATTGTGCATCTACTTCTAGCAGTTTATAAAACATCACTGGATTTCTCTGGAACACGTCAAACCACCCAGGGGCCTGGAACAACAACTCCCACCTTGTGTCCCCAGGCAATCCCCCTCCATCATCTCATGTATTCAGCGTCCATCTTTTATCTCCCACTCTGGTGATGTCAGACCTAGGGGCACTGTTCCTTTCAAGCTGCATGGGTGCGCAGTAACTAAAATGCTCCCACGCACGTCCCCTCTGTGGCAGCCCAGCTGGAATTGGACACAGCTAGAAAGAGCTTGCAAAACATGAAAGATTTTCTTTTCTGTATTGTGTTTTATTATGCCCTTCAATTAATAAATGAAATCAAAAATATATGATGTTTCAATTTTCATTCTAAATATTCATAGTATGTATATCACAAGCATTTAAAGTGCCATGCTGTTTTCAGGCCATGTAAACATTTCCCGCTCACAAATGTGAAAAAAATTAGAGGGAACATTGTGCAAGGGTCTGACTTCTAGAGCTGGGATTTCACCCAAAAAGAATTGAGTTTGAGATTGTGTAAGGAGTTTGTACTCGTGATCGAGTGAGTTTCCTTTAGGTGCTCCAGTTTCCTCCCACTTCCCAAAGACATATGGGTTAAGCTGTCAGTATGCTATATTGGCACCAGAAGTGTGGTGACACTTGTGGCCTGCCCAGTACAATCCTTGCTAATTTGGTTTGACATAAACAATGCAATTCACTGTGTTTCAATATATATTTGACAAATAAAGATAATATTTTGAAAAATCAATAATAAATATGTATTTTTTTCAAAACACCTTCCCCTCCCCTTCCCAGGGTTCCAATTCCAAGTCACCTTTACGTGTTTCCAAGAGTTACCTTTTGATCCCTTGCCTTTTCACTTCCAACCACTGCCCTCTGGTTCCAAACTTATCCACCAATGAAAACTGCTTTTTATCATTCAGATGACAATCATGACACAAGCATTTAACACACAGATGTTGTGCCAGTCTTTTAACCTACTCCAAGATCAATCTAACCCTTCCCTCCCACATGGCCCTCCATTTTTATATCACCCATGTGCCGATCTAGAAGTTTCTTAAATGTCTCTAATATATCTGTCTCTACTGCCACCCCGATACCATGCATCCACCATTCTCTGTGTAAAAAAGAACCTACCTCTGTTATTACTCCCCCTCCCACACACCTTCTTGCAATCTCCTTAAAATTATGTCCCCCGGTGTATCACTATCACTTTAGTTGTCACTGTGAGGAAAATATCGTTGCTTATCACAGAAGATAAATATGGTGGCATGGTAGCAGTTAGCGTAATGTTATTACTGCATCAGCGACCCGGGTTCTATTCCCACCACTGTCTGTAAGCAGCATGTATGTTGTTCCAGCGACCACGTGGGTTTCCTCCAGGTGCTCTGGTTTCCTCCCATATTTCAAAGAGGTATGGGTTAGTAGTTAATTGGTCACATGGGCGTAACTGGGCAACGCGGGCTCATTGTGCCTGAAGGTCCTCTTACAGTTGTACCTCAAAAAAAATTAATAAGCCTTTCATAAGCCAGGGTCACACATTGGGAACATTGATGTGGAGGTGGTGTCTTCTAGGCTGCAGTCAGCATGCTTCCTTTTGGTTCATGTGGGCTTCTGCTGGACAGCAAGACTTTTCATACTCTACAGAGAAGAGATCAACCCCTAGTTCATCCCCATTACTGGAATTCTGATGGAAAACATCAAGCTGAAACATCTACAACTCCTTTTGCCACCAAGTATGATAGTAAATCCCACGGAATTCCTCAAGCAGTTTGTTTTTTCTCCCCCATGCGCTTGCCCAGTTATTCAACCCCGTTACTGGGATTTGTGGAACAAGAAAAATGGTCCCACTAAATGTTCCTGTTCAGGACAAACACGATTCTGATAGAGATGCCATCCAGGTCACTACTCATCCCGAAAGGATGTTCTAAGTTCAAAGTTCAAAGTAAATTTATTATCGCAGTCCTTATATATACCACCATATACAACCCTGAGATTTATTTTCTTACAAACGTTCATAGTAGATGCAAAGCAACACAATAGAATCAATAAAAGACCATACTTAGCAAGATGGAAAAACAAGCAATGTGCAGAAGACAAGAAGCTAAGCAAATATAAAAAGCATAATAATAATAATAATAATAATAATAAATACATAAGCAAATAATATCAAGAACATGGGAGTAAGAGTCCTTGAAAGTGAGACCATAGGTTATAGCACAACTTCAGTGTTGGGGTGAATGAGATTGAGAGAAGTTGAATTGAGTGAAGTTGTGAAAAGTTGGTGAAGTTGCATTGAGTGAAGTTTAGAGAAGCTGAGTGAAGTTGCAATTATTATCAGCACTCACCATCAAACTCTGCTAACTGGTCCAAGGTATTCACTTTAGAGTGTGTGACGCTTAGTGCCTGTCTGTATTTCAGGTTAGTTTCGCTGTAAGGAGAGACAATACCACTCATAAATCAGGTTGTGCAGGAGACTGCAGATGCTCGAATCTGGAGCAACACCTAGAAAGCTGGAGGAGCTTGAGTTGATGAAGGATCACACCTCAAAGCACTGACTGTTTATTCGCCACTATAGGTGCTTCTTGACTTGCTGAGTTCTGCTAGTATTTTGTGTGTGTTACTTTGGATTTCTAGCATCTGCAGAATCTCTTACGTTCAACATTTATAACTTGTTAAATGACAAAGTGAGTTATTTGGTATGAAATGTCCTTGAAGTCAATCACAATAATGCAAATCGACTTAAGTTAGTTCCTCTCTGTGCCTTGTGGCGAATTGAGTGGCAAACTTGCTGTTTCTTTAGCATTTGTCTGTTTTGTTTTATGAGGCCGAGATGTTAGCTCAACACTCAACCATGTGCAAACGAAAGCTTACAAGGAACGAGCTGGATTCAAACCTGGGACCACTCGTCTTGAAGTCCAGTGTGGATGCCATGACACCACAGTCTGTTAAAAACAGGAGATTTGGCCAATGCTGGAAATCTTGAGCAAAATACCCAAAGTGCTGGAGGAGCTCAATAGATCAGGCAGCATCTATACAGGGAAATGAAAGGGCAACCTTTCATGCCAAGACCCTTCATCATGAATTTCAAGGCCTTTCACGTTTCAGTTAATGTTATCAGGCTTTATGAAATAGTGGGAGAAATATTTTATCTTCTTCAGGCCTTCCAAGAGGTAGGATTTGGTCAAATCTAGTTAAATTGGCCTCTACTTTGAAATCAATGGTGGGATGCAATGATCTCAAACAAAGTTGCCCACGAAGTTCTTGCAATCTGTGGGCAAGGATGCCAATCCAGACATGTACTTCCCACAGGTATAAAACCAGAAAATGTTGAAAGCGCACAGGTCAGGCTACCTCTCAAAATTCAATGTAAATTTATTATCAGAGTCAGAGTCATAGAAAATTACAGCACAGAAACAAGCCCTTCAGCCCATCCAGTCCATGCCAAAGCATTTAAACTGCCTACCTACACCAGGACCATAGACCACCAGATTCCTACCATCCAGGTACCTATCCAACCTTCTCTTACATGTTGAAATCGAGCTTGCACGCACCACTTGCGCTGGCAGCTCATTCCACATTATCACAACCCTCTGGGTGAAGAAGTTTCCCCTCATGTTCCCCTTAACTTTTCACCTTTCACCCTTAACCCATGTCCTCTAGTTGTAGCCCCCCCCCCCAAATCTCAGTGGAAAAAGCCTCTTTTCATATGTTAACCTATGCATATTTAAGATCCATTTTCCTGCATGTATTTAGAAGAAAAAAACAGAAATAAAAGAGAATTTACAACAACAATGACTGACAATCAATACGCAGAAGGCAAGCCTTGCAAATCAAAAATAATGAAACTGTTACTTATCTATCTCAAAGGCTTGAAGTACATTTTTTAGTAAAGTATGTATGCAATATACAACCCTGAGATTCGTCTTCCCACAGACAGCCGCAAAACAAAGGAAACGATGGAAGCTGTTCAGACAAAAACATCAATCCCCACCCCTCACACACAAAACAATAAAAAATCAATTGTGCAAATGGCAGCAAAAAAATAAATATAAAACACAAAATTGAAAGAGATCAGGCATATTCAGTTCAGCCTAGTCCTTGTGATCTCAGGATGCCCTGATTCAAAATCAGCCTAAATAGCAACAGAAAGAAAGGAGTGACCAGAAACCAGAAACACGTTATAACCTGAACTACAGAGTCCATCCACAAACATTTTAAACCAATCTGCCACATCTGAACAGCAGATGTTCTGACAGGACCACTGAATCGGTGTTACTGTCAATAAAATTGCACAGCTACACTGGAGCACAATTTAATCAAAATGCAATCAGCATATCCAAAGGGCTTACCCATCAATTTCAGTCGTTTCAACATAACACAGGCTGTTTGGCTCAGAGGTAGACAGCAAGAAAAGATCTGCCTAGGAGAACCACAAACATCAATCACTTTGAGATACTTAAACTCTTTATCTTCAAAGAATAAAGAATATATATTATTGAAAAATAACTCACTGGAACAAACTCATCCTTCTTCAGACACACCAAATTTCCTACTTGGATTTCTTTCCATTTTGTAAGCTTGAAACTATAAAAATAGGAAAAGAAACTTGCATTTGTATAGCATGTTCCCCGACAGTGAATCCCAGAGCTCTCTGGAGCCCATCAGTCCTACTGAGGTACAGATGTAATTGTGAGCAGGCAGACGGGCAGTCAAATACCCGATACAAACAGCAATCACATTGGGTGCAAAATGACTGATTATTAGTTACGTGTCTACAAGTATCTATGTTGATTATTTTGCCTATCTGACCTAACTCTCTCTGCCCACAATAGGACATTACAAGTTAGGTTCAGCAGACAGTGAATCTTTGCAAGAAGGCTTTTGCAGATCCAATCATTCATCATTGTATTGTGCCGTGTTATATGACATGAGTGATCATGGTCCACAACCATAATTGTCCTTGGCAAATTGTACAGAAGTGGTTTGCCATTGCCTACTTCTGGGCAGTGTCTTTACCTGGTGGGTGACCCACAACCATTATCAATACTCTTCAGAGATAGCCTACCTGGCATCAGTAGTGGCATAATCAGGACTTGAAATATGCACAAACTGCTCATTCAACCAACTACCTGCTCCCATGGCTTCAGTGACCCTGACTGGGGGGAGGGGGGGCTAAGCAGGTGCTACACTTGCCCAAGGGTGACCTGCAGGCTAGTCGAGAAAAGGAGTGCCTTACACCTCCTTTGATAGAGATGCATCTCCACCCACCACCCATATACAAACAATAAATAATTATTTTAATAATTCTATTTCTTCAAACCTCAGTCCTAAGACTGTAAGAATTACTCCCTTAATCCTACTTTCAACATATATATGTGTCAGTAGGTGAATTGGTCACATGGCTGTATTTGGGCAGCATGGACTCGTTGGACCAAACAGCTTGTTGCTGTGCAGCATCACTATATTCAAATAAATAAAAGCAAATTGCAAAGAATGAACTTTATTTGCCACATGTACATCTAAACGTTGTGCCATCTGCGTTAACGGCCAACACAAGCAGAGATGTGCTGGGCACCGCCAGCAAGCATCACCACATTCCGCACTCCAGCATAGCATGTCCGCGACTTACTAACCCCAACCCGTACAGTATGCCTTTGGAATGTGGGAGCAAACTGGAGTGCCCAAAGAAAACCCACACGGTCACAGGGAGAATATATAAACTCCCTACAGGCAGTGGTGGGAATCGAACCCTGATGGCTGGAGCTGAAACATTATGCTAACTGCTACGTTAACGTTCTACCCTGAACTGTGTGGCTGCACTGTGCTGTCGCTGTAGCTGAAACAATATGCTCTGCGTTCTCTTTACTTGATACTTTTTCAATGTAATTATGGCCTGCAAAACATAGAAACATAGAAAGCCTACAGCACAATACAAGCCCTTCGGCCCACAAAGTTGTGACGAACATGTCCCTACCTCAGAAATTACTAGGCTTACCCATAGCCCTCTATTTTTCTAAGCTCCATGTACCTATCCAAAAGTCTCTTAAACGACCCTATCGTATCCGCCTCCACCACCGTTGCTGGCAGCCCACTCCACGCACTCACCACTCTGAGTAAAAATCTTACCCCTGACATCTCCTCTGTACCTACTCCCCAGCACCTTAAACCTGTGTCCTCTTGTGGCAACCATTTCAGCCCTAGGAAAAAGCCTCTGACTATCCACATGATCAATGTCTCTTACCATCTTATACACCTCTATCAGGTCACCTCTCATCCTCCGTTGCTCAAAGGAGAAAAGGCCGAGTTCACTCAACCTGTTTTCATAAGGCATGCTCCCCAATCCAGGCAACATCCTTGTAAATCTCCTCTGCACCCTTTCTATGGTTTCTACATCCTTCCTGTAGTGAGGCGACCAGAACTGAGCACAGTACTCCAAGTGGGGTCTGACCAGGGGCCTATATAGCTGCAACATTACCTCTTGGATCCTAAATTCAATTCCATGATTGATGAAGGCCAATACACCGTATGCCTTCTTAACCACAGAGTCAACCTGCGCAGCTGCTTTGAGTGTCCTATGGACTCGGACCCCAAGATCTCTCTGATCCTCCACACTGCCAAGAGTCTTACCATTAATACTATATTCTGCCATCATATTTGACCTACCAAAATGAACCACCTCACACTTATCTGGGTTGAATTCCATCTGCCACTTCTCAGCCCAGTTTTGCATCCTACCAATGTCCCACTGTAACCTCTGACAACCCTCCACACTATCCACAACACATCCAACCTTTGTATCATCAGCAAACTTACTAACCCACTTTCTACTTCCTCCTCCCAGTCATTTGTAAAAATCATGAAGAGTAAGGGCCCCAGAACAGATCCCTGAGACACATCACTGGTCACTGGCCTCCATGCAGAATATGACCTGCCTACAACCACTCTTTGCCTTCTGTGGGCAAGCTAATCTGGATCCACAAAGCAAGGTCCCCTTGGATCCCATGCCTCCTTACTTTCTCAGTAAGCCTTGCATGGGGTACCTTATCAAATGCCTTGCCGAAGAAAAGAAAAAGCCTTGCGCTGTATCTCATGACAAAGATAAACTAACGTATTGGGTTAGGTCAATGATTGCTAATGGAGGCGATACCGCCCCCATGGGGGCAGTTATGTGTCCTAAGGGGGTATTAGTGGAAATAGAAGTCATCGATGGGCATTCAAGATTCTTGGAGGGGCAGTAGGCAGCACCCAGCACCCTAACTTCAGGCAGGAGACCTGACTGACCGTTTGTAGAGCTGGCACTTCCCAAAGAAGTGATGAAGCACTGGGACACGAGAAGAACCATAACTCGAGAACTCATCATCACAAATCATCTGAAACTTGGCAATCTAATCCGACATTACCAACCAAGCAGACGTTATTAGGGATGCACAAATTAGTAACCAGAGTGCCCAACAGTTCCCCTTGACTCGTGGCACGGAATGAGATCATGCAATTGAACAGTCGGTAAGTACTCTCAACTTTCTCTGCAGATCTATGGAAAACAGGTCACAATAGACAGTAGGTGCAGGAGTAGGCCATTTGGCCCTCCTAGCCAGCACCGCCTTTCACTGTGATCATGGCTGATCATACACAATCAGTACCCCGTTCCTGCCCTCTCCCCATATTTCTTGACCCCGCTATCTATAAGAACTCTATCTAACTCTCTCTTAAAAGCATCCAGAGACTTGGCCTCCACTGCCTTCTGGGGCAGAGCATTCCACATATCCACCACTCTCTGGGTGAAAAAGTTTTTCCGCATCTCTGTTCTAAATGGCCTACCCCTTATTCTTAAACTGTGGCCTCTAGTTCTGGACTCACCCATCAGCGGGAACATGCTTCATGCCTCCAGCATGTCCAATCCCTTAATAATCTTATATGTTTCAATCAGATCCCCTCTCATCCTTCTAAATTCCAGTGTATACAAGCCCAGTCGCTCCAATCTTTCAACATATGACAGTCCCGCCATTCCGGGAATCAACCTTGTGAACCTACGCTGCACTCCCTCAATAGCAAGATATGCGGCAATACAGCGCGGGCTGGAACCAAACAGTGAAAGAGAGCCAAGCAGTTAACTTGCCAACCCAGAGGATTCCTCTTAAGATGTTCAAGGCGACCTCGTCTTCATATGTGCAGTCAAATACCATCTTTGGGGGTTACGTGATTTGGAGATCTTACGTGATTGGTCGATTGTGCTAACTGGAGTAGTATAAAGGTAGCTTGCTGAACACCAGCTCTATCCCGACTAACACGAAGATTCCGATCAGAATTCTTGACAATGTAATTTTCACTGTTGTTATCGTCTTCATCTTCGCATCGCCGTTCCTTTGCGTGTTGCCACCATCAGTCTATCCGTGTCAACTCGCTGTTGTCATCAACATCTGATAGGCATTCCCAGTTTGTCTTTTTTTAATTTTAATTTAATGCTGGTAATGATGGATAAATACATAAAGTGTGATCTATAGGAGTCTGAAGACAGTGAAGCCTTGATTCTGATTTGATTCTCTATTGTGAACTGAGAGTGGGAGAGAGGGACCTGGTTGGGAAAAAGGGAAAGGAGATGGGAGGGAGCAGGAAGCATCAGAGAGACATTCTGTAACAATCAATAAATCAATTGTTTGGAATCAAATGACCTTGCCTGGTGTCTCAGGGCTGGGTGTGCCTGCACCCACGCCACCCACTATGCCTGACAATCCTTCACCGCCTGTCCCACACCTTTCTTGCAAAGCCCCACCCTCACCATTCCCAACATCCTTTGTTCCCGCCAAATTTACAAACTCGCTCTCTGCTCCATATTGACAAATACAGGACTGTGCGAATGTCTTAGGCACACTTGCTATAACTAGTGCCTAAGATTTTTGCATAGAACTGTTTGTACAGTATAGGTATATATTTCTATTGTAATTTATATTTATTATTATTATCTATTGCAATGTACTGCTGCGCACACCAACAAATTTCACAACATATGCCAGTGATATTAAACCTGATTCTGAATCATTCATAGGAAAAGGTCATTATTTCTTACCCAAAGCAGAGATTAGTAACTGTCTTGATATCCATTAATCTGTGCTATGATTTACAGCTTACCTCCGGCCCACAAGGACATCACATGGTCTGTTGTTGATCTTTTGGTCATTTTTATGGCGTGCCTAGAAACACAAAGCTAAAATATCATCCATGGTATTTGTTACAGTTTTCTGCTGTAAAGTTAAAGAAAATTCATTGTGAAATATTAAGTTTAAAATAAAATATGTATGTCTGTATGAACAAACCAAATAAACCAGTTGAATGTCAAATGTTATTTGCAATGATTAAGTAATACGTCTCACAGACGCAGCTGGAGTCCCAAGGCATTTCATTTCATTTCATGAAGCAAATTATAAGCAGCATTTTATCCATGATAAGCCAATGCAATGAGAAATAAATAAAAAAATGGGAAAGATTGCACTCATGGTCATAGAAAAGTACAGCATAGAAACAGGCCCTTCGGCCCATCTAACCTTTGCTGAACCAGTTAAATTGGAGAAGTTTATGTTCTCCTCTGCAAATAACATCAAGGAGGAGGGACACACTCAATGTTTTAGGAACAGCTTCTTCCCCTCTGCCATCAGATTTCTGAATGGACTTTGAACCCACCCATGAACACTAGTTCTCTATTTTTGTTCTTTTTCCACTACTTTCATATTCAAAGATTCAAAGTACACGTATCTATTATCAAATTAAGTATAAATTATACAACTTTTGATGTTTGTTTGCTCACTGGTAGCCACAAAGCAAGAAACCTGAAAGAACCCAATTTCAAAAAAAACATAAAAGTAAAGAAAATAAGACCAATACTCAATGTGCAAGAGAAAGAAAAATAAAATATGGATCTTGCAAACAATTGAAGCGAACAACAGCATTCCAAACCAAAACCGAGTCCTCAGATCTGAACCCCGGTGCAGCCTGGAGTAGGCCTAAAGTCTCACTCATCAGTTCGTCATACTCGCAAGCATAGAGCACAGCAGCTGAGTCAGTCGGAGAGAAGAGTGACCATCACAGAGAGCAAGCAAAACCAGCTCTCGCCTCAGATCCCAACACCCTGGCTTTTCAGACCAAAAAACGGAACAGCAAAAGCTCCCTGGAGAGCTGAGTAAAACATCGTGGAAAGCCAGTGAAATTTGCTCTCACCTCCATTCTGGGCCAGCCTTTAAATTGACTAAACAGCAGTCATACCTCGAACTCGGACCCGGCTACTGCGAAAGGCTGCAGGTCTAGACCATGCTGCCCAGCCCAAAGCCACTCTCAAGCTCTTGAAATTAGCTTGGCACCCAGAGTGATCCAGCCTCGCACCCGGGCCATTTGTACAGGAGCAGAACCTCATCTGCAGTGATTCCGCAATCCACCATCTCGGATCATCCCTCAAACTCGCCTCACCATCACTCACTCCCTTCACTGTTTGCAGCGATAATTTAACACAATTTACCTCAGGAAAGTTATTTTTAATGATGTTTTTAGTCAGATTTCTTGGCTTTTTGACCATCAGAGAGCTGCCACACCATGTGGTAGCGCCATCTTAACTGGAATTTACATATTTCTTACTGCAATTTGTAGTTCTTTTATGTATTGCAATGTACTGCAGCCACAAAACCACATACATGACATGTGTCAGTGATATTAAATCTGATTATGATTCAGTAACAGTGAACATGAGGGAGACCTATATATATCAATAGGATGGCTTTCACAAACACAGGGATTTGGCCGGTGCTGGAAATCCAGAGCAACACACACAAAATGCTGGAGGAGCTCAGTGGGTCAGGTAGCATCTATGGAAAAGAGTAAACAGTCAATGTTTCAGGGCGAGACCCTCCTCCAGGACTGGAAAAGGAAGGGGGCAGATGCCAGAATATGAAGATCAGGGTAGGGGAAGGAAAACCAGCTGGAAAGTGATAGATAAATCCAGACGGGTGGGGGAGGGGGGTGAAGTAAGAAGCTGGGAGGTGGTAGGTGGAAAATGTAAAGGGCTGGTGAAAAAGAAATCTTCTCCTGCAGAAGCAGAACAGCTTCCAACATGCTTATATGATCTCTGATATGATTAAGATGAACTCTTGATCTCTCAGTCACTGTGCAGCAATTTCAGCATGGCAAAGACACTGTATAAATGCAGATGAGTGTTGTTAGTGGAGAATGGATGGGGAAGTACTCACAATGTCATCAATGATGTCCTTCACTGCTGTCACTGCCAGGACAAATGTCAGTGGAATCAATGTCGTGTACCATGGCAATGTGGAGATTGCTGGAATAGTCTGATCAAAAGGAAGAACATTCAGATGAAAAGGGAGGCATCTCCAGATCCCACCCCTCAACCCTGAGAAAACTTCTCGCTTTTTTCTCATTTCACTGGATTTACATTCCACTGTCACCTTAAGACCAAAAGTCTTGGGATCAGAATATGGCCCATCTGTTCTTCTCTATCAGTCAATCATAGCCAATTTATTTTCCCTCTCAACCCCATTCTCCTGCCTTCTCTCCGTAACCTTTGAAACCTTTATTAATCAAGAACCTATCAACCTCTGCTTTAAATATACTCAGTGACTAGGTCTCAACAGCTGTCTGTGGCAGTGAATTCCTTAGATTCACAAGGCTAAAGAAATTCCCCCGCTCCTCTGTTCTCAAAGCACAACCTTATATTCTGAGGCTGTGCCCCTGGTCCTAGATTTCCTGACTGTAGGAATCATCCTCTGCGCATCAACCTTATCCCGGCCATTCAATATTCAATAGGTTCTAATGAGATTCCCTCTTATTCTTCTAAACTCCAGCACAGAGCCATCAAATGCGCCTCATAAATTAACCCTTTCAATCCTGGATTATTCTTGTGAATCTCCTCTGGACTCCCCCTAATGTAGACATGGGCATGTCCAACATTCTCCCCTATAAAAGATATGATCTACCTGTCATAACTTCAGGCCTTCTTGACGTTGCTGAACGTCAGGCATGCATTCACACTGTCCTATGACATTACGGGACCACAGTGCAATACAACACAACTACAGGCCCTATGGCCCATCCAGACCATTCGCTCACATCCCCTGAACCCCTCCACTTGTCTATCCAAGAGCTTCTTAACTGATACTATTGAACATGAGGAATTCTGCAGATGCTGGAAATCCAAAGCAGCACACACAGAGTGCTGGAGGAACTCAGCAGGTCAGGCAGGATCCATGGAAATGACGTCTCGGACCGAGACCCTTCTTCAGGACTTAAGACTCCTGAACCTGCTTCAGTCATTTCCTCTGGCAGATTGAGCTCATTCTGTATACTCACCACCCTCTGAGTGAAAACATTACCCCCCCCCATTCATTTTTAATCTTCCCCCTCTCAGTGACCTATGATTTCTGATTTTAGACTTCCCCACCCAGGGGAAAAGACTGTTACATCCACTTTTATCCATGCCTCTTGTGATTTTAAACATATCTATAAGGCTCTTGCTATTTTTCCTGCACTTTGACATTCTTATGCTTGCTTGTATTTTTATATAAATGTGCAACTTTTCACTGAATTTTCCAGCAATTAAGGTAGTTTCTTCTGTACTTTTCTAGAAACACCTTAGTTTTCAGTATCGGGTGTCATGTCACATGAATCTGATTGTCTTATAGGTTAATTTTTTGCTTTGGAATGTTTATTCTGAGACTATGACTATGACTACTATTCCCTTTGTTTTTCCTTTGTTCTTGCTCAATCTTTGTCCGTGTAATATTTAGGAAAACAGCCGCAGGTATCAGAGTCTAACATGTCACTGCCTGAAGGAAAATCTGGGCCACCGAGTCCACCAACAATTGTTACACTCGCTGGCTTCAATATTAGCTACCTCCTGTGTCTAATAAAGGGGCCGCTGTGGGTATGCTTGTGGGCATCTCCTACTCTAGCCCATCCACTGCAAGGTTTGACGTGTTCTGCACACCACTGTTGTAATGCATGGTTACTGTGGGCACCATGGCAGTGTCACGGTGTTGCAGAGTTTGGTGTTCTGGGTTAGGGTTAATCAGGGTTGAGGGGTTGTTGGAGCAGCTTGGCTCAAAGGCTTGGGAAGGCCAGCAAAATAAAAAAAAACAAATTTGAGCTTGAACCAACCTGACCATTCTCCTTTGACCCCTGTCATTAACGAGGTATTTTTGCCCACAGAACCACCATTCACTGGATGTTTCTTTGTTTATCACACCATTCTCTGTGAACTATAGAGCAGGGATACCCAAATGTTTTTAAGCCACGAGCCCTTACATTAACCGAGGTGTCCATGAACCCCAGGCTGGGAACCCTTGTTCTGGTGATTATTGGGCAGGAAAATCCCAGAAGATCAGCAGTTTCTGAAATACTCAAACCACCCCATCTGGCACCAACAATCATTCCACAGTCAAAGTCACTTAAATCACATTTCTTCCCCATTCTGATGTTTGGTCTGAACCTCTTGGCCATGTCTCCATGCTTTTATGCATTGAATTGCTGACACTTGATTGGCTAATATAATATTTGCATTAATGAGATATACCTAATAAAATGGCTACTGAGTCTATATTATGCATTGTTCCTTCACAAATTAAATCCAATATATTCCTCCAGTGAACAGAGTTTCCCCCAGTATGGATTTAATTAACTGCACTATTATCTTCATAAAGACCAGAATGGTCAAGACGGGAAACAGTCTTTTCCCCTCAGGCCATTAGGCTTCTGAACTCCCTCCCGAGCACATTCAAAGCGTCACCAGATAATTTATACTGTACACGCCACCATTTGATTTTTGCACTTTACCTTGTGTATTTATGCATAATTTATTTGTAGATTTAATTTTTACTTTCCTAAGCTAACATATGTGGGCTACCCTGGTTGGGAGAAATGTTGCCTCGTTTGGCAGTATACATGTATATAGTTAAATGACAATAAACTTGACTTGTCTTGACTATTTACTAATGTTTAATAGTGATTATATTTGGGTACAGTGCACAACAGACAAGAGGGATCATGGGGGTCTCCCTTCCATTCATCGAGGACATTTATCAGAAGTGCTGCGTACGCAGGGCCTTTAGTAGTATCAAGGATCCCACCCATCCATCCAGCATCCACTTTGACTTTCTACCATCAGACAGGAGACTCCGATCCACAAAAACAAGAATGGTCAGAACGGGAAACAGTTTCTTCCCTCAGGCTGTTAGGCTTCTGAACTCCCTGTCACATCGCATTCAAACTGTCACTGGTTAATCTGATCTGTACCTTTACTTTCTTTATTTATGTGTAATCCATCTGTAGATTTAACTCTTGCTTTCCCAGGTTCTTGTGTGTTAAGTGTATGACGGTGCTTTGCATCCTGGTCCGGAGAAACGTCTCATTTGACGGTACACATGTATATTGTGAAATGACAATAAAACTTGACTTGACTTGAGATTTCACACAATGCATACATTCTTCTGCCATTAAAGGCATTTATTTTAAATTGACACCCAAATGCTATGTATAGCGGTAACCAGAGCTTACCTGGAGGATGCAAATCAGCAAGAAGTAGAAATTAGCGACTCGTTGAAACTGTTCAAACAGGTTTCGAGGTAGAAATGTAATAATGTTGTACTTAGAGGTCTTGATTTTATTGTCCTGGAATTAAGTTCACGTGAAAGTGATGAGTGTAAAGTGACTGTAAAACAATTCTGCATCTTCATAATACACCAAGTTACTTGGCATTTGGTTTAAGGAAGCATTTACTGCTTCTGTCATTTCACTTCGATGTTCGGTAAACCAACGGAATGAGCACTTCATTAAAAATGGCATCGGTAAAGTAAATTAGCACTCCTTCTGGCAATCGCACAAAATGCTAGAGGAGCTCGGCAGGCCAGGCATTATCTATCGAAAAAATTACAGTCGATATTTCAAGCCCAGCCCATTGAAGGACTGGAGAAAAAAAGATGGGGAGTCAGAGTTGGGGGGGAGGAGGGAGGAAGAAACTGGGAAACTGTAGGGGAAACTGGAGGGGGGAGGCATGAAGTAAAGGGCTGGGAAGTTGATTGGGGAAAGAGATACAGGGCTGGAGAAGGGGGAATGTGATAGGAAAGGACAGAAGGCCATGGAAGAAAGAAAAAGATGAGGAGCACCAGAGGGAGGTGATGGGCAGGTAAAGAGATCAGATGAGAAAGGGCAAAGGGGATGGGGAATGGTGAAGGGGTGGGTGGTGGTGGCCATTGCCATAAGTTACAGAAATCAATATTCATGCCATCAGGTTGGCGGCTACTCAGATAGAATATAAGGGTTTGCTCCTCCAGCCTGAGTGTGCTCTCTTCACGACAGTGGAGGAGGCCATGGATGGACATATTGGAATGGGAATGGGAAGTGGAATTAAAATGGGTGGCCACTGGGAGATCCTGCTTGTTCTGACAAATGGAGCATAGGGGCTCCATGAAGCGGTCTCCCAATCTATGTCAGGTTTCACGAATATACAGAAGGCCACACCAGGAGCACTGAACACAGTATTTGACCTCAACAGACTCACAGGTCACCTCACCTGGAAGGACTGTTTGTGGCCATAAATGGTAGTGGTGGAGAAGGTGTAGGGACAGGTGTAGCACTTGTTCCACTTGCAAGGGTAAGTGCTTGGAGGGAGATCAGTGGGAGGGTCGAATGAACAAGGGAGTCGCGTGGGGTGCAATCCCTGTGGAAAGCAGGAAGTGGGGAGAAGGAAAGATGCGCTTGGTGGTGGGATCCCGCTGGAGATGGCGGAGGATTATGTGCTGGACACAGAGGCCGGTAGGGTGGTAGGTGAGGATAAGAGGAAGCCTATCCAGGGTGGGGTGGCAGGAGGATGGAGTGAGGGCAGATGTGCGTGAAGCAGAAGAGATATCTTTGAGGGAAGCATTGATGGTGGCGGAAGGGAAGCCCCTTTCTTTGAAGAAAGGACATCTCCTTCATTCTGAAATGAAAAGCCTCCTCCTGAGAGCAGATGTGGCAGAGAGGGAGGAATTGAAAGAAGGGGATAGCATTTTTCCAAGTAACAGGGTGGGAAGAGGTATAATCCAGGTAGCTGTGAGAGTCAGTGAGTTTATAATAGACATTGGTGGATAAACATGCCACAATTTACAGTGATCAGTTAACCTAACAGCCAGTACATCTTCAGACTGTGGGAGGAAACCAGAGCACCTGGAGGAAACCCACTCGGTCATAGGGAGAACGTACAAACTCCTTTCAGACAGCAGCGGAATTGAACCAGGTTGCTGGTACTATAAACCGTTGTGCTAACCACTATGCTACTGTACTACCCTTATTTACTTTACTTATTTTTGCATAATTTGTCTTTTATTGCACATTGGTTGCCAGGCAGTCTTTATGTTTAGTTTTTCATTTAGTCTATCATATTTCTTTATTTTGCTCTAACTGCCTGCAAGAATCAATCTCAAGATAGTATATGGTAACAAAGTATATTTACTTTGATAGTAAAGTTGCTTTGAACTTTGAACTTGCAGAACACTCTTTGGAATAGACATTACCAGTGCTAGCTGATAACTTTACTGCCTCGCATTTATAAAAAAAAAATCAGCACATTGGATTGTGGAGGGGAGTAAAGTGTGGAGGCACTTGTGAGCTGGCGTCAGCCTGTTCCCGATGTAAAAGACACGTTTCATTGTCTGATTTGAATAAGCACTAATCTCTCTCTTTATCTCTGTGATGCTGCTCCAGATAAGCTTTTTTTTTATTATACTCGTGATACATTTAACATTCAAAGCTCAAAGTACATTTATTATCAAAATATGCATATCTTATACAACTTTAAGGCAGCCACAAAATCAAAGAAACCCAATAGAACCCGTTAACAAAGACTGCCAAACACCCGGTGTGCAACATAAAGAGCAAGTCATGCAAACAATAAAAAGCAAGCAGAGAACATTCAGAACTAAATTCACGAAAGCGAGTATGGAGCGGCCACTGCACAGGATCTAAATAAGCTGCAGAAAGTTGTAAGCTCAGCCAACTCCATCATGGACATCCAGGACACCTTTAAGGAGCGTTGCCTCAAAAGAGTGGCATCCATCTTTAAGGACCCCAATCACCCAAGACATGCCCTCTTCTCATTGCTAACATCAAGGAGGAGGTACAAGAGCCTGAAGGCACAAGACATACACTCAATGATTCAGGAATAGCTCCTTCCCCTCTGCCATCAGATTTCTGAATGGACATTGAATCCATGAGCACTACATTACTACTTTTTTAAAAACAGTTGTTATTTATTATGTATTGCCCTGTACTGCTGCTGAATAACAATAAGTTCCATGTCATACACCAGTGATATTAAACCTGATTCTGATTCACAGCTATGAAGCCAGTCATCACTGCAGCTTGTCCAGGAGTACTTGTGCGTATGGTGTTACGAAGGATGAACAGCTCTGATGGGCAGAAAGGTACAGAGTTGCCCATATCTTCCACCCCCTCGGGGAAAATCACAGACTGTTACTGTTACCACGCTGCTAATGAAAGAGAAAGGGATGGAACAAAAACATACTGGGACTGGAACATTTGCTTCAGATAAGGGAGATACATACTGGGACTGGAACATTTGCTTCAGATAAGAGAGATAAGGGAGAGATAACACTTGTTCCACCATATTATGACTCCTGAAAGACTTGTGGCTCCGGAGAGGGCTGTTTACTTGGTACAATTCTGTTCATTAAAATTCCTCAGTGGACAGTCAGAGTGGGCTGGTTTGATAGGCTAAGCCATTCAAAACTGATTGACACCTGAGACCCCGTGAGTAGGGATAAAAGTGAGGTCTGGGGAGACACCCCTCAGACACACCTGGAGATACACTAGTGAGCACTGCTTAAGTGTTGGAACCCAGGAGAAGGTGTGGGGCATCGGAGACTGAACAAAGGATCGGTCAATTTTAACTCACAGTGTTTATAGCGAGGCCGGTGGGGGCGTGTGTGTGTCCACCCTTGCCTGGGTGATGAGTCCACCATAGAAGAATGGTCTAGCTAAAGGACAGAGGGGTCATACCTGAATGGCCGCAACAACATATCAACGGATCAAGAACGTAAAGGAAGGTTTGACTGACTGTCACTGTTTGATCTCTCTCTCTCTGCCTCCAACGGTTACAACAAAAGAACCAACAACTACCTCAGCCTACATGAACTGAACTGAACTTCATACTTTCCCATGACAATTCATTATCCCCTAGACAATGATAGAGCTCGTTTATTATTGATTATTATTATACCCACACTTCTAGGTTTAGTGTTGCTAATGTGTATTATCTGTATATTTGCATTGTTGATATTGATTGGTATATTTTACTAATAAACACTGTTTATTCAGTGATCTAGGGGTATGATTCTCGCTTTGGGGTGCGAGAGGTCCCGGGTTCAAATCCCGGATGAGCCCCCAATGTGTTACATACCCCGTAACTGGGTGTCTTACCAGCAAAGATAGAAGTATCCGTTGGAGTCTGGTACTATTTTCAAAACAGTGTTTATTAGTAAAATATACCAATCAATATCAACAATGATGTCATAAGTCTTTCAGGAGTCATAATATGGTGAAACAACAAGTCTCTCTCTCCCAGTGTTATCTCTCCCTTATCTGAAGCAAATGTTCCAGTCCCAGTATGTTTTTGTTCCATCTCTTTCTCTCTCATTAGCAGCGTGGTAACAGTAACAGTTTGTGATTCTCCCGGGAGGGGAGGAAGATATGGGCCACTCTGTACCCTTCTGCCCATCAGAGCTGTTCATCCTTCATAACTATGGCAATAAACTTGACTTTGACTTTGGATACAGGTTATTGAGCACACCACATGCCCGGTTAAAGGAAAAGACTTACAGCATATTTCCGCTTCTTAAAGCAGAGGAAGGCACGTTCCTTAATCTGAGTGTGGTACCTCACGTTGTTAGCCTTCACTTCCCAGCTGTGGTCTGCAAAAGAGAGTATCAAACTGTCATAAGTACTTGCTTAAAGTAATATCAGTCTACGCTGGAAATACTCAGCAGGTCAGGCTGCATCCACGGGAAGAGAAATGGCATCAACATCTTAGATCAAAGACCCCGGTCAGAAACGGAGAAGGGGATAGAAGAAGCTGTTCAGCTGTGGGGAGGGTGGGGGGGGGGGGGAGAGTGATGTCACTGTTTGGGTAAAACCAAGGTGACCACGGAGGTAAGTTGCAAGCAAGGTTAGGTTGTCAGTGATTAAGTGGGAGCAGGTAGAGATTGAGAGCTCAGGTAAAAGAACATTGAAGTTGTAAAATGCAGATGAGGAGGAGTTGTCCAGAAGGTCAGGCCAGGTGTGTCTTCCCCTCATTTGCTCATTGGTTGCTTGTCAGTTTTTGTGAATTTTCATTGATTCTATTGTATTTCTTTGTTTTACTGTGAGTGCTTGCAGGAAAATGAATCTCAGGGTAGTTGTGGTGACTTCCACGTACTTTGATTATAAATTTACTTTGAACATTGAACCTTGCTAAGGAAGAAGGTAAAAAATACAGGACCAGTGTTACAGGTGATCAACTCGCTCAGCCCGAGAAAGAGGAACTCAATCGGTCAGGGAACATCTGGAGAGGGAAACAGAGAGTCAGTGTTTCGGGTCGAGACCCCTTCTTTGGGATTCAATGTTGAGTTAACTTTTTGCTCCTTCTGCCTTCATTTGCTTGTTGTGGTTAGCACAAGATGTAGCCACACTACAACTCTGCTTTGGAACAAGCTTCACTTCTGGGCAGCTTGTGTTGGTGTCAGTCTGCTGAGACTGGGCACCGCATCTAAAACTCTGACAAATTTCTGTAGAGTGTGCCGACTGGCTGCATCACAGCCTGGGATGGAAACACCAATGCCTTCAAATGGAAAAGCCTATAAAAGGCGATATTAAACCTGATTCTGGTTCTGAAATGCTGACACAAAACAACCAATTTTATAGCATGTATCTGTGATAATAAATCTGATTCTGATGATCCTTTTCAGGACAGCAGCCAAGGCTGAGTGTGGTAACGACAGAGGGCTGCCTCTGAAAGCCACCACGAAAGTTAGCATCTCTAGCAACCACCTCGCTGCAGTCACAGAGCAGGGCAGAATGAAATACAGGCTGCCTGTAAAGTATCAGCTCTTGTACAAGCCAGAGGACCCCTAACAAAACAGGTCAGATCAAATCTCCAACAAATTGCTGTGTGCTTAATAGCTGCATCAATTGTGTGTTGAAACAAAAAAATTAAATAACTAAGCTGTGAGCCTGATACCTACAGTGTTGATGTAAGTCACACACATCACATGAACAATAATCCTGAGGGAGAATGGTGAGAATGATAACAGTATAATCACCTATTTGTGTGTGGAGTTGCTGAAAAGAAGCAGGAAACCAATTCAGAGAAAAGGTCTGGTGATTATATATCACAAGCCAAGGGTCAGTTCAAGGATTAATTTTGAACTTCCGTGTCCTGTACAAGTTGTTCTAAAGATCCCTGGAAACCAGACTACATATCATTATTGATATATCTATAATGATATTTGCTTTCCCTTGGTCTGCTGCACACTTTAATGAACAGCGTAGATACCAGTCTTTGAAACTATCTTCCTGCTATTTTAACATTGCAGTACAGTACTGTGCAAGTCTCAAGCATGTATACATGGCTAGGGTGTCTGAGATGTTTGCACATTTGAGATGTATTTGTCAACATGAAGCAGAGAGCAACTTGGTAAGTCAGGCAGGAGCCAAGGACGTTAGGAATGACGAGGATGGATTGTCATAGGAGGGGTGTGGGGCGAGTGGCAGAGAAGGAGTGCCAGGGGTAGGGTGTGGGATGGGTGCAGACACACCCAGCTCTGAGACACCATGCTTCCAAACAACTGGTTCGTTGATCATTACAGAATGTCTCTCTGGTGCCTCCCACCTCCTCCCCCATCACTTTCCCTTTCCCCGACCATGATTCCCATCTCCCTGCCCCCTTCCCACTCTTCCGTTCACAGTAGGGACCCACATCAGAATCAGATTTATCATTGCTCATATAAATCATAAAATTTGTTTTTTTTTGCTACAGCAGAACAGCACAATACAGAAAATTACTACAGTACTGTGCAAAAGTCTTAGCCACTATTACTATATATGCGTACCTAAGACAGGTCGAAGGGTTGTGGTCCACAGGGCATGTACTGTTCTATGTTCTAAAGTGGACAGGAGGAGTCATATCTGAAATTTATGGCTCCTTTGACTCACCTGTGGTAACACCATACAATAGTACGGACTAGATTTCGAGCTCAGTTCTATCCATTGAGACACCAACCCATAACCTTCTGACCTAGAAGGGTGAGAGGCACTACTGAGCCATGAATGGTTCACTGAATGGAGGCATTTGTTTGGTGTTCATTACACCACTACTGGATTCTTCTCTCTTGGCCTTTGACAAACTTCCATAGGGCCACAGAGGGGAGTATCCTGATTGGTTGCACCACGGCCTGGTTAAGAGTCCAAAATGCCCGGGAATGAAACAGTCGACAGAAATTGGTGGATACAGCCCAGTCCATCAAAGTTCAAAGTTCAAAAATTAGTCTAGAAGTAGATCAGGGGGATTGCTGGGCATCACAGCTCGAAGGGCCAGAAGGGTCTAGTCTGTGCTGTATCTCATAGGTAAATAAATAGAAAATTATCAACCGTATTATATACAACCTTGAAATTCAGCCGCAAAACAAAGAAACCGAATACAACCGTTAAAAAAAGACCAAACACCCAATGTGCACAAAGGAATAAATCGTTTGAACAATAAAATGTAAGCAAATAACATTCTGAAATAAAGTTCATGGAAGTGAATTCACAGCCCCAAAGCCAGTCATCATTGCAGCCGGCCCAGGCATCTGTTAGTTGCAGGCCACAAACTCAGTTCAGCGCAGAGGTGAGTAAATGTCACAAACAGTGAGCCAAACACTGGTCCATCCCCACCTCCAGCCCCATCACCCTGACCTTTTCAATCTGGCCTGGTGCTTAAATCGGCCAAACATTGGTTCGTTCCTCACTCTCAGGCCCAAGCTCTGGCACAGTAATTCAGCTCAAAACCGACCTTTCCAAATTTGACCCAGGCTTAAATCAGTTAAACATTGGCTTATTCCCAGCTTTCGTACATGGGCCCTGCCGTCTAGACTCTGCCCCGCCTCAGATCTGCCACTTCAAATCAGCTCCAGGCCTGTTCCAGCACATCCTGAGTATTGGCTTGGTCCTTGCTCATAGGCCCAGGTCCCCCAATAACCTCAGCTCGGCCTGTACATGCCACACCACGCCACAACCATCCTGCACCTTTAAGACTTCAGTTCACATTGCAAAAATGCCAGGTCGTACAGGCGGTTCAAAAGCTCAACTCCGATCAGGATATTACAGGCTATGGTTTGTAGTGATTGTTTTCCAGAAAAAGTGTGATTGATAGAGTAGTTAGCAGTTTTGTTTACTGTTGGTAAGGCGTCACTGTGATTCACCATCGCCGTCATAAACTGGAAGATCACAGACAAAGCCCATCGCACACCTGAGCAAATCTACAAGGAGCACTGCTACAGGAAAGCAACATCCATCATCAAGGACCCCCGCCACTCAGCAGGTAGGATGACATACCACAAAGTTCAGGAACAGCTATCATCCCTCAACCATCAGGCTCCTGAACCAGCTTGGATAACTTCACTCACCTCAACTCTGAACTGATTCCACAATCTACAGACTCAATTGCAAAGAGCCTACAACTCAGTATTATTTATTTGCTTATTTATTTTTAATTTGCACCATTTGTCTTCTTTTGCACATTGGTTGTTTGTCAGTCTTTGCTTATGCATAGTTTTTCATAAATTCTGTTGTATTTCTTGATTTTCCTATAAATGCCTACAAGAAAATGAATCTCACAAAAAAAATATAGTGATGTATATGTACTTCAATAATAAATTTATTTTGACTTTGACTTTGAATTATTCTGGTTACGTTCTTGACCCTGATGTCAAGCAGGAAAACTCTGCCCCTCACAGAACAGTACTAACCCCACTTTCCAGAGATCTGCCAAGCCAAACTGCATTGGGTGAGTCTATTGGGATGAGATACGATGAGGTTGGAATGTCTCAGTCCTCTGGGCTTCTGAGGATGAGCAGATAAGGGAGTTAGCTCTAACAAAGAATTCAAGATTCAAGATTGTTTCACGTTATTTCCAGTACAGAAGTGTAAAGAAAAACAAAATAATCGTTACTTCAGATCTGCTGGAGATCAAAAGACACACGATAAGATAAAGAACACAATTATAAAAAACACAATGAATATAAATATATTAGATAGCTTATGCACATAGATGGACTGTATGTCCATAAAGTGACACTAGGCACACAGGGATGTCTGTACAGAAGATGACTCTGACAGGAAATGATAAAGTAATTGTGATTGGGGGTGTGGAGGGGTGGGTTAGTGGGTGAAGGTGTTGGACAGCCTCACTGCTTGGGGAAAGTAGCTGTTTTTTGAGTCTGGTGGTCCTGGTGTGGATACTACATAGCCTCCTCCCTGATGGGAGTCAGACAAGCAGTCCATGAGCAGAGTGGGTGTGATCCTTCATGACGTTACTGGCTCTTTTCTGCCAGTCGTGCTATAACGTGAATGTAAGAGCACACGTATCTTACCATCTGTCAGCTGATGTGTCTCACAATTAGTTGAATCTGAAGATTCAGAACAGTTCATTTTGGCACCTGAAAGGTTAAAACAAAAGATTGTTCAATGATGAAAACTCCGAACATGTGCAGTAAAGGTCTTCAGTCGCTGTTTGGAATTTGACACATCCCGTATCACATAAATATGGTATTACCTAAAACCCTTAGTCGGGTGAGCCTCGGGCTCAACTCACCAACCGCCAACCACTTGCAAACATCTTAGGCACATATACTATATAGTTAGGGTGTAATGATAAACCTGATGCTGGAAATCCAAGCAACACACACAAAATGCTGGAGGAACTCAGCAGGCCAGGCAGCATCTCTGGAAAGGATAAACAGTTGATGTTTCAGGCCGAGACCCTTCATCAGGCCTGATGGAAGTTCTCGGACTGAAATGTCGACTGCTTACTCATTTCCATAAATGCCATCTGGCCTGCTGAGTTCCTCCAGCTTTTTGTGGATGTTAAATCTGATTCTGATATGGGTCTCTTTTGTGGACTGATAGTGGGAAGGGGACAGGAACAGGGGAATTATGGTTAGGGGAAGGGAGAGGGGAGGGAACAGGAAGCATCAGAGGGACATCCTTTAATGATCAATAAACCAATTGTTTGGAATCAAATGACCTTGCCTGGTGTCTCAGGGCTGGGTGTGTATATATATGTTTGTGTGTGCCTTTGACCTTTGCACAATAATGTATGTTGTAAATAGAATGGATAAATAGTTGGCCTGGTGTGATCACTCAAGTCGAGTACGATGTTCTGCTCAGGGCTTAAATGTGAGCTTATCTAACGTGGGGAGTCTGATGCACAGGCTGCTGCCACACAATCCTTGACAGATCAGGGTCAGGGTCCGGTGACATGGAATGCAAGACAACTGGGGACCTTTCACTGCTGTTGTGATGTGTCACCATCCCCTCCAGATCCGCTGCTGGATCTTGGTGGGATCACTCGTTGCTTGGAACTTCCCCCCTGACCCTACCACCAAGGATGGTCCTGACAATGTATTATTGATAGGAAGAAATTTTAGTATAACTCCTGCTGCTAAATTAAACTAGAATTTATAAGCAAATGCAAATTATACAAGCAGTACAAGTATGCCACTTGTGGAAAGAACCTGAGTTTATCTATTCAGTTCTTCACATTTTTACTCTTTTCCTCTCTGACAATCGTCACCTTGTGAGTTCCTGAGATCCTGAGGGCGATGCTGTCTCATGTTTAGCCATCCAGCATTTACCTCCTGGTAAGGTCAAAGGAGAAGGTCCAGACAAAAGCAATCTGAAGAAAACGTCAACGGTGGAGCTGGCAGAAGATGGTGACACATCACAACGGCAGGGAAGGGTCCCCAGTCGTCTTCCACTCCATGCGACTGGACCCTGATCTTGAGAGGTCAAGGACTGTATGAAGACTGCCCGTGCATCAGCCTCCCCACATTAAAAAAAGTCACACACAGGTGTTCTCCATTTTGGGAATCCACCCTAACATCTGGTTATTTGTATCTCGGATCTCTCTACAGCCACCCAAGGACAACCCTTTTCGAGAACAGCATACTCAACTCGATGGATCACACTATCACCACAGATTTGTCAGTCATTGGCTGCTAACTGATTAGACCTCTTCAACAATACATTTAGGAGGTCTAATATTGTTAGTTCTGAACATTTCGTAAGACCATACAATATAGGAACAGAATTAGGCCATTTGATCCATTGAGTCAGCTGTAATTCATCGTATTTGATCAATTTCCCTCTCAGCCTTCTCCCTGTAACCTTTCCTGGCCTGACTAATCAATAATTTATCAACCTCCACCTTAAATATACCCAATGACTTGGCCTCTACAGTCGCCTGTGGCAACAGATTTCACAAATTCACCACTCACTGGCTGAAAAAATTCTTCATTTCTGTTCTCAATGAATGTCCTTCTGTCCTGATGCTGGGTCCTCTGGTCTTAAGACTCCCCCACTATAGGAAAAATCCTCTCATCTATTCTATCGAGACCTTGCAATATTCAACAGGTTTCTTCTGAATTCCAATCAGTAGAAGCCCAAAGACATCATATGCTCCTCATACAACAAGTCTTTCAATCCTGGAATCATTTTCTTGAACCTCCTTTGAACCCTCTGCAATGTCAGCACATCCTTTCGTAGATAAGGGGCCCAAAACTGCTCACAATATTCCAAGTGAAGCCTCACCAGTTCCTTACATCCTTGCTTTAGAATATACACAAGCCTTGCTTCATGTGGTGTCTCAGTAACTTCCTCTCCTCCAAGCCTGGAGAAGTTGCCCAAAACCAATCCACTGCCCTAAAACCTGTTTGGCTCAAATAGAAATCTATTTTGTTAATGCAGGCTAACTATGGGGGACAGTAAAGATGTAAATTCCAGCAAGAGCTATGAAAAACAGAAAAAAAAAGTCCCCATTATATAAAAAATGAGCTGAAATGAACATATTCAGGGTTGCAATGCATTCCTCACATTGGGAACAATATAAAACACCCAGTCTTTGCATCCACAATTTATGACGTCATTCATATGAATTCAGGCTATTCAGCTGTGGCCTATTCTGATGCATAATTATACATAGCGGCAGACTATATTCCATTACGACTCTGCTGTTCAGCAGAGCACAATATATATATATATATATATATAAAATACAGCCATTAATGCCATTGTGTTTGGATTATTCAATGGAAGTTGGAATTAGTTTTTATTATAGAGTAACACAAACGCGTTGCTGGAGGAACTCAGCAAGTCAGACAACATCTATGGAAATGAGTCAACATTTCGGGGAAGGTTTGACTGTTTACATTGAAGCGACCAGACCTGTAGAGTTCCTCCACCATTTTGTGTCTGTTGTTTTGGATTTGCAGCATCAGCACAATCTCTTGTGATTTTGTTTTTTTATTATTGTCACATGTACTGAGATACAGTGAAAATCTTAGTTATGCAGACCATTCATACATACAGATCATTCCAAACTATAACACTTTAAGAGATAGGAACAAATTAGGCCATTTGGCCCATCGTGTCTCCTCCACCATTTCATCTTGGCTGATTCAATTTTCCTCTCTGTCCTAATCTCCTCCCTTCTCCCCATATCCCTTCATGCCCTGACTAATCAAGAATCTATCACCCTCTGCCTTAGCTATACCCAATGACTTGGCCTCCACAGCTGCCTGTGACAACGAATTCCACAGATTCATCACTCTCCGGATAAAGAAATTCCTTCTCACCTCCGTTCTAAATGGATGCCCCTCTATTCTGAGGCTGTCCCCTCTGGTTTTCGACTCCCCGCACCCTCACCATAGAAAACATCATCAGCACAACCACTCTATCAAGGCCCTTCACCATTTGATAGGTGTCAATGAGGTCACCACTCATTCTTCTAAATTTTAGCAAATTCAGGCCTGGAGCCATCAAACGGTTTTCATATGACAAACCTCTCAACCCTGGAATCATTTTCACGAACCTCCTTTGAATCCTCTCGATTTTCAGCACATCCTTTCTAAGGTGCCCAAAACTGCTCATAATACTCCAAGTGAAGCTTCACCAGTGCTCTAAAAAATCTCAACAAATCTTCCTCATTTTTATATTCTAGTCCTCGTGAAATAAATGCTAACTTTGCATTTGCCTTCCTTACCACAGACTCAACCTTTAGGGAATCCTGCACAAGGACACCCAAGTCCCTTTGCACCTCAGATTTTTCTATTTTCTCTCCATTTAGAAAATAGTCAACCTTTTCATTTCTTCTACCAAAGTGCATAAACATTCATTTCCAGACACTGTATTCTATCTGTGACTTCTTTGCCCATTCTCCTAATCTGTCTAAGTCCTTCTGTAGCCTCTCTACTTCCTCAAAACTACCTGCCCCTCCACCTATCCTCATGTTGATTTGCAACAAAGCCATCAATTGCATCATCCAAATCGTTAGACATATAACTTAAAAAGAATCGGTGCCAACATAGAGCTCCACGACGAGTCACCGGCAGCCAATAGGAAAGGCTCCATTTATTCCCACTCTTTGCCTCCTGCTGATCAGCCACTGCTTTATCCATGTGATGTTCTCTTAAGGAGAGGCCTGTCAACAATTCACATGTTGTGTGGACATGAGGAAGTGGTGGCTGGGGTCAGTGGTCAGGTCTTTTGCTTGTTCAGTCTCTTCTTCAGCAGTTTCTGTTCACTCTCTGCGGTTTGGCAGAAGCCACTCTCATGTAGCACAGCTCCCTCTTGAACAGAAACCGATTTCCTCCAGGAGCATCTCTTGAGTGCAATGTCTTCCCAGGTTGTAGAGATCAAGTTGAATTTGGTCAGACTGATACATCATGAAAAACTGACAAATGACCAAAGGACAAAGTGCTATCTGGTGTGACTCTACAAGTCTTTGAAAAGGAAAGGGGAGATTCCATATTTTTCTTTAAGAGATACAGTGCAAAACAGGGCCTTCCAGCCCAGCAGCCCACCAATTTACTCCTAGCCCAATCACAGGCAATTTACAATGACCAGTTAACCCATTAACCTGTGCATCCTTGGAATGTGGGAGGAAACAGAGCACCCAGAAGAAATTTGCACATTCATTGGGAAAATGTTCAAATTCCTTACAAGCAGCAGCAGGGATTGAACTCTGAACTCCCTGGCGCCATGAAATGTAACAGGGTTGCACTAACCACCAGGCTACCATGGTACTCCATATCCAAACCAAAAGGATTAGGAGCAGAATCATAGGAAGTTACAGTGCAAGAGGACCTACTCTCTGAAAGATACATCTCTACAGCAGGTGTTAGAGGTCCACATGGGGTCCACAGATACCCTGGTTAATGGTAGGGGTCCATGGCACAAAAAAGGTTGGGAACCCCTGCTCTGTAGACACAGTCTCCATACCAAAAAAACTAATAGGAGCTTGAGGGGAAACAGGGGTGGTATGCATATGGACAGAACTGCTGGAGAAAGTGATGGGAGCAGGCACAATAACAACATTTAAAAGAGAGCTGTCCAGCTACATGAATTGGAAATGGTTGGAAGGTTACATGCCAAATGAGGGCAAATGGGACCAGCTAAGATGGGCATTGTGAACCCTGCCGAGCTTTGCGGGTATGATACGTTGGTCCTGGAACGTGTGGTGACACTTGCCTCCTAGGACATCCTCGGGTGTGTTGGCTGTTAATGCAAATGACACATTTCACCGTCGGCTCCCATGTATGCGTGATCAATGAACCTGAATCTGAATACTGATCAACGTGCACCCGAAGAGTCTGCTTCCATAACACGATCATTTTCAGATTCTAATTCAAGTCCTGGCCACATCCTTGTGAAGTTTCTCTGCACTCTTTCTGTCTGATTGATAACTTTCCTGGAGGTGGGTGACCAGAACGGCACACAATCCTCCAAATTTGGCCTCACCAACGTCTTATCCAACTTCAACATAACATACCAACTCCTGTGCTCAAAACTCTGATTGATAATGTGCCAAAAGCTCTCTTTACGACCCGAACTATCTGTGATGCCACTTTCAGGGAAAGATGTATCTGTATTCCCAGACACCATTCCATGAGGGAACCAGTTGGATCAGACAGTGTAGTACGACAGTCAGGCGGTGCAGACAATCAAGAAGATTCAGATTCAGATTTATTTATCACACAGGCCTCCGAACGTACAGTGAAAAGCGGTATTTGTGTTAACAAGCCACACAACCTTGGGATATGCTTGGGGCAGCCCACAAGAGTCACCGCCCATTTATTATCAAAGTACACATACGTCACCATGCATTACCTTGAGAGGCATTCCTTGTGGGCATTTACAGGAAAATACAGGAATAAAATAGAATTTATGAAAAACTATAAATAACAAAGACTGACAAATGACATCATGGGCCGCAGATCCTCTTCCTGTGCTGTACCATTCTATGCTCTGTGTTCTAATACACTGTGATACATTGCACTTCGGATGACAAGATCAGCAAGCAAATGAATCCATCACGGGTAATGCCTCCCCATCACTGAACGTGTCTACACAGAGCACTATCACAGAAAATCACATTCATCATCAGTGACCCCACTAACCAGGTCAAGCTCTCTTCTCACTGCTGTCACCAGGAAGGTGGTACAGGAAGGACCATCAAGACCCACACCACCAGGTTCAGCAACAGCTATTACCCCTCAACATCTGGCTTATGAACAAAAGGAGTTAACTTCATTCAACTTCACTCACCCTATCACTGAACTGTTCCCACAACCTATGGTCTCACTTTTAAAGACACTTCATCTCACATTCTTAATATTTATTACTTATTTATTTATTATTATTATTATTATTTCTTTCTTTTTGTATTTATGAGTACTTGGTGGGACAGGATCTTGCCTGACGAACCTGTTGGAATTTTTTGAGGAGATTACAAGTAGGATAGATAAAGGGGATGCAGTGGATGTTGTTTATTTGGACTTTCAGAAGGCCTTTGACAAGGTGCCACACGAGGCTCCTTACCAAGTTAAGAGCCCGTGGTATTACAAGAAATTTACTGGCAAGGTTACAGCATTGGCTGATTGGCAGGAGGCAGTGAGTGGGAATAAAAGGATCCTTGTCTGGTTGGCTGCCAGTGACTAGTGGGGTTCCACAGGGGTCGGTGTTGGGACTGCTTCCTTTTATGCTGTATATCAATGATTTAGATGATGTAATAGATGTCTTTGTTGCCAAGCTTGCAGAAGATACAAAGATTGGTGAAGGGGCAGGTGGTGTTGAGGAAACAGGTAGACTGCAGAAGGGCTTAAACTGATTAGGAGAATGGACAAGAGAGTGGCAAATGAAATTCAATGTTGGAAAATGCATGGTCACGCTCTTTGGTAGTAGAAATAAATGTGTACACTATTTTCCAAATGGAGAGAAAAATCTAAAAACCTGAGATGCAGCGGGATTTGGGATTCCTTGTGCAGAACACCCTAAAGGTTAACTTGCAGGTTGAGTCGGTGGTGAGGAAGGCAAATGCAATGTTATCATTCATTTCAAGAGGACTAGAATACAAGAGCAGGGGTGTCATGCTGAGGCTTTATAAGGCACTGGTGAGGCCTCATCTTCAGTACTGTGAACAGTTTTGGGCTCCTCATCTAAACAGAGTAGATGTGGAAAGGATGTTTCCCATGGTGGGGGAGTCTAGGACAAGAGAGCACAGCCTCAGGATAGAAACAGAACTGCTGAGAAAATTCTTTAGCCAGAGGCTGGTGAATTTGTGAAATTTATTACTACAGGCAGCTGTGGAGGCCATGTCATGGGTGTTATTAAGGCAGAGCTTGATAAGTTCTTGATAAGACATGGTATCAAAGGTTATGGGGAGAAGGTGGGGGAGTGACGCTGAGGAGAGAGAAAAAGGATCAGCCATAATTGAATAGTGAAGTAGACTCAATGGGCCAAATGGCCTAATTATGTTCCTCTGTCTTATGGTCTTACACAGTTGGCTGTCATTTGAACACCTATTTGGTGTGGTCTATCATTGAACCTATTACGGTTATTATTGTATAATGCATTTATTGAGTATGCCCACAAGAAAATGAATCTCAGGATTGTATATGGTGACGTATATGTACTTTAGGAATATATTTACTTGAAGGATTTCTTTAACCAGAGGGTGGTGAATGTGTGGAATTCATTGCCACTGACAGGTGGCAGGGAAGGAGAGCTGAGGTGGGGGGGCGGTGCAGTGGCAGATGCACCCAGTCCTGAGACACCAGGCAAAGCAAACAGCCACAGGGGTACCTTGCACTGGATGCCTATCCCCTTTCTCCCTCCTGGCAGTCGCCCAGTTACCTGTGCCCTGCGCATCGGGGCAACTACCTCCCTATATCGCCTGTTGAACGATCCGGAGTTCATCCAGCTCCAATTTCTGTAAGTGGTCTGTAAGTGTCATCAGGGACACTGGTGGTCTCCCTGCCTTCCCATAACTCTACAAGAGGAACATTTCGTTATCCTGTCTGTCATCCCCACTGCTCTATCTGTGTAATAAGAAAGAAAGAAGGAAAAGTAAATGAAGATAAATCTACCTCCAGCCTTAGCCCCCTTCACACTTAAGCCTCTTGATCCAAAGCCACAACTCTCCACTCTAATTGCTGACCCACTTACCTACTACCTCCAGACTCGGCGCCTTCAGCCTTCAAGCTTTTGGGCTTTCTACCTGCAGTCTTCACCAACCTCCGGGTTTTGACCAAGTTTGCGGCAAATCGAGAAAAAGTTCTTTCAGCGATGGAATCGGGTATTCAGTTGCAGAAAAGTGTTTTAGGCAGAAAGCCTCATCCCATATAAAGGAGTTATTTGATGTTTCAATGTTAAATGTGACAAGTAAAGCTAATCTAATCTGATGTATGCTTGAAGCGTGGCAGTTCATCAGACTTTGGCAAAGGACTGGATATCTCTTTTACAGCCAACGTACATACGATAGGGCGAGCAGCTTTCGCCTATGCAATTCATTTCAACAACTGTGAATTTCCTTAGGTAAACTTTCTCAGCTATCTCTGCCCAAGTTATAAAAAGTACTATTGGTAACAGAATTCAGATACTCTTGCAAATAGTGATAACCATAAACACCACTGCAAGAGGGAAATTCAAGTATGTCCTGACACAGGGGTTCCTTAAAGTTGTCATTGCAGGGGGTTATAGTGGGGTTAAGTTACCGCTACTTATTAAATGCTCCCAATGGTGTGTGTGTCTCAAATAGCCACCTACCCACACAAAAGTTGTAAGTAAGGTTGAAAGAGTACAGAGAAAACTTACAAGGATGTTGCCAGGAGTGAAGGAACTGAGTTGTATGGAAAGATTGAGTATGTTAGGATTTTATTCCTTGGAATGAAGAAGATTGAGAGATTTGATAGAGATATACAAAATTATGATGGGGTATAGATAGAGTAAATGTAAGCAGGCCTTTTCCACTGAGGTTCGGTGGGACTACAATCTGAGGTCATGGGGTTAAGGGTGAAAGATGAAATGTTTAAGGGAAACTTAAGTGAAAACTTCTACACTCAGAGGGTCACCAGAGTATGGAATGAGATGTCTGTGCAAATGGTGCATACAAGCTCAACTTCAACATTTAAGAGAAGTTTGGAATGGTACATGGATGTTGGGGCCATGGTCCCCTATGGTGCAGGTCAATGGGACGAGGCAGTTTATATGGCTCTGCACAGACTAAGTGGGCCAAAGAGTATGTTGCTGTCTGTATTTTTCTACGAACTTATGACTATAACCAAGTTCAGCTCCAGGCCTTTATGTATGGCTTAGTTACTAAACTCTCTGGAACTGTTTCTACTGACAGAAGGGGCAAAGACAGGTTACTGGTGCCTTAAAACAAATGTTGCAGGCAGATGGGACTTGTCAGATGTGATTATGTAGAAGGAGGACTCTGATCTCAAGCCTCCATGGCCTTGCAGCCATACCCACTCATAGGGAAGGCTTCGGGAGTGAACCCCGAGGAAAAATCCGGAGCTGGAATCCCTGAGCCTAACATTGACTGGCAGCTCCTGCAGCGTTGTTGATGCCAAACTTCAAAGTACATTTATTATCAAAATATGATTACATTATACAATCTAGAGGTTTGTCTCCCTACAGGCAGCCACTAAACAAAGAAACCCAAAAGAGCTCTTTTAAAAAACTGTCAAGCACTCACTGTGCAAAGAGAAAATAACACAAATAATGCAAACAATAAAAGTAAGCAAACAGCCTTCAGGACAAAAGTGAATCCAGAGACACGAAGCCTGGGGCAGAAAGAACAGACCACAGCCTTGGCCTCATTTCAGTGCAGAGCCGAGTAAACCAGGCAGAGCCCACGGACACGAAGCTCGGAACAGCCAGAGCACGCCACAGCCTCAGCCTGTATTGGCCTCTGCTGTTCCTTTGGATTCAGCAGCTGCATGGAGAGAGGGGAGTTTGCTGAATGGGCAACAACTTGCTCTCCATATTGTACTGCCCTGGCTTGCTTATCATTTAGACATCCAGGACACAATATCGATGGTCGATCCCAACTATCAGAGGCCTCAATCCGACACAATAGTTTCAACTGAAACATCACCAATTCTTTCCTGCCAGACTCTGCTCGACCTGCTGAGCTCCTCCAACAGACTGTGTGTTGCACCAGGTTCCTGGGACTGCAGTCCCTTGTGTTTCCAGATAACACTGTGGTCCTGCATTCCATCCCAATTCAAATCCTTTTTTTTCCCTTAAAGGTTCACAACAATCTCGCCATCAACCTGTCCCTGACAAAACTGATATGTTCTAACTACTTTCTTTCTGTCTTTGCAAGCGCAAGCTGATTGCAACAAATAGAAGTAACCCTTTTATTAAGGTTTTCACTTGACTGCACATATTCCATTGGCCTTTAACATCAAAATGGACCTTATGTTTAACAAACATCCTATCATCACTGAAGAACTCCACAATGAAAGCTGCTATATTCCATCCCTCTACATTTCTACAATCACAAACACAACATGAAAATCTTCCAAGTCGTCAATGATGAACTCTCAGTGAGTGAAACTTCTTGTAGCTCTTGAGAAATATTCAAGTTCCTGTTGGTGATTCACCAGGATCAGTCATCAAAAATAATTAACAACACTTACTGGAATAACTTCAGCACCTTCTACTATAAGAATGAATCCTCAAAAATCTCACCCAGTTTTTCTCTGGGGAGACAGGTGGAAAATAAAACAATATTCATATATGGGGAAGGGGGAAGGGGGGGAGAGGGGGGGAGAGGGGGGGAGAGGGGGGAGAGGGGGGGAGAGGGGGGGAGAGGGGGGGAGAGGGGGGGAGAGGGGGGGAGAGGGGGAGGGGGAGAGAGGGGGAGAGAGGGGGAGAGAGGGGGAGAGGGGGGGAGAGGGGGGGAGAGGGGGGGAGAGGGGGGGAGAGGGGGGGAGAGGGGGGGAGAGGGGGGGAGAGGGGGGGAGAGGGGGGGAGAGGGGGGGAGAGGGGGGGAGAGGGGGGGAGAGGGGGGAGAGGGGGGAGAGGGGGGAGAGGGGGGGAGAGGGGGGAGAGGGGGGAGAGGGGGGAGAGGGGGGAGAGGGGGGAGAGGGGGGGAGAGGGGGAGAGAGGGGGAGAGAGGGGGAGAGAGGGGGAGAGAGGGGGAGAGAGGGGGAGAGGGAGAGGGGAGAGGGAGAGGGGAGAGGGAGGGGGAGAGAGAGGGGGAGAGGGGAGAGAGAGGGGGAGAGGGGAGAGAGAGGGGGAGAGGGGAGAGAGAGGGGGAGAGGGGAGAGAGAGGGGGAGAGGGGGGAGAGGGGAGAGAGAGGGGAGAGGGGAGAGAGAGGGGGAGAGGGGAGAGAGAGGGGGAGAGGGGAGAGAGAGGGGAGAGAGAGGGGGAGAGGGGAGAGAGAGGGGGAGAGGGGAGAGAGAGGGGGAGAGGGGAGAGAGAGGGGGAGAGGGGAGAGAGAGGGGGAGGGGGAGAGAGAAAGAAAGAGTGAGAGTGAGAGGGAGAGAGAGGGAGAATTGATGAGTGCATGTCTGCAACTCTGTGTGTGTGTGTGTGTGTGTGTGTGTGTGTGTGTGTGTGTATACATGTCCGTTAACATTGTGCCTGTGTACGTGTGTTTGCCTACACCTGTGAATGTGGGAATCTGAGTGCCTGTCTGCAACTGTGTGTGTGTGTGTGTGTGTGTGTGTGTGTGTGCGTGTGTGTGCGTGTGTGTGCGTGTGTGTGCGTGTGTGTGCGTGTGTGTGCGTGTGTGTGCGTGTGTGTGCGTGTGTGTGCGTGTGTGTGCGTGTGTGTGCGTGTGTGTGCGTGTGTGTGCGTGTGTGCGTGTGTGAGAGTGTGAGAGTGTGAGAGTGTGAGAGTGTGAGAGTGTGAGAGTGTGAGAGTGTGAGAGTGTGAGAGTGTGAGAGTGTGAGAGTGTGAGAGTGTGAGAGTGTGAGAGTGTGAGAGTGTGCGTGTGTGAGAGTGTGAGAGTGTGAGAGTGTGAGAGTGTGAGAGTGTGAGAGTGTGAGAGTGTGAGAGTGTGAGAGTGTGAGAGTGTGAGAGTGTGAGAGTGTGAGAGTGTGAGAGTGTGAGAGTGTGAGAGTGTGAGAGTGTGAGAGTGTGAGAGTGTGAGAGTGTGAGAGTGTGAGAGTGTGAGAGTGTGAGTGTGTGAGTGTGTGAGTGAGTGTGTGAGTTTGTGTGTATTTCACATGTGTATCTTTTTTTTTTAATCAGACTAATAGATAATGACATAAAGTTTGGACAATGGACAATGAGATTGTTTAGATTATGGTTTTGTAACTGCCTGTCCTGATTGGTCACATTAGCTCATTTCATTTATGACACTGTCGGATTGGCCCACAAGTCTTGACAAGGCTCTGTGTATAATATATTTTTCCAGTCAACACTTGACCGCACCCATCCTTCCTACATCTACAACATCTTTCAGCAATGTACAGGTGGAAAAAACCGAACAAATCTTTTCACAGGTGAACGGATGATTGCTCCATTTTTCCCAGAGAGCAACTTCCAATCTTTCAAGGCTGCAGGGCCTGGAAATTCTGTTTAAATTTCATATGTGTTCCTGCCCATGTTGGGGTTGAAGGGAACAAAATGGTGCCTTTGCATAATGGAGAAGTGAAAGCCATAAGTAAAAGTCTGTTCAGTCACCGTGGTAACAACATTAGGATAAGGAGAAGAAAGGACAACATTAATGTAAAATTCAGTGGTTGGTGGGAACTCAACTGGGACAGGCATAATAGGAGGGAAGCAGTTTACTTACATGTTTATGTATTGGTCATACTAGGTTAAATAACTCCTTGCTCATAATTTATAGATCAGGACAGAGGGACGTCCACTTAGATCAGAGATGAGAAGGAATTTCTTTAGCCGGAGAGTGGGGATCTGTAGAATTCATTGCCATAGGTGGCTGTGGAAGCCAATTCATTGGATGTATTTAAGGTAGAGGTTGATAGATTCTTGATTAGTCAGGGCATGAAAGGATATGGGGAGAAGGCAGAGAGGAAAATGGATCAACCAAATAGCGGAGCAGTCTCAATGGACCAAATGGCTTAATCTGTACCTGTATCTTATGGTCTTATCTGTAGGGAGTACATTTGGCAAAAATTGATAGGGCATCTATTGTTTGAATGCAGATCCTATGAGGTGCAAAGGAAACATCAAATTGCTAAATTGAGATCTTAGAAACATAGAAACATAGAAAATAGGTGCAGGAGTAGGCCATTCGGCCCTTCACTGCCATTCAGTATGATCATGGCTGATCATCCAACTCAGAACTCTGTACCTGCTTTCTCTCCATATCCCCTGATCCCTTTAGCCACAAGGGCCATATCAAATATCCTCTTAAATATAGCCAATGAACCGGCCTCAACTGTTTCCTGTGGCAGAGAATTCCACATATTCACCACTCTCTGGGTGAAGAAGTTTTTCCTCATCTCGGTCCTAAAAGGCTTCCCCTTTATCCTTAAACCGTGACCCCTCGTTCTGGACTTCCCCAACATTGGAAACAATCTTCCTGCATCTAGCCTGTCCAATCCCTTTAGAATTTTATATGTTTCAATAAGATCCCCCCTCAATCTTCTAAATTCCAGTGAGTATAAGCCTAGTCAATCCAGTCTTTCTTCATATGAAAGCCCTGCCATCCCAGGAATCAATCTGGTGAACCTTCTTTGTACTCCCGCTATGGCAAGAATGTCTTTCCTCAGATTAGGGGACCAAAACTGCACACAATATTCTAGGTGCGGTCTCACCAAGGCCTTGTACAACTGCAGTAGAACCTCCCTGCTCCTGTACTCAAATCCTTTTGCTATGAATGCCAACATACTATTTGCTTTTTTCACCGCCTGCTGTACCTGCATGCCCACCTTCAATGACTGGTGTCCAATGACACCCAGGTCTCGTTGCACCTCCCCTTTTCCTAATCGGCCACCGTTCAGATAATAATCTGTTTTCCTGCTCTTGCAACCAAAGTGGATAACCTCACATTTATCCATATTAAATTGCATCTGCCATGAATTTGCCCACTCACCTAACCTATCCAAGTCACCCTGCATCCTCTTAGCATCCTCCTCACAGCTAACACTGCCACCCAACTTCGTGTCATCTGCAAACTTGGAGATGCTGCATTTAATTCCCTCGTCTAAATCATTAATATATATTGTAAACAACTGGGGTCCCAGCACTGAGCCTTGTGGTACCCCACTAGTCACTGCCTGCTATTCTGAAAAGGTCCCGTTTACTCCCAGTCTTTGCTTCCTGTCTGCCAACCAATTCTCTATCCACATCAATACCATACCCCCAATACTGTGTGCTTTAAGTTTGCACTCTAATCTCATGTGTGGGACCTTGTCAAAAGCCTTTTGAAAATCTAAATATACCACATCCACTGGCTCTCCCCTATCCACTCTATTAGTTACATCTTCAAAAAATTCTATTAGATTCATCAGACATGATTTTCCTTTCATAAATCCATGCTGACTTTGTCCGATGATTTCATCTTTGCGGGAGACAGAATTTAACATGGAAGTTTATTCGGATATCACTGTCATCATAATGTATATAAAGTGCATATTTGACTTTCTGAAAAGAATTAGACTTTTTGATATTATTTGAGATTTTTGGGGGTTGGGGCTATTTTAGTGGGTACACTTCCTGTCTTTTTGCTTCACACTCCAACTCAATAAGAGGGAGTCTGCCAACTGCCATTAAACTTTACAAGAAGAAGAAGCTACTGCCACACTGAGAACTCCAGATACTCATGACCCTTTAGCCACTCAGTGAGGAAGTTCGTCCCTTGCTGGAGAGGGAGCAGGAAGACCCTCAATTACTGTAGAGGTTAACGCACCACAGCAGGGGGCCACCGGAGTGGCAACAGTGCTACTGATGTGTACGAGTGCAAGAGAACAGAACGGAAAGCATTGATTATGAATTGTGAAGATCAAAAAAGCATTGAAAGGCTTATTCTTGTCATTACTTTTTTATTGTGAATAAAGTTTATTTTGTTAAAAAAATGATTTTTCTACTTCAAAAGTACTGAACACATGCTTGTTCCTGTATCCTTCAAAAAAAAATAGTCAACACCATCTCTTTAGACAAGGAAGTACAGCAGTGCCTCCATTTTCTGAGGAGATTCAAGTGAGCGAGGCTCCCACCTCAGCCCCAATCTCACCAAGTTTTACAGGTGCACCATCCCTCCCATCTGTCCAACAATCTCTCTGACCGGCGGCACCACCGTCCGGTAATGGAATTGGATAGCATCTGGCCACAAGACCCTACAAGGGATTGCGAGGACCTCTGACAGGATCATTGGGGTCTCTCATCCACCCATCTGAGATATTTATCAAGAGAGCTGTGTATGCTGGGCCCTTAGAATTATTGATGATCCTTCCAACAGCCTCCTTAACCTATCATCAGGCAGGAGGGTCCTGTAGCATTAAGGATGAGGAACAGTTTCTTCCCCTGGGCTGTGAGACTACTGAACTCCCTGTTATACTGTTATAGTGTTATACTGTCTACTTTTCAACTTGTATCACAATTGCACCTCATACTAAATGTCAATCTTCTGGTATATATTTTGATTTGTTAATTTGTTTGCAGTAATATTACTTGACATGTTTTGTGTGACTTACGTACACCTTGGTCCAGAGGAACATTGTTTTGTTTGGCCAAATAAATGTATATGGTTGGATGACAATAAACTTGAACTTGACCAAAGACATTGGAGCAGAATTAGGCCATTCAGCCCATTGCATCTGCTACACCATTCCATCATGGCTGATTTATTATCCTTCTCAACCCCATTTTCCTGCCTTCTCCCCATAACCTTTGACATTCTGACTAATCTGAAACTTTTCTACACTTTTATCCCTTGTGCTAAAGTGCACGACTATTTCCTATTTCCTAACACTGTATTCCATCTGCCACTTCTTTGCCCATCCTCCCGATCTGCCTTAAGTCCTTCTGTAGACTCCCTGCTTCCTCAACACTACCGGCCCCTCCACCTATCTTCAAACCTGGCCACAAAGCCATCAATTCCATCATTCAAATCATGGACATATAGGGTAAGAAGAAGTGATGCCAATACTGACTCCTGTAGAACACCATGTCACCAGCAGCCAATCAGAAAAGGCCCCTTTAATCTCTTTGCCTCCTGCCAGACAGCCAAACTATATCCATGCTAGTATCTTTCCTGTAATACCATGAGCTTATAGAGTTTCCTCTTAGATGGTGCTTAGTAACCTAAAATACTTGAGAACTTCTACAGATGTACCGTGGAGAGCATTCTGACAGGCTGCATCACTGACCAGTAAGGGGGGGGGGGGGGTGGGAGTGGGGCTACTGCAGAGGATCGAAAGATGCTAAAGAAAGTTATAAAATTAGTCAGCTCCATCTTAGGTATTAGCCTCCATAATATCCAAGACATCTTCAACAAGCCATGCCTCAGAAAGGTGGCATTATTATAAAAGACTCCCATCACCCAGGACATGCCCTCTTCTCATTGTTACTGTCAGGTAGGAGGTACAGAAGCCTGAAGGCACACACTCAGTGAGTCAGGAACAGCTTCTTTCCCTCTGCTATCTGATTCCTAAATGGACATTGAACCCATCAACACAACCTTGTTTTTTAATATTATTTCTGTTTTGCACTATTTTTAATTTAGCTATACACACGCACACTCTAATTGACTTTTCCTTCTATATTATCATGTATTGCATTGTACAGGTGTTGTTAAGTTAACAAATTTTACAACCTGTGATATTAAACCCAATTCAGATTCTTTGTATTCACTCATTAATATTAATTACACTTGGTGTCATTGCAGTCAAATTATTACTTTGCTTGAGCATAACTTATGGATAATGCTCAGAAGCCAGCCAGTCTTCCTCTCATGTCACTTGGAAGCTATCTGCAGAGAATCTGTGGTTCCAGGATTCAGAAACGGTCAAATATTATTTCCCAACTCTTGCTTCTCCAAAATAGATATCCAGTAAGAGATTGAAAATGACTGAATCATTGTGGGGAATTTGCACAGAACAATGCATTCTATGCAAATGTTTATGCAACATTAAACTCCTTTACAGTAAAGGGGAAGACGGAGGGGTGGAAAGCAAAGCATATACAAACTGGTTCGTAATATAATAAATAGTAGCTACTCTAAAAGAAGTGACAGATGAATCTTGGTACCTTATTCAATAAATCCTTGCCTTCGTTAATAATATTGGTTTAGTTGGGTAACTATTCATAAGTATGAGTTACTGTATGTTGAAGCTTCTCATTCTTTGTACAGGCAGGCATCTTAAAATGTATTCCGTTTACTGATAATATTATATAAACTAAAATCTATGCAAATTACATACAACATAGAAAAGCACAGGCCCCTCGACCCACACTGTTTGTATGTTTATTGAGATTCAGTGCAGAACAGGTTCTTCTGGACTTTGAGCTCTGCTGTCCAGGAGTTCCTGATTTAACCCTAGCCTAATCACGGGACAATTTACAATCACCAATTAACCTACTGACTGATATGTCTTTGGACTGTGGGAGGAAACCGGAGCACCCAGAGAAAGCCTCTGGGGAGAATGTACAAACCCCTTACAGACAGCGGTGGGAATTGAACACCGGTTTCTTGTACTGTAGAGCTTTACCCTGACCACTATGCTCCTGTACCGTGACATACTGTGCTGGTCACGTAACCAAATCCAAGATCATTCTAACCCTTCCCTCCTACATAGCCCTCCAATTCTCTTTCATCCATGTGCTTATCTAACAGTCTCTTAAATATCCCTAATGTATCTGTGTCTATCACCACCCCTGGCAGTGCACTCCATGTTCACACCACTGTGTTTAAAAAAAAACTACCTCTGACAAGCTCCCAGTACTTTACTCCAATCACTAAAATTATGCCTCCTTGAACTGGCCATTTCCACCCTGGGAAAAGGTCTCTGGCTATCCACTAGATCTATTCTTTTTATCATCTTATACACCTCGTTCATGTCACCTCTCATCCTCCGCTCCAAAGACAAAGGTCCTAGCTCAGTTGGCCCTTCCTCTTAAGGAATCAGCCTGGTAAATCTCCACTGTACCCTCTCTAAAGTTTCCACGTCCTTCATATAATGCAGCAACCAGAACGGACCACAATATCCCAAGTGTGTCTAACCAGTTTTAATGACTTTACCTCATGGCTCTCGAACTCAGTCCATAGACTAACGAATACCAGCACAACATACACCATCTTAACCACCCTATCAACCTGTACGACAACTCTGAGGGATCTACAGATGTAAACCCTGAATTGGGCCTTGGAATAATGTATACAATACTGTAACACAAGTGTCAATGTACCTCAAAGGCAGGTGGCTCATGCGCGATTATTGACTTTATACTTTAGACATAGAGTCTATTATGACAAAGATTTCACACTCCGATGTAGAGAATAAAGGCAAAAGATAATTAGAAATACTTTGTAGAGATAAAAATGAACTCAAAACTCAGCTGGTCAGACAGCATCTGTGGAGGGAAAGGGATTCTCAGCATTTTAGATCAAGACCCTGAATCAAAATCAGAAACTTTCAATATCAAGGTACAATGGAAAAACTTGCTCTTCATACAGATCAATTCATCAGTACTGTCAGGCAAAGCAAGACTAGAGTGCTAGAAAAAATGTCACCGTGCAGGGATCTGTGCATTTTTACACATTTTTTTCTCAAATGGCAAGCCAGCATGTGAAAAGATTTTGCAAGACTGGAAATTTATTTAAACACACTCACCTCTCCAGACAACTCTGTCTCAGTGTGGGTGTGTCTTATCCTTCTGGCGATTCTGTCAATTCTGTGGGCGTGATTAATCTGGACTGCCTTGTGTGATGCAATGGATCCTGTGTGGAAACCACAGGGAAATCAGAAAGGAGAGAGACTAAGAATTGCCTAAAGATTACTGAGCAACTCTCTTTAGGATATACCAATCACTGCCTCGCTCAGATCTCAAAACCTAGGATGTAGCAGTTCACCTCAATAAAGTTGAATTATTATTGTCACATGTACTGAGGTAGAATGAAAAGCTCGTCTTGCATATTGTTCAATCAGATCGGATCATTACAGAGGGCACTGAGGTAGAACAAGATAAAATAATAACAGTTCAGAATAAAGTGCAGAGTAGGTAAACAATTGAGACCGTCCATTGTTCGGAATCAACCACAGATGCTGTGTTCCAGTTCTCTACATGATATGCAGGTCAGGGCAGTACGACACAGAGAGCAAGCTGTTGCAATGCAGCAGGCTCCCCCTCTCCACACAGCCGATGTATCCAAAGGAACAGCAGAGGTCAGTACAGTTTGGCACCAGTGGCGTCAGAGGAGTTGCCGGTCAACTTTGAGCTCAAGGGAGGACTGCCTTAGGGACTCCAGCTCCAAATTTTTCCTCTGGGATAACTCATGAAGCTTTCCCCATGAGTGAGTGTAGCCACAAGGCTGCAGAGGTTTGAGATCAGAGTTTTCCTTCTCCTGGGTGAGCTGCCAACCATGGCTGACAAGCCCCATCTGCCCGGTGTGAATGGACTTCAGGCACAATGAACCCACCTTTATCCCCTGTCCTGTCAATAGAAATAGTTCTGCCAGGCTTAGGAGCTAAGCCAAGTGTGAAGACCGAGAACGCAACTTGGTTGTCAGAGGCTATTTGAAACTCACGCCATAGGGAGCATTTAGTAGATAGTGGGAGCTTATCCCCACTAACCCGAGCCCTGGCTGTAGCAACCTTAAGGAACCAAGTAAGCAATAAGCTGCAATATCATAAGAAGGAATATTCTGAGGTTAAGAGTCCATATCATCATACTAGGGAATTATTTAACCGCCTTATTATAATGGGATAGATGCCATCTTTGACACTAGTTTCTGGCTTTTGTAGTCATAGGGCCACAAAACACAGAAAGAGACCCTTTGTCCCTCCAGGTCATGCTGACCAGCTAGAGTAGTCCTACATTATTCTTTCCACATCCCTGTCAACTTCTCTCCAGGTTAAAGGGAGAAGCTGGTCTGGTTAGGACTTTATCCCTTGGAGGGGAGGAGACCGAGAAGTTATCACCAGGTCAATCTTCCATGCGGTGGTGTGCTGGGGCAACAGCATCAACACGGGTGATGCCAACAGGCTCAATAAACTGATCAGAATGGCTGGCTCTGTTACAGGAGTCAAACTGGACACACTGGAGACTGTGGTAGAACAAAGGACCCTCCAGAAAATCCTGGCAATTCTGGACAATGATTCTCACCCTCTGCATGGCACCTTGGCTGGACAGAGGAGCACTTTTAATAATAGACTGAGACAACTGCACTGCTCCAAAGTCAATCTACAGCTGGGGAGGTGATGACCCGTCCTCCTCTTCTTCCTACTTTTCTTCTAATATTTGTATATTTTAAGGTTATTATTGTGTTTATCATTTATCACTATTCAGCTATCCTTGTGCCACAAGTTCACTCTGGCATAGTTATGGAATGCTGCATGTGTGTATCAGCTTGGTTAACACTGATAACGAGAATGATTGATAACATTACTATATTCAGGCTATATATAGGGGAAGTTTTCTATTGAATTTAATACATGTTTTACTTAACTTTCTGCAGTTTCACAAAGATTTCTCATTAAAAACTCTGAAGAAAGTTTCCAGCTCAAGTGATGTTTGAGAAGGTGTTTAACCCCCTGTCAAACCTCGTGCACAACTCACTGTGAGGGCAGTGGAGTGGACAATCAGAGATGGTGTGAAAGCACAGTCATTTTCCCAGGGGAAGGGAGTCTATGCTAAAGGGTGTAGCTTTAAAATGAAACAGGAAAGAGCTAAAAGGGATCGAGGTCAACGTCTTCATGTGGACAGAGGTACATATAATGAAATAAAGGACATACAGAGGGAGGGAGGGACATATAATGGAATAAGGGACATACGGAAGGGGGAGCGAGGGACATACGGAAGGGGGAGCGAGGGACATACAATGGAATAAGCTGCCAGAGGATGTGGCAGAGGTGGACACAATAGCATTTAAATGGAAGTTGGCCATGCACTTTGTTAGGAAAATAAAAGCATGGACTATTTTCTAAATGGAGAGAAAATTCAAATATCTGAGGCAGAAATGGACCTGGGATTCCTCGTGCAAGATTCCAGCTTGAGTCAGTGGCAAATGGAATGTTAGCATTCATTTTGAGAAGACTAAAACATAAAAGCAAGGATGTAACGTTGAGGCTTTATAAGGTACTGGTGAGGCCTCACTTGGTGTAATATGAGCAGTTTTGGGCCCCTTATCTTAGAAAGGATGTGATGACATTGGAGAGGGTTCAAAGAAGGTTTACGAAAATGATTGCGGAATTGAAAGGCTTGTCGTAAGAAGAGTATTTGATAGCTCTTGGTCTGTACTCACTGGTATTCAGAAGAATGGGGGTGTAGTTCTCATTGAAGCCTATCGAATTTTGAAAAGCCTCGATAGAGTGGATGTGGCGAAGATGTTTCCTGTTGGTGGGGGAGTCTAAGACCACAGGACAACAGACTCAGAAAAGAGGAATATCCAATTAGAACAGAGATGAGGACAGATTTCTTGAGCCAAAGAGTGGTGAATCTATGGAATTTGTTGCCACAGACGTCTCTGGAGGCCAAGTCATTTGGGTATATTTAAGGCAGAGATTGATAGGTTCTTGATTATTCAGGGCATGAGGGATATGGGGAGAAGGGAGGAGATTGGGACTGAGAGGGAATTGGATCAGCCATGATGAAATGGCGGAGCAAACTTGATGGGCCAAATGGCCTAATGCTGTTCCGATATTTTATGATCTTATGAATAAATACACTAACAGAAAACATTTAGAGGGACACGGACCCTGTGGGGCGGCATGGTAGCATAGTAGTTAGCACAATGCTTTACAGTACCAGTGACCTGGGTTCATTTCCTGCAGCTATCTGTAAGGAGTTTGTACATTCTCCCCGTGACTGTGTGGGTTTCCTCCAGGTGCTCTGGTTTCCTCCCACAGACCAAAGATGGACAGGTTGGTTGGAACAAGTTACAGTGTCTGATTAAGTTCAAGTTTATTGTCATCTGACTGTACATAGATATATATATAAACAAATGAATCAATGTACCTCTGGATCACAGTGCACCCACACAACATATATCACACACAGCACACTAATCCACCAATTTTGGAGTGTTGAAGAAAATCAAAGTATCACAGAAAGGGGAGATCCCTTAAATCAAGGGGAGAACATGCAAACTCCACACAGTAAGCACCAGACATCATGATTGAACTTGGGCTGCTTGTTTTTTGAGGCAGAACTACACTAGTTGCTCCACTGTGCCTCTCTCTACATCTGCGACTGGGTCAGCAACAGCTCTGCACCTGACTTCCATATCTGATTCAGACACAGATAGTCTTCAAGCACTTCGACAAACTTCCACAGATGTGCAGTGGGCAGTGTATTGGCTGGCTGACATCACTGCCTGGTATGGAAACACCAATGCCCGCAAATGGAAAATCGTGCAAAGGTAGTCAAATCAGCCCAGTACATCACAGGTAAAGCCCTCCTAACCAGTGAGCACATCTACGTGAAACACTGTCACGGGAAAGCAGCATCCATCATCAGAGCTCCTTACCTCGCAGGCTTCTGCTGCCATCAGCAAGAAGGTACAGGAGCCCCAGGACTCGCACCAGCAGATTACAGTTACTACCCCTCAACTATCAGGCCCTAGAACTAAAGGGGATAACTACACTCACTTGCCCATCCATTGATCTCACTTTAAAGATCCTTTATCTTGTTATTTCATGTTCTCCTTATTTATTGCTTTTTTATATATTTGCATTTGCACATTTTGTTGTCTTCTGCACTCAGTTGGATCTTTCACTGATCCTGTTATAGTTACTATTCTATAGATTTGCTGAGTGTGCGCGCAGGAAGAAGAACCGCAGGGATGTATATGGTGACATATATGTACTCTGATAATAAATTTACTTTGATCTTTTGAATCTTTTCTCATCTTTAGTGTCTCCACACAAATCACTTGACAACAATATGCTAACTTTCACTTTTGTATGCTCTGATACAGAAATAATGAAACACATGAAACAACCTTTTCTTGCTGACCTCTCAGTCCCTTTGTCCATCTTTAGTTCTGTAAAAACAAAGCTCTTCAGGGAGAACCTGTGGAATTTACGGAATAAAGGAACAAAGGGCATCTAATTGTACTCTCACTCTACCCCAGTACATGTGACAATGGTAAATCTATTCCAAATAAAAAATTCCCTCTCGCTCCTCTCTTCTTCTATTCCACACTCTGGCCTCTTATCTCATCTCGCATGCCTATCACCTCCCACTGGTTTCCCTCCTCCTTCCCTTTCTCCTATGATCCACTCTCCTCTCCTATCAGATTCCTTCCTCTCCAACCTTTGACCGTTCCCACCCACCTGGCTTCACCTGTCACCTCCCAGCTAGTCCTCCTTCCACTTCCCCACCTTTTTACTCTGGTGCCTTCCATCTCCCCTCCCAGTCCTGAAGAAGGGTTTGATGAGAAAAAAATCAGAATTAAGGAGCAGCTATAGAAATTCTGGGAATCAGAATCAAAATGAAAATTAGGTTTAATATCACCAGTATATTTCTGAAATTTGTTGCGATACGGTAGCACTATGTTGCAATATAATAATAACTGTAAATTAGAGCAAGTATATACACATATATAAATAAAACAGCTAAATTAAATAAGTAGCACAAAAAGTAGCAAGGGGTGTGTGTGTGTGTGTGTGTGTGTGTGTCTGTGTCTGTGTCTGTGTCTGTGTCTGTGTCTGTGTCTGTGTCTGTGTCTGTGTCTGTGTCTGTGTGTGTCTGTGTGTGTGTGTGTGTGTGTGTGTGTGTGTGTGTGTGTGTGTGTGTGTGTGAGTGAGTGTGTGTGTGTGTGTGTGTGTGTGTGTGTGTGTGTGTGTGTGTAGAATGGTCTCCATGGTACATCTGTAGAAATTTGTGTGTCTTGGTAGGATATCAAATCTCCTCAAATTTCTAATGAAATATAGCCACTGTAGTGCCTTCTTTGTAACAGCATTGATATGTTGGGCCCAGGGTAGATCCACACAGATACTGACACCCAGGAACTTGAAACTGCTCACCCTTTCCACTTCTGATCCCTCTATGAGGACTGGTGTGTGTTCCCTCGTCTTTCTCTTTCTGAAGTCCACAATCATTTCTTTGGTCTTAGTGATGTTGAGTGCAAGGTTGTTGCTGCAATACCACTCAACTGGGTGATGTATCTCGCTCCTGTACACCCTCTCAACACCATCTGAAGTTCTGCCAGCAATAGTTGCGTCCTCAGCAAATTTATAGATGGCATTTGAGATGTGCCTAACCACACAGAAAGTATTAAATGTCAAACAACACATTTTTTTAAGTGTATGGGCATTGGTGTCACAAAGAACCTTATCCAGTGCTCAGTGACTCTTTCCCTTTACAGCTCTGACTCTCTCTAAAACTAACAAAGGATCCTACAGAATGATTTAGCCATAACCGTGCACATTGTGGTGTGGGTACATTAAGAGAAAGTGAAAAGAGCAGATTTCAAGCAATTGTTTATACTAATTATCTTCACTACAGATTTTCCAAGAATTGGACTGTAGTGAGATTTCAGAATGTGCTAGCTTCAACATACTTTGTCAGAATCAGAATCAGGTTTATTATCACCGGCATGTGACATGAAATTTGTTAACTTAGCAGCAGCAGTTCAATGCAGTACATAACCTAGCAGAGAGAGAGAAAAAATAATAATAAATAAAATACAACATAATAAATAAACAAGTAAATCAATTACATATATTGAATAGATGTTTTTAAAATGTGCAAAAACAGAAATACTGTAATTTTTAAAAAAGTGAGGTAGTGTCCAAAACTTCAATGTGCATTTAGGAATCAGATATAAATGCAAAACAAATATTTTAAGTTCCTTGGCTACTACAGGGCTGATGAGCCTCATATGCCCAAATTCTCCAGACACTTATCCTAAATATCTCACATCTACCCTAACTTCTCCTTGCTGTAGACCTCATTAAAAAATGACATCAGCTTCCTCCATTCCATTTATTTGAGAATTATAGACATTTCTGTTTAAAACGATTTGGATCCTTGTCAGCCTAAAGAGAAAAGTTTCTATTTTTTTCCTGTCAACTGTTTCCCCTCACACAACACAGCATCTCAGTGAATCTGCCACATGGTTCCTCTTTCATTAGAACTTCCTTTCAGCTGTGTACAGGCTAACTCTGAACAGTATAGCTTTAGCTGTTGGTTCTCTGAGCCCCCTACATGTGTCAATCTGTACTCTAGATTCATTCAGCACACCAAAAGGCTCTTTGGCCTAACTAGCCCATGCCAACCACAGCAGACTCTCAGCTAGTCCCAGTTGCCCACATTCATCCCTCCAAGCCTCTCCCTGCCACGTAGCTATCCAAATGCCACTTAAATGTTGCAGTAGTTCCCACCACTACCATTTCATCTGGCAGCTTATTCCAGGTACTCACTATCCGCTGTGTAAAGAAGTGACTTCTCAGGTCTCTTTTAAACCTCTCTTATTTTGTAACTGTGTCCTCTAGTTTTGCAGTCCCCAGCACTGGGGAGAAGACTATTACTTTCCACCTTATCCACATCCATCCTCCTCACTGACGATCAACACTGGTGCACCTCAGGGGTGTGTGCTTAGCCCAGTGCTCTACACTCTGTATACATATGACTGTGTGGCTAGGCATAGCTCAAATACTATCTATAAATTTAATGACAATACAACCATTGTTGGTAGAATCTCAGGTGGTGACGAGAGGGCGTACAGGAATGAGATATGCCAACTAGTGGAATGGTGCTGCAGCAACTACCTGCACTCAATGTTAGTAAGGCGAAAGAGCTGATTGTGGACTTCAGGAAGGGTAAGAAGAAGGTACACATACCAATCCTCATAGAGAGATCAGAAGTGGAGACAGTGAGCAGTTTCAAGTTCCTGGGCGTCAAGATCTCTGAGGACATAACCTAGTCCCAATATATCCATGTAGTCATAAAGAAGGGAAGACAGTGGCTATACTTCATTAGGAGTCTGAAGAGATTTGGCATGTCAATAAATACACTCAAAAACTTCTATAGTTGTACCGTGGAGAGCATTTTGACAGGCTGCATCACTGTCAGGTATGGAAGAGCTAATGTACAGGGCAGAAAGAAGCTGCAAAAGGTTGTAAATCTAGTCAGCTCCATCTTGGGCACTAGCCTACAAAGTACCCAGGACATCTTTAGGGAGCAGCATCTCAGAAAGGCAGCGTCCATTATTAAGGACCTCCAGCACCCAGGGCATGTCTTTTTCTCACTGTTAACATCAAGTAGGAGATACAGAAGCCTGAAGGCACACACTCAGTGATTCAGGAACAGCTTCTTCCCCTCTGCCATCCGATTCCAAAATGGACATTGAAGCTTCGGACACTACCTCACTTTTTTTTAATATATAGTATTTCTGTTTTTGCACATTTTTAAAAATCTATTTAATACATGTAATTGATTTACTTGTTTATTTATTACGTTTTACTTTATTTTTTCTCTCCGCTAGATTATGTACTGCATTGAACTGCTGCGGCTAAGTTAACAAATTTCACATCACGTGCTGGTGATAATAAACCGGATTCTGATGTACACGTGATAAATAAATGAATCTGCATCTTCCTCTCTGAAACATAAATGCATATGTTCCTCAATCTCAGTAAAAGTGATATTCAATATTTTTCATTACCTTTTTCTCTTCCATTCTAATATAGAAGGCAAACAAGATACACTTTAAAATTTAAAAGTCTATTCTCATTAAGATATGCAGTTCTATCTGCATGTCTTAATTATTATTAATATGCGAGCTAAAGATTTACTCCTTTCATATTCAACTTAACTTTTTTCTTATCTTTGTCATACCAACAACCATCACAAAGGAGCTAACATTAAATTTATCACAGTTCTGAGAGTTGAACAACACAGAGGAGGCCATTTGGTCCTCCTTGTCTCTGCTAAACCTTTCAAAATGCCATTCTCTCAGTCATAGAGAGAGTAACAGATCCTTTGGCCCACCGAACACTAATTCTACACTAGTCCCTTTCTTTGTTTTCTCTCCGCAGTCCTATCAGCTGTTCCCTGATTAGTCAAGTCAACTTTTATTGTCATTTCGACCATAACTGCTGGTACAGTGCATAGTAAAAATGAGACAACGTTTTTCAGGACCATGGTGTTACATGACACAGTACAAAAACTAGACTGAACTACGTAATATAAAAAAAACACAGAGAAACCTACACTAGACTACAGACCTACACTGGACTGCATAAAGTGCACAAAAACAGTGCAGGCATTACAATAAATAATAAATAGGACAGTAGGGCAAGGTGTCAGTCCAGGCTTCGGGTATTGAGGAGTCTGATAGCTTGGGGGAGAAAACTGTTACATAGTCTGGTCGTGAGAGCCCGAATGCTTCGGAGCCTTTTCCCAGACGGCAGGAGGGAGAAGAGATTGTATGAGGAGTGCACGGGGTCCTTCATAATGTTGTTTCCTTTGTGGATGCAGCGTGTAGTGTAAATGTCCATGATGGCAGGAAGAGAGACCCCGATGATCTTCTCAGCTGACCTCACTATCCGCTGCAGGGTCTTGCGATCCGAGATGGTGCAATTTCCAAACCAGGCAGTGATGCAGCTGCTCAGGATGCTCTCAATACAACCCCTGTAGAATGTGATGAGGATGGGGGGGGGTGGGGGGGGTGGGAGATGGACTTTTCTCAGCCTTCGCAAAGAACGATTAGACCGTTCCATATTGGCCCGGCAATTTACAGTAACTAGCCTGTGCATTTTTGGTATGTCAGAGGAAACTGAAGCAACTAGAGAAAACAGACATAAACGGTATCTGAGGTTGGGATTGAACCCAGGTCTCTGACAGCAAAGTTCAAAGTACAGTTGTCATCAATGTATACCATATACAACCTTGAGATTCATCTTCTTGCAGGCAGCCACAAAACAAAGGAACTTGAAAGAATCCATGAGACACCCCACACAGCAAAGACCAAAAAACTATCCAATGTGTGAAAAAAGAACAAATTGTGCAAACAATAAATAAACAAATAATGCACATCAGTCCGACTTGCTGTGCTGCCTGGTTCCCACTTCCCTACTTTTTACTCAACCCACACAACTTAATTTAAAGTATAGATCCATTTATATTGTCTACATATCTGTCTGTACTGTCCACTGCCCCGGTAAAACAGTCAGGGTAATCAAAGACCCCACCCATTCTTGACCAGGCCAGGTCATTTGATTCCAAACAGTTGGTTTATTGATCATTACAGAAAGTCTCTCTGGTGCTTCCCGCTCCCTCCCCTCTCCCTTCCCCTTTTTCCAACTATACTCTGGGCCTCTACTCACTAGAATTCAGAAGAACGAGGGACGACCTCATTGAAACCTATTGAATGGTGAAATCTTTTCATGCCCTGACCAATCAAGAACCTATCAACCTCTGCCTTAAATATACAACAGATTTGGCTTCCACGGCTGTTTGTAGCAACAAATTCTACAGATTCTTCTCTCTCTGGCTAAAGAAATCCCTCCTCATCTTTGTTCTAAAAGGATTTTTCTAACAGCTCAACCTTGCTGAAAATACAGCAACAGTAGTTTAAGAATTCTTTCAGAACGCACAAAAGAGAAGAGACAGATTTCTACAGATGTATCCTGGAGGGCTTTCCAACTGGCTGCATCACTGTCTGGTGTGGAGGGGACACCGCACGGGATCGGAATAACCTGCAGAGAGTTGTAAACTTAGTCAGCTCCATCATGGGCACTAGCCTCCATAGTATCCAGGGTATATTCAAGGAGCAATGCCTCGAAGAGAGTGGTGCCTGGAACACACTGCTGGGGGGGGGGGGGGGGTGGTAGAACCTGAAATAATAGGAACATTTACGAGCCTCTGACATAGGCACATGGACAGAAAAAAAAATGGAGGATTATGGGTTCTATAGCAAGTAAAGTTTAGACTGATTGTGAAGTAGATTTATATAGATCAGTACAACATTATGGCTTAAGGGTCTGTGCTGTGATGCACTCTTCTATGCTCTATTAACATTTCTTGTTACTTTGCAATTTCGGACTCCATCAGTGAATGACATAGTGAACTTGTTACCAAAATACACAACCTTACATTGAACTTTATAACTGGCAATTGAATTTCAATGCAGACAAATACCAGGTTGTATATTTTGGTAGCAAGGCTAAGTGGAAAAGAATAACAGAGACCTCAAAATACAAATACAGTAACTATTAAAGTTACAGTCAAGGTTAGCAAAGTCATATAGTAATCCATTCAAATAGGGTTTACCACTAAAGATCTACAATTCATTGAAAGTGGTGTCACAGGTAGATTGGGTCATAAACAGAGCTTTTGGCACACTGGCCTTCATAAATCTAAGTAGTGATTACAGGAAATAGGATGTTACATTCAAGTTGTATAAGACCTTGGTGAGGCCTAATTTGAAATACAATGTGCTGTTCTGGTCACCCATATACAGGAAAGGTATCAATAAGATTGAAAGGGAATACTTAAGGCACAGATTGATAGATTCTTGATTAGTCAGGGTATGAAGGGATACAGAGAGGAGGCAGGAGATTGAAGCTGAGAGGGAAAATGGATCAGCCAAGATGAAATGGCAGAGCAGGCTCAATAGGAAAACTGGCCTAATTCTGCCCCTACGTCTTATGATCTTATGGTACATGAAAAGTAGGATGTTGCCAGGGTTTGAGGACCTAAGTCACCGGGAAGGTTGAATAGTTTAGGACTTTATTCCCTGGAATATAGGGGAATGAGGGGAGATTTGATAGAGGTATAGATAGAGTAAATATAAGGAGGCTTTTTTCCAGAGTTTAGGTGAGACTAGAACTAGAGATCATAGCTTAAGGGCAAAAGGTGAAATACTTAAAGGAAGTCTGAGGAGGAACTTCTTCACTCTGAGCGTGCAAAGAGCTGCTGGCGAAGTGGTGGACGCAGGGCTGATTCCAACATTTAAGAGAAATGTGGATGAGTACATTAATGAGGGGGGCATGGCGGGCATTGTCGCATGTACATGTCAATGGGACCACTCAGTTTGGCATGTACTAGATGGGCTGAAGGGTCTGTTTCTGTGCTGTAGCGCTCTATGAGTCTATGACTCACTGAAAAGGAGGGAAGCCTGTGTGGAACCTTGGTTACTCGACACTTCGAATGTCGCATACAGTTTTGATTTTAGAGACGGTACAGAAGCAGTGCTTGGGGTAAAATGACAATATGATGCTAGAAACGCAAGGGAAGATGAACAAAATGAGTCTCTCTGCTCTTTACACGAATGAGACTTTGAACAGAGGCTCTCAATCTTTTTCATACCATGGACCAATACCATTAAGCAAGGGGCCCACGGACCCCAGGTTGGGAACTCCTGACTTAGAAGAACTCCGGGGTTCCGTTGCTTTAGACATGATAGAGCAGGAGGGTTTAAAGGGAGAGGGGTGGCATTACTGGCCAGGGAAAATGTCACTACAGTGCCCAGTAAGGACACAATGGGGAGCTCATCTAGCGAGGGTGTATGGGCAGGACTGAGGAATAAGAAACGGATAACCACATTATATTATGGACCATCCAATAATCAGCAGGAGTTAGAGGAGCAAATTTGTAAAGAGATAGCAGTCAGTTGTAAGAAAAGAAAAGGTTGTCATAGTAGGTGATTTTAGGCTTCCACATATTGACTGGGACTCCCATACTGTCGAAGGGCTGGATGGGAAAGAGTTTGCCAAATGTGTTCAGGAAAATTTCCATAATCAGTATACAGAGATCTCAACCAGAGAGAGAGTAATACTGCTTATCCTTTAGACAGTCTGGTCCTCTGTTTAAGATTCTGAATTGGAGAAAGGCCAATTTTGAAGGAATTGACAAATGTGGATTAGGAAAGATGGGCTAAAGGGCCTGACTCTGTGATATATGACTCTTGCACTCTACTCTGAAGGATTTTGAGTGAGTGAATACAGACAAAATAGCATCACAGAGTTATACAGTGCAGAAACAGGCCATTCACCCAAATGTCCATGCTGGCCAAGATGCTCCATCTAAGCTAGTCCTTTTTTCTCCCCCATGTTTGGCTCAGTAGCTCCTGACCCTTTCCAATCCATGTAGCTATCCAATCCGGTCTTAAACATTGCTTTGTACCTGCTCTTCGTGTGATAGAAAAGTCTCCCCGTCAAGTTCCTCTTAAATCTCGCCCCCCCCCCCCATCTTAAACTTGCACCCTGTTGTTTGAGAGTGTTTCCTCTTGTTGAAAAGAGAGCTGCCATTTGGGGATTTAAAAGGACCTTCTTTTACGTAAATATGGAATTCACAATAATGGAGGAGCATTTAAAGATCAAATAGGGGCGGCACAGTAGTGTAGTGGTTAGCACAATGCTTTACAGTGCAGGTGAAGTTCCCACTGCTGTCTCTAAGGAGTTTGGACGTTCTCCCCGTGACCGTGCGGGTTTCCTCCGGGTGCTCTGGCTTCCTCCCACATTCCAAAGGCGTACCAGTTAGTAGGTGAATTGGCCATTGTAAACCGTCCTGTGATTAGGCTGGGGTTAAACCTGGGTATTGCTCTGCCACATGGCTCGAAGGGCAGGAAGGGCCTGTATCTCAATAACTAAGTAAATACCAGTTCAGTATTTGGGCTGAACAACCTGTATTATATATCATAGGTAATTTGTCTGGAAGTCATAAGCCGTTGACCAAACATGGAGTTCAGTCCATAAGCGCGGATGGGAGCATGGGAGAGGAGGAAGGGGCTTCTTCTGTCGTTAGTTTGTGGCTTGATGTGCGCCATTTTGATGTGTCCTGCAGAGCATTCTGGGTAAGCTATGCTGCTGATCATTCAGCATAGGCTATATTACAAGATATTAAGTGTATATTAAGTGATATTAAGATATAAAAGTGTACAAGTTATTAAGAGGAATAGACAGAGTGGACAGCCAGCATCTCTTCCCCAGGGCACCACTGCTCAGTACAAGAAGACATGGCTTTAAGGTAAGGGGAAGAAAGTTCAAGGGGGATATTAGAGGAAGGCTTTTCACTCAGAGAGTGGTTGGTCCGTGGAATGCACTGCCCGAGTCAGTGGTGGAGGCAGATACACTAGTGAAATTTAAGAGACTGCTAGACAGGTATATGGAGGAATTTAAGGTAGGGGGTTATATGGGAGGCAGGGTTTGACAGTCAGCACAACATTGTGGGCCGAAGGGCCTGTAATGTGCTGTATTATTCTATGTTCTATGTTCTATTAGTGCTAGATTGTGTGGCAACACCAGCAGGCTGTCCCCAGCACGTCCTTACAGGTGCTGGTTGTTAGCACAAACGAGACATTTCACTCCCTGTTAACACGTGCACGTGACACAGAAATATGAATAATTCAAAGTGAACTTAAGCCAAAGTATTATCATTTGTGTTGGAAAAGTTTAGTCAGCCTGTCATAAAATCATCAACAGAAAGATAAAGACAGCACAATTAAAAATAAACAAAGATTGAATCATTAGTTTAGCCTAGAAACTGAACTCTGACATCCTTTAACACTCCTCTAAAAATTAGAGTTAAAAATTGCTCAGGGAAGTACATGAATACCTCATATAATTACTTTAAAAATTGGCCCTTATAGTCCTCCACACCTGATTACAATCCATAAACATGGATGAACTATGAACAAAGTTAACTTTCATACCCTTACTCCGAATGAAGCAGATATGTAGCTACTGAAAGACAAAAGGACTCCATTTTTTACTGGAGTACTATTGAGAGTGTCCTGACAAGCTGCAACTCCATTGGGTTTGACAGCAAGCAAGCATCAGACCGGAAGTCTGAGAATGGCTGACAGTCTCCCTACCATCCATCGAGGACATTTATCAGGAGTGCTGCGTACTAAGGGCCCTTAGAATTATCAAGGATCCCACCCATCCATCATCCTCTTTCACTTTCTACCATCAGGCCGGAGACTCCCATGCAATGGTCAATGGGAAGCAGTTTCTTCCCTCAGGCTGTTAGACTTCTGAACTCCCTGCCATATCTCATTCAAAATATCACCGGTTAATCTGTTCTGTACCTCACCATAGTTAATTTATGCAACACACACGATGCTGGAGAAACTCAGCAGGCCAGGCCAGCATCTATGGAAAAGTGTACAGTTGATATTTTGGCTGTGTGTGTGTGTGTGTGTGTGTGTGTGTGTGTGTGTGTGTGTGTGTGTGTGTGTGTGTGTGTGTGTGTGTGTGTGTGTGTGTGTGTGTGTGTGTGTGTGTGTGTGTGTGTGTGTGTGTGTGTGGTGTGTGTGTCTCTCTCTCTCTCTCATATTTCCACCATCTGCAGATTTTCTCTTGTTTGTGATTTAATTTATGCAGAATTCATCTGTAGATTTTATCCTCATTTTGCTGAGTTATTGTGCGTTAGGTGTACTACAGTGCTTTACGTCCTGGTCCAGAGAAACGTTGTCTCGTTGATAGTATATATGTATATAGTTAAATGATAATAAACTTGACTTGACTCCTCCACTCACCTTCCCTACCTGGCAACGCCTGCCTGTCATCCTATGCTCCTCAAAATTCAAAGTCCCAAGTAAATTTATTATCCAAGTATGTACATCTCACCATATACAATCCTGAGATTTACAATAGAACAACGAAATACAACAGAATCAATGAAAAACTACACACAGAGACTAACAAACAATCAGTGTACAAAACATGACAAACTGTGCAAATAAAAAATAATGAATAAGTAAAGGGGATCTGGGAATACCGGTTCATAGTTCCTTGAAACTAGCGTCACAGGTAAATAGGGATGTAAAGAAAGCTTTTGGCACATTGACCTTCATAAATCAAAGTACTGAGTCCAGGAGATGGGATGTAATGTTGAAGTTGTACAAGACATTTGTGAACAGTTTTGGTCACCTACCTACAGGAAATGCATAAATCAGGTTGGAAGGGTACAGAGAAAATTTACAATGTTATTGTTGGGACTGCAGGACCTGAGTTTATAAGGAAAGATTAAATAGGATATAACCGTATTCCTTAGAATGTAGAAGATTGATAAGAGCTTTGATAGAGGCATACAAAATTATGAGGTGCATAGATAGGGTAAGTACAAGCAGACTTTTTCCACTGAGGTTGGGTGGAACTACAACCAGAGATCATAGGTTAAGGGTGAAAGGTGAAAAGTTTAACTGCACCATGAGGGGAAGCTTCTTCACTCAGAGGGTCGTGAGAGTGTGGAACGAGCTGCCAGCATAAGTGATGCATGCAAGCTCAATTTCAATGTTTAAGAGAAGTTTGGATAGGTACATGGATGGTAGGGGTACGGAGGGCTATGGTCCCGGTACAGGTCGATAGGAGTTGGCAGTTTAAATGGTTCAGCATGGATGTTTGGCCGGCTGGTGGCGCAATGGAATCAGCACCGGACTCCGGAGCAAAGGCTCCCGAGTTCGAATCCAAGTCGAGCCGTTCCACCGAGTACGCTTTCCATCCGTGCCGGGTTGAGCATCGAGCTAGCCACTCAGCCTCGTAAAAAGTACAAGGATCAAGTCAGGAACATTCATATCATGACCCGATTAATCCGAAAGGAGATCAATCCTGACACCATGTACCAGATAAGAATGGCTGACTGTCTGGTGCGACATGCTAAAACACAATTTAAAAAACATGGATTTGATGGTGGAGGGGCCTGTTTCTGTGCTGTAATTTTTTTTCTTTCTCTAGACTGAGAACATGCGTTCTCCAGATGAGTCCCTCTGACAGCCAAGATCCCCCCCAAAGGAGGCCATCCCATCTGTCTGTGTTTGACCAGTCTCACTCTCCCTCACTGGGTAGGAGGTGCTGGAGTCTTGTGTCCCATGCCAGCAGGTTCAGACGTAGTTGTTGCCCTACACCCATCAGACTCTTGGATCAGTGCAAATAGCTTCATTCTCCAGTCCTGAACTGACTCCACAGCCGGCAGACCCACATTCAAGGACCGTGCCTTTGTCATGTCAAGTTTTTCATTGATTCTTAGTTTAGCTTCTTACTCTCCTCTGGCTGCCTGAAAGAAAATTAATCTCATCATTGTAAAATACTTTCATGATAATTCTACTCTGAACTGCAGAGTCCTTGAAAGTGAGTCTGTAGATTGTGGAATCAGTTCAGAGTTGAGGTGAGTGAAGTTATCCGCACAGGTTTAGGAGTCTAATGGCTGAAGGATAATAGCTGTTCCTGAACCTGGTCAATGTGGAGGAGATGTTGTTGTCGAACCATGCAGACTGGGGTCTGCAAGTGAGGAATTCTACAAAAGTGGGTATCGAGGCCCAGGTCTTCAAGCTTATTGATTAGTTTCAAGGGCACGATAGTGTTAAACACTGAACTGTAGTCATCTTCATTGTCCTCACCCACCAATTACCATTCCCCTTCTCCTCTTTACACCAGCCATCTTGCCTCACCCCTCTAAGACACAAAGCAGGGTTGCAGACCAAAATGTCAACATTTCCTCCCCATCCCCACCTTTCCCTCACAAATACATGCTGTTCAGCCTGCTGACTTCTTCTACCACCATGGCTAGAAGAGCTCAAAAGGCCAGAAGGACCTATTCTGTGCTTTATATCAATAAATACATACAATAATAAATAATCAATATGACTTATTAATGGTCTTATGGTGTCCGATCTTTCTCAGCCTATCTCAACTCCTGAAATAATTTCAATCTTATCAATCTGTCAGCCACATATTTTTGTCTGTAGACTCAGAATATAGGACATAGAAATCTACAGCACATTACAGGCCCTTCGGCCCACAATGTTGTGCCAACCATGTAACCTACTCTAGAAACTGTCTAGAATTTCCCTGCCATATAGCACTCTACTTTTCTAAGCTCTGCTCCTTCTGGTGCGTGTCAGAATCAGAATCAGGTGTATTAGCATTGACATATTGTGAAATTTGTTGTTTTGTGGCATAAAATAGACTATAAATTACAATAAACAATACACATAAAAAAACTAAATGTGCAATGCAAAACGAGAGCAAAAATAGTGAGGTAGTGTTCATGGGTCCATCGTCTGTTCAGAATGACGATGGCAGAGGGAAAGAAGCTGTTCCTGAATCACTTGAGTGTGTGTTTTCGGGCTCCAGTACCTCCTCCCTGATGGTAACAATGAGAAGAGAACATGTCCTGGGTGTTGGGGGTCCTTAATGATGGACAGTGCCTTTTGAAGATGTCCTCAATAGTGGGGAGGCAAGTGTCCATGATAGAGCTGGCTGAGTTTACAACTGTTGTGTGTTTAGTATTACAGTAATATTTGAGTAATCTTGTATATATATAGCTTGACTAAACAGTTTTGTTCATTTAACTAATTCATTATGAGTTATATGTATAAATTGTATACATCACCACACGTGGCTGATATGTGCCTGCCTTGCTTAAATTAAACACAAAGTTGGATCCGCGTTCCTGGACTCCCTTGTTTTCCTTTGAATTAATGTCTTGAAGATAAAGACATAACAGCAACCCTCTACAGGATTTTCCAGATGACTGGGCAAAGTATTTCTGATGAAACCAGAAAATCTATATATGCATTTTACAATTCTGCTTTCTACTGTCTACTATAAAGTTACAGAAGTTTAAGGAGATGGAGCAATGTAAAATGGAAATTTTTAAAATTTTGTTTGATGTACTGTGTATGATATATGTTTTAGAACATAGAAATCTACAGCACATTACAGGCCCTTCAGCCCACAATGTTGTGCCGACCATGTAACCTACTCTAGAGACTGCCCAGAATTTCCCTAGCACATAGCCCTCTAATTTTCTAAGTTCCATGTACCTCTCTAAGAGTTTATTAAAAGACCCGATTGTATCTGCTTCCACCACTGCTACCAGCAGTGCATTCCATGCACCTATCACTCTCTGTGTGAAAAACTTACCCTTGACATCCCCTCTGTACCTGCTTCCAAGCACCTTAAAACTATGCCCCCACGTGTTAGCCATTTCAGCCCTGGGAAAGAGCCTCTGGCTATTCACACGATCAATGCCTCTCATCACCTTATACACCTGGGCGCACTGCCATGCAGAAGAACGTTGTTTCACTTGACCGACCTAAATATCCGAAACACAAGCAAGAAAGCAATTTCCCAAAATGCCAAACTATCACAACTGAACTGAGTAACACTAACAACAGTGAGACTTCTTCTATGCTAGAGTCATATAGCACACAAATAGGCCCTTCAGCACAACCTGTCCATGCTAACCAAGATGCCCAAAATCCTGGAGGAACTCAGCAGATCAGGTAGCATCTATGGAAATCAATAAATGGTCAATGTTTCAGGCAAATACCTTCATCAGGTTCCATTTGCCCACATATACCTCTAAACCAGAGATTCCCACCCTGGGGTCCATGGACCCCTTGCTTAATAGTATTGGTTCATGGGATAAAAAAGGTTGGAAACCATGAAAACCTTTTCTATCCATGTACCTGTCCAAGCAACTTTAAAATGTCCAAAGTTCAGAGTTCAAAGTAAATTTATTATTAATATATATATATATATATATATATATAAAAACACAAGAAAGTCTGCATATGGTGGAAATCCAAAGTAACACCAAAAAATGCTGGACGTGTGTGTGTGTGCGTGTGTGCGTGCGTGCGTGCGCGTGTGCGTGTGTGTGTGGGCCGGCCGATGCTGTAGTGGCTTCAGCACTGGACTTCAAGGCTGATGGCCCTGAGTTTGAAGCTGGCAGGGTCCCAAGCAGCAGCCTGGCAACCTACTTCAAAATCTTGCCAGGAAAACCCCATGGACAACTACACTATCCACAGGGACTCAACATGAGTCGATGATGACGATGGCACTCAACAACAACAGATATTGAGAACATGAGATGAAGACTCTTTGAAAGTGAGTCCATAGGTTAGCGATGTACCTGTCTAAACCACATGCTCTGGCAGCTTGTTCACTAATTTGTTCCTTCCTTACCTCTGTAACAGCTTCACCTTTATCCCTCAGCGATATCACACCCTTGTCTACATGGACATTAGCAAAGACTATGACAAGGTCTTGCATGGGAGGTTGGTCAAGAAGGTTCAATCTCTCTGCGTTCAGGAGAGGCAGTAAATTGGATTAGACATTGGATTTTTGGAGAAGCCAGAGAGTGGTAACAGACAGTTGCCTCTCTGACTGGAGGACTGTGACTAGTGGAGTGCCCCAAGGATCAGTGCTGTGTCTATTGGTGTTGATCATAAGACCATAGACCATAACACATAGGGGCAGAATTAGGCCATCAGGCCCACAAAGTCTGCTCCACCATTCAATCATAGGTGATCAACTTTTTTCTGCCTCCTCCAGTTCCCAGCCTTCTCCCAATCAAGAACCTCTCTATCTTTGCCTTAAATACACCCAACAACCTGGCCTCCACAGCTGCATGTGGCAACAAATTCCACAAATTCACCACCCTTTGACTAAAAAAATTTCTCTGAATCTCTAATTTAAAAGGGCACACCTCTATCCTGAGGCTATGCCCTCTTGTCCTAGACTCCTCCACCATGGAAAACATCCTTTCCACATCTAGTCTGTCTAGGCCTTTCAACATTCAAAAGGTTTCCATAAGACCACAAGATATTGGAGCAAAAGTAGGCCACTCAGCCTGCTCTGCCATTCCATCATGGGCTGAACCAATTCTTCCAGTCATCCCCACTCCCCTGCCTTCTCCCCATACCCTTTGATACACTGGCTAATCAAAAACCTAACTATCTCTCCCTTAAATGCACCCAATGACTTGGCCTCCACAGCCGCTCGTGGCAACAAATTCCACAGATTTACCACCCTCTGACTAAAGTAATTTCTCAACATCTCTATTCTAAATGGATGTCCTTCAATCCTGAAGTCGTGCCCTCTTGTCCCAGACTCCCCTACCATGGGAAATAACTTTGCCATATCTAATCTGTTCAGGCCTTTTAACATTCAGAATGTTTCTACGAGAAACATAGAAAAATGGGCTGGAAAACAGTAGATGGAATTGACTGCAGACAAGTGCAAGGTGTTACACTTCAGTAGGATGGACAAGGTAGGTCTTACACAGTGAATGGTAGGGCACTGAGGAATGAAGAAGAACAAAGCGATCTGGGAATACAGATCCATAATTTGTCGAAAGTGGCATCATAGGTAGATAGTATAAAGGGATTTTCATAAATCAATGTTTTGAGTACAGAAGATGGGATGTTATGTTGAAGCTATATAAGACTTTGGTGAGGTCTAATTTGGAGTATTGTGTGTGTTTTTGGTCACCTACCTACAGGAAAGGTGTAAATAAGGTTGAAAGAGTACAGAGAAAATTTACAAGGATGTTGCCGGGAATGGAGGACCTGAGTTATAAGGACAGGTTGAATAGAACTTTATTCCTTGGAATGTAGAAGATTGAGAGGAGATTTGATAGAAGTATACAAAATTATGAGTAGTATAGGAGCAGGCTTTTTCCACTGAGGTTGGGTGAGACTAGAACTAGAGGTCATTGGTTAAGGGTGAAAGGTGAAGTGTTTAAGAGGAACCAGAGGGGCATCTTCTTCACTGAGACAGTCGTGAGAGTGTACAATGAGCTGCCAGCGCAAATGGTGCATACGAACTTGATTTCAAATATTTAAGAGAAGTTCAGATTGATACTTGGATGGTAGGGGATAGAGTGCTATGGTCCTGATGCAGGTCGATGAGAGCAGGCAATTTAAATGGTTCAGGACAGACTAGATAGGCCAAAGGGCCTGATTATGTTGCTATACTTCTCAATGACACTTTGAATTTATCCCTAAATGGTATTATGCGCTTTATCTAACCAAACCAATCTGAAATAGGTTTTTTTTCTGTTTACTTCGAGCTTAGCTGCTCAACAGCATCTTGGTTAGCATGGGCAGATGGGCCAAAGGGCCGATTTCATTGCTATGTGGCTCTAATGCAGAAAAAGCTTCACCATTGCTAGGTGCTACTGTGTTGGTACTGACAGCTTTGTGGTGTAGAAAAGTTACATCTGTGCTCTTAATTGTGGGGAAATTAAACTTGGAACTCCAAGTAAACAAAACAAAAAGAATGAAGAGATCGTTTTCGGAATTATATCTGCTTAATTCACTTTTGAGTATCAGGTCTGCCGCTAGATGTGTTATTGCTAAGCTCTGCAAGCCTGTTGGTCTGTGGCTACCATTTACACCTGGCGATTCAATACTCTGTCCAGCATCACAGCAAAGAATGAGATTGTTGTTCAAGTTCATGACCAAGATTTCCACAACATACAAATCAGAGATCCTGCCTTTCAAAGCAAGCCAAGTTTCTTATTTCACTTTTTTGTTCTGCTCCTTGGCAGATTGCCTCATTTATATCCTGTTTCTGCTTACACCATTATTAAAAAAGTGAGAGTCAGGGGAGAGGCCAGAGTTCAAGCTGATTAACCTGTTATCATCCTAGGGCACTCTGCAATTCACCATAACATGTGATCAGAAACGGAATCTCAATCAGCTTTAATAGCACTCGAGATGTTGAGAATTTTGTTGTTAACTGGCAGCAGTACATTGCAATACATTTTTAAAAATATGCCCTTCAATTTTTCTTTCATCCATGTGTCTATAAAATGTCCGCACTATCGTCACCATGTAGGCATTCCATGCACTCACCACTGCCTTCTACCTCGGACCTCTGTCTATACTCTCCTCCAATCACCTTAAAATTATGCCTTTTCATATTAGCCATTTCTGCCCTGGGAATATCTCTAGCTGACAACTCTGTCTGCGTCTCTTATCACCTTGTACACTCCTATCATAAGATATAGGAGCAGAGTTAGGCCATTTGGCCCACCGGGTCTGTTCCACCATTTCATCATGCCTGATCCACTTCCCTCTCAGCCCCAGTCTCCAGCATCTCCCCATATCCCTTCATATCACGTCACATGGAACATAGAACATAGGAATCTACAGCACATTACAGGCCCTTCGGCCCACTATGTTGTGCCGACCATGTAACCTACTCTAGAAACTGCCTAGAATTTCCCTAGCACATAGCCCTCTAATTTTCTAAGCTCCATGTACCGATCTAAGAGTCGCATAAAAGATTCTATTGAACCAGCTTCTACTACCGTCGCTAGCAGTGCATTCCACACACCCACCACTTTCTGTGTGAAAAACTTACCTCTGACATCCCCCTCATACCTACTTCCAAGCACCTTAAAACTATGCCCCCCTCATGTTAGCCATGTCAGCCCTGGGAAAAAGCCTCTCGCTATCCACATGATCAATGTCTCTCATCATCTTATACACCTCTATCGGGTCACCTCTCATCCTCTGTTGCTCCAAGGGAAAAAGGCCGAGTTCACTCAACCTACTCTCATGAGGCATGCTCTTCAATCCAGGCAACATCCTTGTAAATCTCCTCTGCACCCTTTCTATAGTTTCCACATCCTTCCTGTAGTGAGGCGACCAGAACTGAGCACAGTTCTCCAAGTGGGGTCTGACCAAGGCCATGTCTTATTTTTCTTCACTTCAAAGAGAAGTATGTCGCACAGGTCAAGAAATAATTTAATTCTACATTCCATATTACAGAGAGAAGAATAAAGTCTAAATTAGCTTTAGAAACTTAGATACTGTCAACCCTCAGGACAAAGAAGTAGATCCAGACATTGTGACATGGTAAAGGGATCCAACCATCAACACGTGGTAACCGTCCAGATTGAGGGCCTGACCTGGAAACACCATTCGTCCACTTCCTTCCACAAATGCTACCCTACCCAGTGAGAGTCACCAGCAGTTAGTTCTTGCTTAAGATACAGAAACACAAGCTTAAGAATTCTTTCAGAACACACAAAATAGAACTTGCAAATATCTACAGATGTACTGTGGAGAGTATTCTGACTGGATGTATCACCATCTGGTATGGGGGTGGGGGGCACAACACAGGATCCAAAATAAGCTGCCATCCATCATTAAGGATATCTATCATCCAGGACATGCTCTTTTCTCATTGCTGCCATCAAGGAGGTGGTACAGGAGCCTGAAGGCACACACTCAATGTTTCAGGAATACCTTCCTCCCCTCTGCCATCAATTTTCTGATGGCCACTGAACCCATGAACATTACCTCAATACTTACTTAATATTTTTATATATTTATATATATTTCTTATATATATTTCTTTACTCAGAGAGTGATAGCTGTGTGGAATGAGCTTCCTGTAGAAGTAGTAGAGGCCAGTTCAGTTGTGTCATTTAAGGTAAAATTGGATAGGTATATGGACAGGAAAGTAGTGGAGGGTTATGGGCTGAGTGCGGGTAGGTGGGACTAGGTGAGATTAAGAGTTCGGCACGGACTAGGAGAGCCGAGATGGCCTGTTTCCGTGCTGTGATTCTAATATGGTTATATTTCTTACTGTATTTTACAGTTTTTGTTATGTATTGGACTGCTGCCACATAACAACAAGTTTCGCAACAAATGCCGGTGATATTAAACTCCTTCTGACTCTGATTCAGAAATAGATGCAATCCAAAAAGATCTAAAATTCCAAAGGTAGGACTCACCATCTGTGTCTAGCCAAAACAGTTAAAGATAGAATAACATTTCAAGAAAACCAGGCAACTGCACACAGGTAAGATGAAGAGGAGTGAAAGATAAGGATGAAAAAAATTTGTGTACAGCATAAAACTGGGGATAAAAATGGAAAGAATTTCAATGGATACTTCAGAAAGAGATGTTTAAAAATTAGCATTGATTCAACAAAGTCAACGACTTGATGGCTTTGTGGTAATGCTTGCGGATGACATGAAGGTAGGTGGAGAGTTGGTAGTGCTGAGGAAGCAATGCGATTGCAACAGGACTTAGGCAAATTGGAAGAATGGGTAAAAAAGTGGCAGGTGAATACAGTGTTGGGAAATGTATCATAATGTATTTTGGTAAAAGGAACAATAGTGCAGAATATTATCTAAATGGGGAGAAAGTTCAAATATCAGAAGTGCAAAAGGACTTAAGAGTCCTCGCGCAACACTCCCAGAAGATTAATTAGCCAGTTGAGTCTGTGGTAAAGAAGGCAAATGCAATGTTGGCATTCATTTCATGGGGAATAGAATATAAAAACGAGGAGATAATGCTGAAATTTTATAAGACAGTAGTCAGTATGCACTTGGAGTATTGTCATCAGTTCTGGGCCCATATCTCAGAAAGAATGTGTTGTCATTAGGGAGAGTCCAGAGGAGATTCATGAGGATGATTCTGGGGACGAAGGGGTTAACATATGAGAAGTGTTTGGCAATTCTGGGCCTGTACTAACTGGAATTCAGAAGAATGTGTGGGGATTTCATTGAAACCTGCCTAATGTTGAAAGGATTAGATAAGGTGGATGTGGAGAGGATGCTTCCTCTGATGGGTGTATCATCATCAAGAGCGCACAGCCACAACATTGAGGGCTGACCTTTTATAACAGAAGTAAGAAGGAATTTTTTTTTAGTCAAAGAGTGGTGAATCTTTGCCACAGAGAGGTTTGGAAGCCAAGTCTGTGGGTATATTCAAAACACAAGTTAATAGATTCCTGATTGGTTGGGGCATCAAGGGATATAGTGAGAGGGCAGATGTGCAAGGTTGAATGGGATCCGGGATCAGCCATGATTCAAGTGGCTGAGCAAACCTGATGGGCTGAATGGCCTAATTCTGCTCCTATGTCTTACGGTCTGATGGGAATGACAGATAGAACATTGTGCAGTACAGATCTTTCAGCCTGCGATGATGTGCCTACACTTTAACCTGCTCCAAGATCATTCAAACCCTTCCCTCCTACATAGACCTCTATTTTTCTTTTATCCACCTGCACATAACAGAGCCTCTAAAATGTCAAACAAATCAATAGTTTGGCACAGATTAGATCTGCTGAAGGACCTCTTTCTGTGCTGCAGTGTTCTATGACTCTAAGTAACTTCCTTTGTTCAAAAAGAAGGGAGACAGAAACCAATTAACTCAGAACAATTCAGCACAGTACAGGCCCTTCAGCCCATAATCTTATGCCGACCTAAAGTCAACCTAACCCTTCCCTCTTATCTAGTCCTCCTCTTTCCTTCATCTATGTGCGGATCTAAGAGTCTGTTGAAAGCTAATGTATCCGCCTGTACCTCCGTACCCAGCAGTATGTTCCATGTACCAACTACCCTGTGTAAAAAAAAAAACTACTTCGGATATCGCCCCCATACATTCCTCCAATCACCTTGAAATTATGTCCATTCCATTAGCCATTTCATCCCTGGGCCAACACCTCGAGATAGCAATTTGATCTGTGCCTCTTATCATCTTGTACACCTCTTATCAAGTCACCTCTCATCCTCCTCAACTCCAAAAGGAAAAAGACCTTCTGTCCCCTCATATTAGCCATTTCCATCCTGGGAGCAGGTCTCCGGCTGACCCCTCATGAAAGGAGAAAATATTTTGCCCATTCTTCACCATGTGAGAATACAGTCAACATCACAGACGTAGCAGTAAATCGGGAAGAGTGAGAGAAGGAGGCTCGTGAACAAACTACAATCACCAAGAGCAGAGCCACTGAGCTGTTGGAAGTGAGGGCTGACAGTTTTCTAGGTCCTGATGGGCTTCATCCTTCGATCTTAAAAGAAGAGCCCAAAGGAAAGTTAATAAGCCGGTTTTGATTTTCCATCATGCCCAAATTCAGAGAAGGTTCCATGAAAATTGGAAAATAACAGCAATTATGAGGGGTATTGATACGGTAAATGTAAGCAGGCTTTTTCCACAGAGGTTAGGTGAGACTAGAACTAGAGGTCATGGGTTAAGGGTGAAAGGTGAAATATTTAAAGGGAATCTGAGGGGGAACTTCTTCACTCGGAGGGTGATGAGAGTGTGGAATGAGCTGCTATTGGAAGTGTTGGCCGTGTGTCCTGTTTCAACATTTAAAAGTAGTTTGGATAGGTACCTGGACGAGAGGGGTACGGAGGGCTACGGTCCAGGTGCCGATCGATGGGAGTAGGCGGACCAATAGTTTGGCACAGTCCAGAAGGACGAAGGGCCTGTATCTGTGCTGCAGTACAACTTCTTTGTTACAATGGAGATAAAAAGCAGCTAACTTTTAACCTAGAACAGTTCAGCAGAGTACAGACCCTCCAACCCGATCTAACATCAATTTAACCCTTCCCTCACACAAAGCACTCCATTTTCTATCACCTCTGTGCCTATCTAAGAGCTTTTAAAATATGCCTAATGTATCTGCCTCTACCGCCACCCCTGGCAGCGCATTCCACACACCCACTACTCAGTGTGAAACACCCTACCTCTGACATCAACCATATATTTCCCTCCAATCACCTTAAACATTATGCTTCCTATTATTAGCCATATCCGCCCTGGGAAAAGGACTCCAGCTACCCACTTGATCTGTGCTTCTTTAATGCAGACCTGTACCCCTCATTCTCTTTTGTTACAGAGAGGAGAGGCCCAGCTTGAACAACATGAGACGCACTCTCTAGTCGAGGCAGCATCCTGGCAAATCTCCTCCACACCAACTCTATTCTCTCATTTTCTAATCTGTGACAACAAAGTAAGAAGGAACTAGTAAAGAAGTTCCACCATGGCCATTGGAAGCCAATAAGCAAAACAACCAAACTCCACTGGTCATGTGATAGATAATTTATGCTCAACAAGATTATTTTGATAAGAGCGAAATGGAAAGTAGGTTTCAAGAAATCATACAAAGGCATTTGAAAAGGTGCCACATCAAAACACTCTCAGCTAAACCTACTGATTCTCGTTCCTGACACCAAATCATAATAAAAGATTTAACTACCCGATAATTTTACTAACTACTTGTTGTAATTTTACACACCATTATCAGGATGGTTTTCAGGCTCAATCTCTCAAGGAAAGCAGAACCATTATATACAAAGCAACACACAAACTCAGAAGGACAGGTAGCATCAATGGAGGGAAACAAACAACATTATATCCAGTCTCTCCCCATAACCAAATCCATTGCATCCTGTCCCTCTCTCCATAAGCAAGCCCATTGCACCTGGTCTCTCTATAACCAAACCCATTGTACCTGGTCTCTCCATAAGCAAGCCCATTGCACCTGGTCTCTCCATAACCAAACCCATTGTACCCGGTCTCTCCATAAGCAAGCCCATTGCATCTGGTCTCTCCATAACCAAACCCATTGTACCCGGTCTCTCCATAAGCAAGCCCATTGTACCCGGTCTCTCTCCCTATAACCAAACCCATTGTATCCAGTCTCTCTCCCTATAACCAAACCCATTGTATTCAGTCTTTCTCTCCATAACCCAATGCACCCAGTCTCTCAACATAACCAATGTCCTCTAACCTGGCCAACATCCTGATGAACCTCATCTAAACTCTCTGCAGCTCAACTGTATCCTTCTTACAGTTTGGTGACTAGAACCGTACACAAACACTACACAAGGCAAAATACAGGTGGCTGATGAATTCAATAGGCTAGGTGGACTGTTTATGTTTCAAGTTGAGGTCCTTCATCTGGACTGAAAGATGGAAGAGATGTCCTGATGAAGGATCTTGTGCAAAATGTTAACTGTTTATTCCTCTTCATAGATGCTGTCTGATCTGCTGAGTGTCTCATGCTTATAATCTTATTTTGGCAATGAAAAGTGACAAATCACATCCTTTTGCTTTTCGGCAACGGGAACAACGGGGCTGAACTGAGGCCGAGGGCTTGCTCCAGCTGCTCTGACTTTCATGTCTGAGGGCCCTCGGTAAATGGTATTGCTTACTTTTATCATTTGCACAATATTTCTCCCTCTCTCTCTCTCTCTGCACTTCTGGGTATCAGTCTTCTTTTTTTAATGGGTTTAATTGGGTTTCTTTGTTTTTGCAGCAGCCTGTGAGGAGACGAACCCCAGGGTTCTATGATGTATACATTCTTGATAATAAATGTATGCTGCTTTTTTGAGGTATTGCCCTTTAAAGGTGTCCTAGATGATGAGGAGACCAGAGATGGAGCTGGCTGAGTTTACAACCTTTTGATCCAGTGCAGTGGCCCCTCCATACCAGACAGAGATGCAACCAGTTTGAATGCTCCCCATGGCACACCTGTAGAAATTTACCAGTTTCTCCGGTCTCTGTGAGATCTCCCCCCTCTGATTTTAAGCCTATGCCCTCTAGTTCTGATTCCTTTTCCCTGGAAAAGAGACTGAGTGCTGTCAACGTATCTTCGCCCCCTCGTAACTTTATACTCCTCCATTTCTTATGTTCCGAGGAATTAAGTCCTAGCTTGTCTAATTACTCCCTCAAGTTGTGACAACATCATGAACTCTTTCCAAACTAAGATAACCAGTACCAGACAGTATATCGAGTGCACTCTCACCAACAAATGCAGCAGAAGAGCCCAACTTCTATATACAATGGTGACGCAGGCCAACATGGCGGACACCTTGTTCACCCACCTGCCTACCTGGGACACCTGTATAGCCTACTAATGCCCTTCCCTTGGACAACATCGGTGGCGTGGAGAGGGGAGACTTGCAGCTTGGGCAACTGCCGGTCTTCCATAAAAAAAACCTGCCCAGGCTTGCGCCCTGGAAACTTTCCAAGGCACAAATCTATGGTCTATCGATACTATGGAGGCCTACATACATAGAGGACAGGTCCCATTAACAGCTCGAGGGCAGAAGGTTTCTGGCAAATGAAACATGAGAAATGTTTGGTGAGTCACCTGTGGGATCCAAGTGTTTGCTCCAGAGACTGGTTCCATTGTACTATTCATTAGGGGTCTGGGTCAGTCTGTGTCCTCCTTGCTGGAAGAACGACCAGACAGGGTCTGGATTCCATAAGGCATAGGAGTAGAAATTAGGCCATTCGGTCCATTGAGTATGCTCCGCCACTTCTTTATCACTGATTTATTATCCCTCTCAACTCCACTCTCCGCTTTCTCCCCGTCAGCTATGACGCCCTTACTAAGCAAGAACCTATCGACATCCATTTTTAATATATCCAACGATTTTGCTTCCACAGCCGTCTGTGATAATGAATTCCACAGACTCCCCACCCTGTGGCTAAAGAAATTCCTCCTCCTCTCTGTCCGTGTATTCTGAGGTTGTGTCTCCCTGTCCCAGGCTTTCCCACGTTCCACAGAGCCGGGAGCAACACACAGTCTATTGGTGGAACTCACCGGACCGAGCAGCATCTGAGGGTCGGGACCGCCGAGTTCCTCCAGTGGACTGTGCATGCCGCGGAGGCGGCACAGACTCTATGGGCCGAATGGCCCTCAGTGCGCCCTGTCACCGGTCTGCACTACTCTCCCGCACTCTCAAAAAGTGCCTTCCGGGAGGATGCAAGTATAAAGGGACGACTTACTGTAGTAAGTAACTGTAACACTTACTTAGTCGTAGTGCTGGTGCCTCCGGGCAAAGCGATCCCGAACTCAGCGGGAGAGGCGTTTGGGCTCAAGGCAACTCCGGCGGAAGAGAAGAGACGGGGTCCATTCGGCGGTTCAGCGCCGCACACGGGCCAAATGTCTTCCGCCTCCCTGTCGGTCCTCAGGCGCAGCGACTGGAGCGGAGTTCAGCTCCCCTGAGCGTCCCCCGCCGTGCGGGGAGCGAAGCACATTGAATCCCACTTGCCGATGTCCAACTACCCGCACGTTACTTCTCACTTATCAAAAAGAAAGTATCTTGGTCTGTGGGGGCGGGTTACGGAAAATCAACCATTCATTCGCCGCCCACCTTTTTGTCCCTCCCAGTTGGAGTTCCGCGTCTTTCCAGCTGAGAGCAGGGTGAAAAGAGGGGAAGTTCCAGAATTGTACAAGTCCGTCGGCGTTCAGTGGGTCCTGCTCGTGGATGGTCCAGCTGCTCACTGAAGTGGAACTGGAAACCTAACGGAACTTTTTCAGTAAATACTCACAGTGGGGAACCGTCGTTTAGTGACTGCGGGGCAGAAACCGTGGCCGGCGTTGGCACGGTTTAAAGGTGGCAGAGAATCGACTTACACTTCTGCCGACGTTAATCTCTACGTAACTATGAAGACACTCCAACCCATCCCGTAAAGAACCTCTGCGAAGGAATCCCAGGGCGTGACGTCATGCTGTGTCCCATATTTGGACTGTGACGATTAAATCTACAAGTCATGAGAAAAAAGACCCGGGAGAGCTTTCAAACCCACCAAGTTATTTTATTAATTTATTTATGGTAATATTTTGACACCGAACATAATTTGGGTTTGTGTGCTATGTGTCATATATATTTTTTTCTGGGTGCACTGTAGTTTAGAGGAACGCTGATTGTATATATGTACAGTCAGATGACAATGAATTTGAACTTACTACTGTCAGTGAAGTGGAGGATTTGAAATGAGATGAAGAAACTACAGTGAACCTTCACCACCCAAGTCATGCCATCTTCTCCTTACGACCACCAGGGAAGCCAGAAGACACAGAATCATCATGTTAGGAACTGCTTCTTCCCAACCGATATCAGATATCACTCTTCCTCTTTTCCACTGCCTATTGATTGCATTCCTTACCGTACCTTATCGCACAGGATCAGTTCATTCCAAAGAGGCAGAAAGATTCTAAGGGGAGTAAGGGGCAACCGTGGCTGACAAGGGAAGTATAGGACAGTATAAAAATAAAAGAGAAGAGGTATAACATAGCAAAGATGAGCGGGAAGCCAAAGGATTGGAAAACTTTTAAAGAGTAACAGAAAATAACTAAAAAGGCAATACGGGGAGAAAAGATGAGGTACGAAGGTAAGCTAGCCAAGAATATAAAGGAGGATAGTAAAAGCTTCTTTAGGTATGTGAAGATTAAAAAAAAGTTAAGACCAAAGTTGGGCCCTTGAAGACAGAAATGGGTGAATTTATTATGGGGAACAAGGAAATGGCAGACGAGTTAAACAGGTACTTTGGATCTGTCTTCATTAGGGAAGACACAGACAATCTCCCAGATGTAATAGTGGCCAGAGGACCTAGGGTAACGGAGGAACTGAAAGAAATTCACATTTGGCAGAAAATGGTGTTCAATAGACTGATGGGACTGAAGGCTGATAAATCCCCAGGGCCTGATGGTATGCATCTCAAGTTACTTAAGGAGGTGGCTCTGGAAATCGTGGATGCATTGGTAATCATTTTCCAATGTTCTATAGATCCAGGATCAGTTCCTGGGGATTAGAGGGTCGCTAATGTTATCCCACTTATTAAGAAAGGAGGGAGAGAGAAAACAGGGAATTATAGACCAGTTAGCCTGACATCGGTGGTGGGGAAGATGCTGGAGTCAATTATAAAAGATGAAAAAGCAGCACATTTGGATAGCAGTAACAGGATCGGTCCGAGTCAGCATGGATTTACGAAGGGGAAGTCATGCTTGACTAATCTTTTGGAATTTTTTTTGAAAATGGACAAGGGAGAGCCAGTGGATGTATAGTGTACCTGGACTTTCAGAAAGCCTTTGATAAGGTCCCACATTGGAGATTAGTGGGCAAAATTAGAGCACGTGGTATTGGGGGTAGGATACTGACATGGATAGAAAATTGGTTGGCAGACAAGAAACAAAGAGTAGGAATTAACGGGTCCCTTTCAGAATGGCAGGCAGTGACTAGTGGGGTACCGCAAGGCTCGGTGCTGGGACCGCAACTATTTACAATATACATTAATGATTTAGATGAAGGGATTAAAAGTAACATTAGCAAATTTGCAGATGACACAAAGCTGGGTGGCAGTGTGAAATGTGAGAAGGATGTTGGGAGAATGCAGGGTGACTTGGACAGGTTGGGTGAGTGGGCAGATGCATGGCAGATGCAGTTTAATGTGGATAAATGTGAGGTTATCCACTTTGGTGGGAAGAACAGGAAGGCAAATTACTATCTGAATGGTGTCAAGTTAGGAAAAGGGGAAGTACAACGAGATTTAGGTGTCCTTGTTCATCAGTCATTGAAAGTAAGCATGCAGGTATAGCAGGCAGTGAAGAAAGCTAATGGAATGTTGGCCTTGATAAGAAGGGGAGTTGAGTATGGGTGCAAAGAGGTCCTTCTGCAGTTGTACAGGGCACTGTGAGCCCACACCTGGAGTATTGTGTGCAGTTTTGGTCTCCAAATTTGAGGAATTCTTGCTATTGAGGGAGTGCAGTGTAAGTTCACAAGGTTAATTACCAGGATGGCTGGACTGTCATATGTTGAAAGACTGGAGCGACTGGGCTTGTATACACTGGAATTTAGAAGGATGAGAGGGGATCAGGTTGAAACATATAAGATTATTAAAGGATTGGGCATGCTAGAGGCAGAAACATGTTCCCAATGTTGGGGGAGTCCAGAACCAGAGGCGACAGTTTAAGAATAAGGGATAGTCCATTTAGAACGGAGTTGAGGAAAAACTTTTTCACCCAGAGAGTTGTGGATCTATGGAATGCTCTGCCTCAGAAGGCAGTGGAGGCCAATTCTCTGGATGCTTCGAAGAAAGAGTTAGATAGAGCTCTTAAAGATAGTGGAGTCAAGGGATATGGGGAGAAGGCAGGAGCTGATTGTGGATGATCAGCCATGATCACAGTGAATGGCATTGCTGGCTCAAAGGGCCGAATGGCCTACTCCTGCACTTATTGTCTATTGTGATTCGTACTGCCGCCCCAAAACAAACATGTAACAGTAGCAAAGTGTCTGACGAAAGGTCTCCGCCTAAAATGTTGACCTTTCCACGGGTGATGCCAAGTCCCTCCATTTTGTGTGCATTCCTCAAGATACCCAGCATCTGCAGAATCTCTTGCCTTTATTTCTGTGATAATAAACATGATCCTGATTTGGTGGCGATTTTTAAGGAGGGCTTGCTGGTAATGGTTCTCCCATTCCCTCCAGCATTAGATGTATCATGATGGTCTATACTGCAGTTGGTATCAACGCAACACACACACACACACACTCACACACACCCACACACACACACACACACACACACACACACACACACACACACACACCCACATACACACACACACCCACACACACCCACACACACACACACCCACATTCACACACACTCACTCACACACACCCACACACACACACACACCCACACACACACACACCCACATACACACACACACACCCACACTCACCCACCCACATTCACACACACACACATACCCACACCCACACACACACCCACACTCTCTCACACACCCCCACACACACACACACACCCACACCCACACTCACCCACCCACACACACACACACACACACTCACATACACACACACACCCACACTCACCCACACACACACACACACACACCCACACTCACCCACCCACATTCACACACACACACATACCCACACCCACACACACACCCACACACACACCCACACTCTCTCACACACCCCCACACACACACACACACACCCACACCCACACTCACCCACCCACATTCACACACACACACATACCCACACCCACACACACACCCACACTCTCTCACACACCCCCACACACACACACACACACCCACACCCACACTCACCCACCCACACACACACACACACTCACCCACCCACATTCACACACACACACACACACACACACATACCCACACCCACACACACACACACACACACATACCCACACCCACACACACACACACATACACACAAATGTGGGAGGAACTCAGCAGGTCAGGCAGTGTCAATGTATTTTTTAATTTTAGGGTAATAAGTGAAAGTAATGGACTGGGTATATTTAAAATGGATGCTGATTAGTTTTTGATTAGTGAGGGCGCCCAAGATTACAGGGAGAAGGCAGAAGAATGGGTGTTGATTGGGAAATGGATCTGCCATGGTGAAATAGCAGAGCAGACTCAATGGGCCAAATGGCCAAATTCTGCTCCTTGTCTTATGGTCCAACTTTTAAGGTTGATGTCCTTCACAGAAAAGAAGGGGGAAGGGGAAAGAAGGCAAGGTAGAAGTTGATAGTGAAGCCAGGTGGGGAGGGGAGTAGGGATGAAGTAAGAAACTGAAAGGTAATAGGTGGAAAAAAGAATCTGATAGGGGAGGAGAGTGGACCGTGGGAGAAAGGGAAGGAGGAGGGTCACCAGGAGGAGGTGATAGGTAGGTGAGGAGTAGAGGTAAGAGGCCTGAATGAGGAATTGAAGAGGACGGAAGGGGATGGGGAAAAATACTGGAAGTTGAAGAAATTAATGTTCATGCCATCAGGTTGGAGGCTACCTAGATGGAAACTGAGGTGTTGCTCCTCCACTCTGAAAGTGGCCTCATTGTGGAAGAAGAGGAGGCCATGGTCTGACATCTCTTGATGGGAATGGGGTTAGGAATTAAAATGGTTAGCCACCGGGAAATCTTGCTTCTTGCAGATGGAGCGGAAATGTTGCTTATTCATTTCCATAGATGCTGCCTGACTTGCTGAGTTCCGCCAGCATTTTGTGTGTGTTATGCTGGATTTCCAGCATCTGCTGAATCCCTTGTGTTTGCAGTTGCTATGAGTACACGATGTTACAGCAGGTGTGGTGTTGGGGTTCATGCAGTGATAAGAGAATTGAGTTATAACAAATACATTCATGATGGATCATTAGGATCGTACTGTACTTCCACATTGTGTTATCAGCTAATAGTAGGCTCAAGTTATTTGAACACTGTTGCAGAGTAATTCATATTTAAATATTCAATTTAAAGGGAGTCATTTCTAGTTCCTAGATTTCATGGGTTTATCCACCATTCAGAAATCTGATGGCGACAGTGAAGGCAAGGAATAACATTGTTCCTTAAGAATGTAGGCCATTCAGCTCATCCAGTCTGATCCATTGTGGCTGACTTACTAACCTTCAAGAAGGAGGTACAGAAGCCTGAAGGCACACACTCAACAATTCAGAAACAGCTTCTTCCCCTCTGCCATCCAATTTCTGAATGGATATTGAACCCATGAACACTACCTCACTACTTTTTTAAATTTCTGTTTTTGCATTACCTACTTAATTTAACTATTTGATATAACATATACAGGGTATATACTTACTATAATTCACATTTTTCCCTATCTCATTATGTATTGGGCATTGTACTGCTGTCACAAAGTTAACAAATTTCATGTCATATGCCAGTGACATTAAAACTGATTCTGATTCTCTTAATCCCATTCTCCTGCCTTCTCCCTGTAACCTTTGACACCCTTACTAATCACCGGTTTAAATTTACCCAATGACTTGGCCTCCAAAGCCATCTGCAGCGATGAATTCCTCAGATTCACCACCCTCTGGCTAAAGAAATCCCCCCCCATCTCCATTCCAAAGGGACACCCTTCTATTCTGAGGCTGTGCTATTACTTTCCCACTATAAGAAATATGCTCTCTATGTGCACCTTATCTCGGCCTTAAGACCAGCTACTGCACTATTTCAATCTCTTTAGTGTCTCTTCTATTCACTCCTCTTCTCTTGTGAGGTCAAAGTAAAGTTTATAAGCAAAGTATTTATACATTACTGTGCAAAAGTCTTAGGCACATATACTGTATATAGATAAGGTGCCTAACACTTTTGCCCAGTATTGTATTTGTCAATGTGGAACGAAGAGCAAGTTTGTAAATCTGGCAGGAGCGAAGGACGTTGGGAATGGTGAGGGTGTAGTACAGTGGGAGGGGTGTGGAACAGCTGGCAGAAAAGGAGTGCCAGAGGTCGGGACTGGAGTGGGTGCAGACACACCCAACTCTGAGACACCAGGCAAGGTGATTTGATTCCAAACAATTGGCTTATTGATCATTACAGAATGTCTCTCTGGAGCTTCCTGCTCCCTCCCCTCTCGCCTCTCCTTTTCCTAACAATGATTCCCCTCTACCTGCCCACTCTCAGTCCACAATAGAGACCCATACACAAAATCAAGTTGATCGTCACTCACATGTCATGAAATTTGTTTTTTTGTGAAATAACTGTGTAAGTTTATCTGTATCCTCTCCAGCGCAGTGACATTCTCCCGATAGTGACCAGAAATGTAGACATGAGAACATTAGCAGTGACTTCACTCCAACTTTATACAGTTCTAACAAGGCACAATCATCTCCCAAAGTTCAAACTTCAAAGTAAGTTTATTATCAAACTACATATATGTCACCATATATTACCAAGATTCATTTTCTTGCAAACATCCACAGAACAAAGAAATACAATGGAATCAATGAAAGCTAAACACATAGACTGACAAGCAAGCAACGTGCAAAAGAAGACAAAGTGTGCAAATACAAAAATAATAAATAAATAATACTGAGAACATGAGTTGTAAAGACGTGAAAGTGGGTTTGTATGCTGTATTCAATGACCAGATCAGTATTGTGGTGAGTGAAGATGTCCACACTGATTTGAAGCTCGATGGTGAAGGGTAATAACTGTTCCTGAACTCTCCTCTCATTTGCTCTTCGTCAATGCATTATCTCACTCATTCTCTGAACTGAATTTATTTGCCTTCTTGTCAATTCACTGATGCCTCCTTTCTGTTTGTTGTTCTCTTCTTCACCATGAACCATCTCAACAATATTTGTTCCAGATACAAATTTCTTCAGCCTAGTTTTTCTCACATTACACATACACATATGTATATATATGCAAAGGAAATTATTTAGTGCTGCGACCTACAGAAACCCATAGTAAATGACCCACCCATCACAGGAAACACTGCTATCTGGGACTGGGCCAATTTTTGACCAAGTTTCATATTCTATATATATTCCAACCAAGCTTGTGGTTACACTGTTAAAGCAAAGTTCTCAGTAATTAATTCAAATACTAAACCATCAATATCCACTGTGTCCAGGGGTTCCCAAACTGGAGTCCACAGACCCCTCGGTCAATGGTATGGCTCCACATCATAAAAAAGTTTGGGAACCCCTGACTGTGTGTAAATGTTGTATAAATACCATTTATTTGACAACAATTTGAGTGCATTACCTAAAATTGTGTTCAATGAAGTAAACTCTCCATTTCCACAGATATACAGAAGAGAACATGCTGTCAAGCCTCCAACACCAGTTTGTTGGTGGACTTTGCACGAGAAAGGACTTTTAAACTGGAATTATCTTAACATCTTCCTATAAATGCACATTACATGAGCCCACTGTTGTTCATCATTTATTGAGGTGAAGCACACAAGTTTTGAGAAAAATACAAACCACCAACTAACTTCATACTCTGTACAGGAAGGAAATGGTGAGAATTTTCAAAAAATATATAGAATTTCGGAACACACCTTCAGTGATAAGATCTCAAATTCAAAAGTTAGTAACAACTATTTGAAAGGAAAATAAACTTGCAAATGTTTATACACACACATGCATGCACATGTGTGTGCGTGTACGTGAGTGTGTAAGTCAAATCATTTTTAAATGGAAATGAATTAACACCATGTATTAAAACTCTGCATTGATGCCATGACTTTCCCATTAGCAGAACTTTGCAAAGTGACACATTTCTTGAAGATAGTCATCAAACAACACAGGTAAATGCATCACTATTTGCTCACTGTTACCCCTCACAATGGCAAGAAAATTACTCTGATATTTGCTCTGGATTTTGATGGGTGGAAGTAACAATTTCTGGCCTCATCTTACGTAGAAAGTTTTACCTATGGGATTAGTTCAGATGGGCACTGTGTTTGGCATAGATATGGGTTGTAGGATTTGTTGCTGTGCTGAACTGTTCTGTGTCTGAATCACTGATTTACTGACCTCCAGCACATCTCCAAAAATAAGACTTGAGAGAGTGTTTTGCTCCACAATTGAAATCAGCTATCTCTGTTGTTCACACAGTCAAAACTTCCCGGACATAAGCCCAAGCCTTCACCCTTCCTCTTCACACCTCTCTACCCACTGAGACTCACTTTCTCCTTCCAAAACTCCATCACCACTAAAATACTGACCAGCTGTACTTGCTTTCGTCTTACTGGCTTCGGGTCCCTCTCCTCAGATTACCACTGCCTGCAGAATAAATTGCACTATGATAGCCTCTGTTGATTGAGGTCAAGCATGTCCTAGCTGTCAAAGTCAATATGCAAGCCAGAGCAATAGGGCAAGCGGTTACCCGAGCAGCAGACTCCCCTTCCCCTTTCTGAGACACCGCTCCCTAAAGATGTCCTGGGTACTTTGTAGGTTAGTACCCAAGATGGAGCTGACTAGATTTTTACAACCTTCTGCAGCTTCTTTCAGTCCTGTTCAGTAGCCCCTTCATACCAGATAATTTCTGACCTCATCTTAGATAGAAAGTTTTACCTATGGGATTAGTTCAGATGGGTACAGTGTATGGCACAGATATGGGCTGTTTAATTTGTTGCTGTGATGAACTGTTCTGTGTCTGATACACTGACTTACTGACCTCCAGCACATTTGCTGATGATACAGCCATTGTTGGTAGAGTCTCAGGTGGTGACAAGAGGGCTGCAGGAGTGAGATATGCCAACTAGTGGAGTGGTGCTGCAGCAACAACCTGGCACTCAATGTCAGTAAGATGAAAGAGCTGATTGTGGACTTCAGGAAGGGTAGGATGAAGGAACACATACAAATCCTCATAGAGGGATCAGAAGTGGAGAGAGTGAGCAGCTTCAAGTTCCTGGGTGTCAAGATCTCTGAGGGTCTAATCTGGTCCCAACATACTGATGTAGACATAATGAAGGCAAGACAGCAGCTATACTTTATTAGGAGTTGGAAGAGATCTGGCATATCAACAAGTACACTCAAAAACTTCTATAGTTGTACCTTGGAGAGCATTCTGACAGGCTACATTACTGTTTGGTGTGGAAAGGCTACTGTGCAAGACCGAAAGAAGCTGCAGAAGGTTGTAAATCTAGTCAACTCCATTTTGGGTACTAAGCTACAAAGTACCCAGGATATCTTTAGGAAGCGTGTGTCTCAGAAAGGCAGCGTCCATTATCAAGGACTTCCAGCACCCAGGGCATGCCCTTTTCTTACTGTTAGCATCAGGGAGGAGGTACAGAAGCCTGAAGGCACACACTCAGCGATTCAGGAACAGCTTCTTCCCCTTCGTTCCAATTCCCAAATGAACATTGGACACTACCTCACTTCTTTTTTAATATACAGTATTTCTGTTTTTGCACATTTTTAAAAAACTATTCAATGTATATAATCGACTTACTTGTTTATTTATTATTATTATTATTTTTCTCTGCCAGATCATGTATTACATTGAACTGCTGCTGCTAAGTTAACAAGTTTCACGTCACATGCTGGTGATGATAAACCTGATTTTGATTCCAGGCATCTGATGAATGCAAAGGAATGACAGAGACCGATACAGTTTGGCATCGCAGGAGTTGAACTCAATGCAGGACTATCTTCGGAAATCCTGCTCTGGATTTTTCCTCAGCGTTTACTCCCGAAGCCTTCCCCGTGAGTGGGTGTAGCCGCAAGGCAACAGAGGTTTGAGATCAGAGTTTTCCTTTCCCTAGATGAGCTGCCAACCATGAAAGCCGTGATATGCCTGAAAAATTGCACATGGTGAATCAAAAACTAACCAAGAGCTTGATCAAAATTCCTATCCCAAGGTCCTGTGGGGTCCTGGTGCCAGAGCAGAGAATTGCCAACAGGACAGAAAATCATGAATATCTGTTTCTTTACAGGACAAACGTTTTGTTTCGAACTCTACAACACGACAATGTTTTCTCACCCAAGTCAGGGATGATCCTCAGCACAGGAGAAATCTATCAGCTGCAGAAGCAGTATCAGAATAAAGTTTCGTCTCACTGACAGACAATCAGTGGCCACTTTATTACTTACACTTGTACACCTGCTCATTAACGTAAATCTCTAATCAGCCAATCATGTGGCAGCCACTCAATGCATAAAAGCATGCGGACATAGTCAGGAGGTTTCGTTGTTGTTCAGACTGAACATTGGAATGCGGAAGAAATGTGACCTAACTGACTTTGACTGTGGGATGATTGTTGTTACCAGATGGGATGGTTTGAGTATCTCAGAAACTGCTGATCTCCTGAGATTTTCACAGATAAGTCTCTAGAGTTTACAAAGAATGATGCGAGAAACAAAAAAAATCCATTAAGTGGCTGTTCTGTGGGTGAAAATGCCTTGTTAATGAGAGAGATCAGAGGAAAATAGCCAGACTGGTTCAAGCTGACTGGAAGGCAACAGGAACTCAAATAACCATGTGTTACAACAGTGGTTTGCAGAAGAGCATCTCCAAATGCACAAGAAGTTTACCCTTGAAATGGATGGGCTACAGCAGCAGAAGACCATGAACATGCAGTCAGTGGCCACTGTATTAGGTACAAGAGTAGTTAATAAAGTGACAAATGAGTATATGCTGTGAAATTTGTTTTGTGGCAGCGGTACCATAAAATACATTAAAATCATACTATAAGTTCAAGTCAAGTCAAGTCAAGTCACTTATTGTCATTTCAACCATAACTGCTGGTACAGTACATAGTAAAAATGAGACAACGTTTTTCAGGACCATGGTGTTACATGACACAGTACAAAAACTAGACTGAACTACATAAAAAAACAACATAGAGAAAGCTACACTGGACTACAGACCTACACAGGACTGCGTAAAGTACACAAAAACAGTGCAGGCGTTACAATAAATAATAAACAGGACAATAGGGCAAGGTGTCAGTCCAGGCTCTGGTTATTGAGGAGTCTGATAGCTTGGGGGAAGAAACTGTTACGTAGTCTGGTCGTGAGAGCTCGAATGCTTCGGAGCCTTTTCCCAGATGGCAGGAGGGAGAAGAGATTGTACAAAGGGTGCATGGGGTCCTTCATAATGCTGTTTCCATTGCGGATGCAGCTTGTAGTGTAAACGTCCGTGATGGCGGGAAGAGAGACCCCGATGATCTTCTCAGCTGACCTCATTATCCACTGCAGGGTCTTGCGATCCAAGCTGGTGCAATTTCCAAACCAGGCTGTGATGCAACTGTTCAGGATGCTCTCAATACAACCCCTGTAGAATGTGATGAGGATGGGGGGTGGGAGATGGACTTTCCTCAGCCTTCGCAGAAGGTAGAGATGCTGCTGGGCTTTCTTTGCTATGGAGCTGCTGTTGAGGGACCAGGTGAGATTCTCCGCCAGGTGAACACCAAGAAGTTTGGTGCTCTTAACAATCTCTACCGAGGAGCCGTCGATGTTCAGCAGGGAGTGGTCACTCTGTGCCCTCCTGAAGTCAACAACCATCTCTTTTGTATTGTTCACATTCAGTGACAGGTTGTTGGCTCTGCACTAGTCTGTTAGCCACTGTACCGCCTCTCTGTAAGCTGACTCATCATTCTTGCTGATGAGACCCACCACGGTTGTGTCATTGGCGAACTTGATGATGTGGTTCGAGCTGTGTGTTGCAGCACAGTCGTGGGTCAGCAGAGTAAACAGCAGTGGACTGAGCACACAGCCCTGGGGGGCCCCCGTGCTCAGTGTGATGGTGTTGGAGATGCTACTCCCGGTCCAAAAAAAATGAAAAAAAAAGTGATGCTGTTGTAGAAAGCAAGCAAGTGGTGAGGTAGTGTTCATGGTCCATTCAGAAACCTGATGGTAGAGGGGAAGATGCTGTTCCTAAAATGCTGAGTATGTATATATGCAACAGCCAATGGAACATAAACCTGTGACCCTCCTATTTCAAAGACAGGACTTTACCATTCATAATTATCCATATTCCAACATCATGGAATATCCATATTCCTTCACGATGGAAGGAGCATCATGGTTTGGGGCTGCTTTGCTGCCTCTGGTCCTGGACAGCTTGAAATCATTGAGAGAATAATGAAATCAATATTGTATCCAGATTATTTACAGAATAACGTCAGGGTAGCAGTCCATTACCTTGAAGCTTAATAGAAGTTGGGTGATACAACAAGACAATGATCTGAAAGACAAGAGTAAATCAACAGAATGGATTAAAAAGAAGAAAATACATGTTTTGGAAATTCCTCCAAGCTGATGAGCAGGACTGATCAGTTGCCAGAAACATTTGTTTGAAGTTATTGCTGTATAGGAGGTCACATCAGCTACTGAAGGTAAAGGTTCACATACTTTTTCCAAAAATACATGTAATATTAGATCATTTTTCTCAATAAATAAATAAACAAGTAGAATTTTTTGTGTTATTTATTTAATTGGGTTCTCTTTATCTAGTTTTAGGACTTGTGTGAAGATCTGATCACATTTTAGATCATACTTATGCAGAAATAGAGAAAATTCTACAGGGTTCACGAACTTTCTGGCATCACTATATACTGTACATTATTGGCCTGGTTTGGGTAATTAAGGTTGTTTTCTGTAGGTTGAAGAATTTGACCAGAGTTTGATAATGAACTGCCTTAGATCATTGGCTAATAAATATTATTGTGTTATTGGCTATCAATAGCAGTCATTACCAGCTACTGTAGTACACTGTAACCAAGCAGTGTAATTCTATTGATATATCTTTAAGCCATAGATATAAGACCATGAGACCATAAGATTTAGGAGCAGAATTAAGCCATTTGGCCCATCAAGTCTGCTCCACCATTTCATCATGGCTGATCCACATCCCTCTCAGCCCCAAACTCCTGCCTTCTCCCTGTTTCCCTTCATGCCCTGACTAATCAAGAACCTATCAATCACTCCCTTAAATATACCCAATGACTTTTCCTGCACAGCCACCTGTGGCAAAGAATTCCACAGATACACCATTCTCTGGCTAAAGACATTCCTCCTCATCTCCATTCTAAATGGACATCCCTCTATTCTGAGGCTGTGTTCTCTGGTCTTAGACTCTCCCATTATAGGAAGCATCCTCTCCACATCCACTTGATCAAGGCCTTTCATTCCAAGCTGCTACTATACTCTCGTAAAATGGACTTGCCCCTCAGCTTTCAACACTCTAGGGAGAACAACGCAAATTTGTCCAACTTTTCCTAACAGCTCACACTCTCTAATCCAGGCAGCGTCCTGGTGAACCTCTTCTGCACCCTCTCTAAAATCTCCACATTCTTCCTTCAAGGGTTGTTTACAAAATTAGTTGATTCCCAATCCCATCAAACATCCCTCTATGCCTGGCACCATCTTAGCCAGTCACAGATTCACAGTGCACAGATATAGGCTCTTTGACCCACAGAGGCAATACCAATTCCATTAAAATCTACTTTCTCCACCTCTACTACTCAGCCTGGAACTTGGGTAATATCATCATCATCATTATGTGCCACGCTGTAGGTGACCATGGTCTTTCGATGACTATCACTGACTGTTCTTGGCAAAATTGTCTGCAGAAGAGGTTTACCATTGCCCTCTTCTGGGTAGCGTGTTTACAAGACCCCAGCCATTATCAATACACTTCAGAGATTGTC